>NC_066320.1:30106976-30421976 GCF_022539315.1 Serinus canaria
GATGGACCTTTGGCTGTAGGAGCCCAGACTCCTGCCTGTGTCCATAGCTCAGAGGTGCCTTAATTTGGGCCTGAGTGGCCCAAATTAACTCCAAAATATGCATTTGTTTATTCCATATTTAGCATTTCCATGGTTGCATAATCCATTGGCAATTGAATGCTAATTTAAAGCCAGCCCTTGTGATGGAGCCATGCAGCCTCTCTAGGTCCATACTTCATCAAAACATAAATGCAGCATTTTTTCCAGCCTGTGACCTTCCTGTGTGCCTTCTGAAGAGTTTTCTCACAGAGAACCTTTGGGAAGCCTGCTCTGGAGAGGCCTCATGGCATCCCCACATCTCCAGATGTTTTTGTCCCTCCTTACAACAAGATGGAAACAGCAGCAGCAAGCTACAGATGAAAAATGAGCAACCAAAAGGATGGACATACAGACAGAATGATTGAGTGCATTCAGTGAAACAAAGAGAACAAATAGTGCAGAAATCAGCAGAAAACCTTTTATTGGCAGTGATTAGCCAGCTTACCAGTTAAAGAAAAATGTGATGTATGGATAAAGAGAATTTAACTGAATGCAACACGTGCAAGAGGAAAATTAAGGTGAATGAACACAGAACAATTAATTGGACAAGCCATGTGCACAACTGGGAGCTGAAAAGATCACTGAATTTGCAGGCATGCATTGCACTAATGGGATGGATAGGCAGCTTTTTGTAATTGATTTCTTCCTTTTCATCTAATGCCTGATGTCATTTTGACATTTGTGTCAGGCTGACAAAATCTCTCCACAAACAAAATAGGAACTTATGAGTCCTGGAGTGTTATTTATCTAAAAATCAATGTGCATGGGAAAGAAATGCTTGTAAATCCAGGTTTGTATCCAGTGAAGCAATTCCAGGTAGGCCAGATAGGCAGTAATTAAAAAAGGAAAAGAAATCAGTAGGGTTCATTTAATTAACTGTTCTTTGTTACTTTGAGTAGCTTTATGTATTTGCCAGCTCAAGGAAGATTTCACAATGTGCCAGTCTTTATACAGGCTACAAAAAGTGAGCATTTCATTGGTATTTGTGTGGACAGGGAGGTCTGAGTCTATTTTGGTGACAGAATTTAGAATTTGTATTATTACCATGGGCTCATGAGAGAGAATGCCAGCTTTCTAAATCCTGTGTTATTCTTAAATTGCTGTTAGCTATAATTCGTTGTAGTTGCTATAATTGGCTAAATATCTTTGTTTGGAGAATATATCTGAATTTTTTTCAGGGAACATGTTCAGCCTGGAAGCCACCAGGGTTTTTTCATGCACAAGGAAGGCTGATTCTGCCTGACCATGTGTCAAGAAGATGTTTAATTAAGGTGACAGGAATATGAGTGTGATTTCCAAATGAGAGCTCACATTTCTGAGAGCATGTAGGGTTCATGAGCTGCAGCTTAAAAATTGTTGCCATGTCCTGGGACCTCTAAAGAGTTTTCAGAGGAGAGCAGAAGAAAGTGAGCAGTAAATTTCCTGTGATGCTGCCACATCCCCAGTCAGGTGGCTGGAAGGAGAGGGGAAATAAAGGGGCAAATTCTCTTTTCTCTTTATATCCTGGTAATGGCACAGATATAAACTGGTTCTCCAAAACTTTATGAGTTGGGTTTTGTCCATGTCTTTTTCCAGTTGCTGTCTGAAATGAATTTTGGCTTAAAATATGAATGCAGATCATCTTTCCAAGTTTGGGGTACAGAGCTCTAAATCAAAGGAATAAAGAGCTGATCCATTGCATTCTGACTGAATCTTTGACCCAGATTTCACCTCTATAAATGAGGACAGGCCACCAGCAGCAAACAGAAGTGTTGCAAAAGTAGTCTGGGTTTATGTTAAAACAGATATTAAATGAGCCTTGATTTATTGCCAAAACCAGGGCAACTTCATGGCTACATCTGAAATGTTTATGTTCATATGCTGCTTTTCAGAGCAGTAAGCAGCAAATCAGCATCACAGGCTTGCTTCAAATATTGCTCAGTAAAATGGGCTGTTTAGCTTAAAAGAAAAAATTAAATCCTAGACAGGGAGGTGTCCCATATGCTGCTGTGATTGTAGTAATGGAGTCCTTGTACAAGCAAATGTGGGTAAATAATAACAACACAGCACAATTTATTTAGAAACACCAAAAATCCTCTGTGAATTTAATGGCAGATTCTTGACCCTGTTTGTTTTCTTAGAGGAAGTGATTAATTCTTCATGATATAACTCCCTTTAGGCTCTTATTCTGCTCAAAACATTTGCAAGCAAATTGCAGTTGCCAGTTTTGGCTTCAGCTTTATTTAGTGACTATTTTTAAATGTGTTATTTCTGAGTTGGCCAGAACTATTGGAACTGTTTTTCAGCTAAGGAATTAGATTAGAGGAAGTTGCATGAAACTGGTTTTGGTGCCTTTCTACTGAAGAAAAAACAGTGGCTTGGTGAGAGGTTAATTGAGGCTCCCTGGGGCTTGTCCTGCTGAGTGTTGGTGGTCAGGGGGAGATGGAGCCCATGGTGGCCACAATACCCACAGAGACATCCTGAAACTGAGGATGAAAAAAAAAGAATAATCACCTGCTGTGAAAAAAAAAGGATAATCACCTGCTAGTCTGGTTTATATCAGCTCATAGTTGGATTCACAGAACTCTGAGGATAAAGGTGCCTCTGGAAATTGTGCAGTTCCAGCCACACCTGAAGGCAGGGTCAGGGGGAGAAGGTTCCAGAGGATGATTCCCAGGTGAGTTTTGATTTAAAGTGAAGATTTCACAACCTGTCTCCCAGGGAAGCTGGTCCAGTGCCTGACCACTCAGTGAAAATGCTGTTTGTTAGGTTAAAATGCAATTTCATGTGCTTTAATTGGTGCCAGTTGTCTCTTCCCTTGTACTGGCTGCCACCCAGCAGGGCTGGGATGTTCTTTCCCCAGTCCAGGAATTTGCATTTCCCTGTGTTGGACTTCAGGAGATTCCTGCTGGATATTGATCCCTGAGAGAAAGATCCCATCAACTGATTGGAAGCCAAACTTGCTAAAAATGAACCATTTTAACATAGTGGCTGCAGAGATGATTGAACTTACAATTTCACATTGGATTGGATGGATTTATGGGAATAAAATAAATTATAAATTAACATGTCCTGTATAAAATTGCTGTATCAGCAGCAAAATCAATAAAACACTCATGTGATTTTTATTTTTGTAGCTGCAATTTAGTTACTCAAATTAGTTTGAAAAGTTGTCTTTTGGCTAAATTGTCTTTTTTTAATAAAAATCTTTATTGAGTCTAGAGATTCCTTTTTGCAAGGAAAAAACAGAGTTTTAAAGAAATGATTTTGTGGCAGCATCTCACAGAGCTGTGCAAGTGCTTTCATTTCTCGTGTGGGTGTTTTTGTTTCTCTTCTTTTTATTATATTGCTGAAAGAGGTTTGTAGAGATTACTGTTGAATATTGCTGAAGGAATCAGAGAATTCAGAGATCTGAGATGAAGAATGCAATCAGAGGCTGTGGGGACAATAGCAGTGACTTGTGTTGTCATGTTTTTTAATTACCTCCTTGATGAACAAAGGTGTCTTGATGTGTTTGAGAAAGTAATGGCTCCTTAGAGGTGAAGAAGAAAATTATTTTCTTTGCCCTTTGAGCTGTAGTTTACCCTTACAGACAAAATGGAAACGTGGAAAAAGCTGAAGTTAAAAAAGTGAGCTGCAAGTGTAAGTAAGTCTCTGATCTTAGCTCCAATAAACCAGTTTTCCCAGCAGCTGCTGCTGGTTATGTGTTATTAAATTGCTGTTTCTTGGTTATTATATCTGTTCAGTTTGCTTTCAGCTGTGCAGGAAAGGAGCTGAATCACCTTTCAGTCTAATTCATCCTTTCTTTTTGCCTAACTTCAGCTTTTTTGGCAAGTTCTGTAAGCTGAGGTTAAGGTGTTGTTTTCACAGGCTGCAGAAGGCTTTGTTGTGCTGCTGTGGATTTCAGCTGTGTCTGAAGTAGAGACCATTGTTCTTCTGCCTGACCTTTTCTGCTCAAAGTTCTCTGAGCCACACCAGAGATCTAAAGATCAATGTCCATCTGTGAGCTCTGGTGACAGCTCTGCTCTGGAGTGAAATGGGTCAGAAAGCAGAGTTGGATTGGAGATTGGAAGGCTGTGAGCTCAGGGGAGGCTGGCACATCACTTTCTGACCTTCTTTGAGGCAGAAATCTCACCACAGAGCTGGCAAATATTGAGATACCTTGGAACTGCCATTGCAGCACATAAATCAGAGTATGCAGGAGAGTGTTCTACCTGTATTAGAGCTACTTGGAAGGAAACCCAAATATTCTGTGTCCATGAGGACTTTAAAACTGCCTACTGAGCACTCACCTTTGTGAGCTGGGGTGGGTCTTTTCCACCCTAAAAGAATTTGTTGTGATCAGTCTCCAAATCCTCCTTGCACACTCAAATCCCCTTTGACCTGACTCACACAAGATCATGTCTTCTCATGCAAACAGCTCTGAATCCAGAATGGTTTCATTAAAATCAGGAGTCCCACCTACAATTCTGCTAGAAGCAAAAGAAAAAGAACTCAATGAACCCCTTGAAATTGGATGATAAAGTTAAAATGCCAGGCAGCTCCCTTTAGAGGTGGCTGACTGATTTATCAAACAGCAGAAATCTCAGTCATAACATTTTCTGAAAACATTAATTTAGGTCTCTTGAAAGCAAGGGGATATTGAAAGGCTCTTGAGATAAAAGCTATGAGATAAATGCAGGAAATCAAGTAGACTATTTATGCCAGAAAGAGAAAAAGAGCACCTGCAAAAGCCTCATTTGGATTTTGCTAATGCTGTCAGTTCCACATAGAAAACCTGAGTTATTGCAGGTAATTTATTTCCCCTTCCTTCTGCAGAAGACTGAGCAAATAATGACATCAGTGTTTTCTCAAACAAAGCCTACATGACAATTATTTATACAAAATATTTTTAAAAGTAATACTGCTTTGTTGAAAAATACTGATTTGTCTGGAGGGTTTTTCTTTTGTTGAGACTTTCAGTTTTCCTTTGTTTCAGCCTGGATTTAAACAATGGGTTTGGAAATCTCTCAGTCTGGTTCCTACATTTTTTATAAGCAACTGGGCACTTTTGGAGAATGATTATATTGAGGGTTTCTAACCATGCTGGAAGGCAATGCAAGTTGGATTTGTGGATAAAATTGCATGGGAAGTATTTTAAAAAAATCACCCTCAGGGGAGGTGGGGGGAAAGAAGAAATCTGAGGATGTTTTTACTGAGGGAGTTAATCAGAAAACAGAAATCAGAATGATTGACCCAATGTTTAGGCTATCAGAGCATTTCCACTGTCATTCCACAGACATCTAAAGATTTAAATCACTTGCTTAGTCATGCCAGAAGTTCTCCACCACATGATAAGCTATTTTATTCTTCATTTTATTAGCCTGTGTTTGCTGATCTCTTCACCCTGGGATCCAGTGACAGGACACGAGGGAATGATTCAAAGCTGTGCCAGGGGAGGTGCAGACTCAATGTCAGAATAATCTCTGTCCATGGGGGTGGTCCAGCACTGGAAGAGGCTTCCCAGAGAGCTGGGCAGTGTTTGCCAAGCCTGTCACTGTTTGGGAGGTATTTGGACACTGCTCTTAAAAATTTGCTTTAGCTTTCGGTAATTTTTTAAAATTAAAAAATAATTTTAAAATAATTCAATAAAATAAATTAATCGAAAAATAATTTTAATTATTGAAATTAATTGAAAATTAGTTAATTGAAAAATAATTTTTTTTTTAGCTTTTTCAGCCCTGCACTGGTCAGGCAGCAGGAATAGATGATAATTGGTGGTCCAAACTCTTCTCTGTTCTATTCTCCTTCTTCCTTGCTCTGCCTTCATGACTTGCTTGAAATAAGTAAGTTTGTGTGGATGAACACAGGAAGCTCATGTCTGAACAAACTGAATGACAAGTTGATGTAAATCTCAAAAAAGTCAACAGGCAATGTTTAAAAGATATTTATGCTATTTATTGTTTGATGTATTTATCAAACAATAGGATATGATACCACTTTCTGGTATTGTTTGTGGCAAGGAGGCTGGAACCTCAATGGAAAATATCACTGCATGCAGGAATGCCTCTTGCAGCAGGGCAGGGGATGGGAAGGAGTTAAATGTGAGGAGCAGGAGGATAATGTGGATGTGAATATCCATGGATCTGGCCTTGATTCTCTGCTTTTCTCTGTGGTATCCTTGGAAATGGGATTTACCTCTCACAGCTGCAGTCCTGACATCTGGTTCACAGACCAGCCCTGCATTTACTGGGATGTGTCCCACTCCCCCCAGCTGCACTCTGCTGATTTGGGCTGAAAGCATTCCCAGGATTACTCCTAAACTAGGTTTCCATCCAGTCCCCCTCCTCAGTTTTGGGAGAAAAAGAGAAAAAAAAAAATCTCTTGGTTTTTTGCTCCTCTGAGCCAGTTATAAATTCTGTGACAGCAGCCTGAGTGTGGATTCTCTTCTCAGCCAGGTGAAGGCTCCACAGCAGCTCTCAGAACATCCCAGCACTTTGCTGCTGGTGAATGTTTTCTTGTCTCTATCTCCTCCCAACTGACTGCCCCACTCAGTGTTTGTCACTGTAAATCAGCAGAGATATTAAAGCTGGTTATATCATTCATGCCCTAGGCTTGCCTGATGAAGCACTCATTAAATGAACACAACATTTTTGGTGTTTCTTGCTGTGCCACTGCAAAGAAAAAAAAGGTGACTGGGAAATCTGATGTCATTAGAATGAAAGGACAGTTGCCTCCTCCTCCCCTTTTCCACTAAATAATTCAAAATTAGTCAGTTGTAAGAAGGAAAATAGTTTTGCATGTTAAAAGACATCCACTTGTTTGAAAAATTAAAGTGATTTATGTGCTTCAGAGTGGAGAAATTATTGAATTTCAACAGAAATGTTTGCTGTCCTGTGATAATTTTTATAAAATATTACCTCAGTACTTGTAATTATAGTTGGGTATCTAAATTTGAACTGTTAATTATCTTTAGCTAGTAATTTCATGGAGGATAATCATATTTCCTTCAGTTGAAAATGAACATTTTAAGTAACAAATGAGCTACAAGCCACAGGTTTTTGGCAGTAATTGCTGCTACTCCCCTATTTTCAGGATAAATCTCTTAATTAACAGCTGTATGGCACTGTCTCACTGAAATATTTCATCCTTTTATAAAAGAATCCAGGGAAATATTAAAAGGATTTCTCAGATATGCAAGCAAAAAACCAAAAAAATGTCCTGTGGGGTTTATTGGCTTCTTAATTCAAACTCTGGGTACACTCAGGAATGGTTCTGTTTAATGTTTTTACCTCTGACATAATTACCTGTGAATACTCAACAACAAGGGATGCTGGAATTCATGAGGGGCTTGGGAAATGAACTCCTTCCTGTTCAGTTTTCCAACATTAATTATAAATCAACTCTTTTGAGACTGTTTGAGGTTCAGATTATGTGTTTGCCTCAAAAAGGTATTCCTTTTTTTCTGAATTAAAAAAAAAGGTGATTTTTTTTAATACAGGAATCCTGGAGGTGTAGAGCAGTGGTTTCTCACTGGAATTTATTCTACCTGGCCAACAGAAATTATTTATTAATTATTATTTTTATATTAATTTTTATTTATTTATTATTATTTATTTATTAGTATATATGATATTATTAATAGTATTTCATTTATTATTTATTATTGACATTTTTATTTATTTATTCTGTAATTTTTTTACACAAAGGATGTAGGGGCACTGTGGGGTTTGGGTTGGAAGGGACCTTAAAGATCATCCAGTTCCACCCCCTGCCATGGGCAGGGACAGCTCCCACCAGACCAGGTTGCCCTTGAGCCTTCTCTTCTCCATACTGAACAAATCAGTTCTTTAGCACTTAAAAAAATTATATTTTCTCCCTTTTCTTTGAATGTTTAAAGGTATTAATCCCAAATCTGGGTACTCCATAACAGAGAGCAACTCTAGTTTTGCTCTCTACAGCGAGCAGAGTTCATTCTAGACTGAACTGGGAATGAAGATGCCCAATTTTCCAGTCCCTGATTTTCCCAAGAGAGTTATTTAAGTCTCTCTCAAGGGAGTTTTTGGCAAGTTTGGAGCCCAGTGGATTCAGTGACAGCACAACCCTGCAGCCACTTCTCCTTGGTGTCCTGGTCCACTTTGAAAGTGGGGCTGAAAAAGGCTCAAAGTCATTTGCCTTCCCCCTGTCCAAACTCCACTTCCCTCCCTAAAACCCAAATTAAAAGTTCCTCTTGCAGATGGGGGATAGATCTGCATTGCTCTGCACTTGGCAGTGCTCAGGAATAAATTACATTTCCCTGTTCCTGCTGTGTGCCCCACCATGAGAAGGGAAGCTGTGATTTTCTGTATAAAACTTCCTGCTCAGCCTGGGCACAGTTCTGGGCTTTCCACAGTTCCTTTTTGAAGTATTTAGGGGGATTATTTGCAGCACTAAACCAGGTATATTCCAGTAAACTCCTTGATCCTGCTGACCATGTGTTTGACAGAAGCCTTCTGATCCTCCACTATCAAAAATTTCTATCCATGGAGAAAGTCTTCAGCCTTTCTTCTAACTTTAGTTTACATACTAGTCTGTATGCTTGGGCCACTTTCCTCCAGATTATTATTATTATTATTATTATTATTATTATTATTATTATTATTATTATTATTATTATTATTATTATTATTATTATTATTTTACTACTACTACTACTACTACTACTACTAATAATAATAATAATTACTATCATTCCTGAATGAGTGATACAAATACTTGGCATGACAAGGGGTTGAGCAGGATGTGATCTTTATCCAGGATGCTACTGATGGTGGAATTACAGAAAAGCAGGAAAGCAAGAAGTTACACTGATCCATTGGTTGGAATTTGATATCTCCCAGTGTTGACCTGGAAAATAAAAAATGCTCTTGGTAGGGATTATTTGCTGTTAAATTTCTCATAAATGTCCCCAAGGCCATAATTTGTATTAGAGCTGAAGAGGGAATGATCTAAAGCCTGTGCCAAGGCTGTGCTTAAAAAGAGAAATTATTAAAAGTAATTCCAGGGTCTGAGCTGGTTTAATCTTCTCTTTCCTGTGTTCTCAGAGAAGGAGGATTTTTTCAAGGTTTCTACCCACAGAAATGGAAAAGTAGGCTGTGGAACAGGTTGCTTTTAGGACTTTAGTAAAAGGTGTCATGAACTGAACAAATCCAAGCTTAGTTCTCATTTTCTGGTGGCAATGAGATGCATCCCGAGGCCACCTTAGGAATTTCAGGTGAGATGAGGTATCTGGAAAGGTACATAAAAAAACATGTCACCAAAAAAACCCCCCAAAAAGTTCCTAAGAATTCACAGTGACAGTGGTGCAAAAACAATCTAATGACTGATGCTCTTGCTTTTCAGATAATAGAAGTCTATTTTTGTTCTAACATGTCTCTGTCTCCAGCATCTCTTTTTTGTTTCCCAAGTCCCTGCATACATTTGTAGTTGGTGATGTGCTTTTCATGTTGCTTCTGCTGAACTGTCTTTCTCTATGAAAAGAAATTAATAAAGCTAAGCCAAAGGGAAAGTGATTGACTGTCCCACTTGGAAAAAAAGAATTTAAAAATATTTTGTGAGAATAAGCTCATGACATTCTTTGGGAATTGTACTTCTATAAAATGCTCTTTGAATTGGATTTCAGCATTAAAATTTATGCACTCATTTGGTATCATACTTTTTCCTTCAAGAAAGATAAATATTTCAGCCTTTGAACAGTGTGAAACTGAAAACATTCAGCAGTAGCCCTGGCTGCTGGAATTCCTCAGTAGGCTGCTAAGCAATTCCAGAGATGAATAGTCTGTGTTTGCACCTGGGAAATGCACAGCAACCCCTGCAGAAATAAAGGGATGGATCCCTTTATCTGATCCTTATGGAGGCCATTCTGATGGTTGTTTTGTAATTTGATGTCACTTAAGTAAGTTAGGAGGGTTTTCTTCAGTTCAAAAACTGCTTAATGTAAAAAAAGTCATTTATTGTGTGCTTAGCAAAGCATCCATAGAAACTTGAGAGGCTGAAGATCCTCCTGGGGTAGTTTAAATTTCAGAGAAACGCTCACAAAAGCAATTACATTTTTAAATGAATAATTTATTTGGGGTGCTTTAGATCAGATTCTTGTTTACAGTTTCTCACCTTATGCATTTCAGCTTGGTAATTGGCTTGGTCTGTGCAGACAGGTTTTTCAGCTCACCTAAATTCCCTGTCTGGGGGGAATCAGGGGGGAATCATCCCTGTCAGGATGGGATCTGTGGTATCTCCAGGTGCTGCCATCCTCCTTATTCCTTCTGAACTCATTTGTTTTTAAGGAACATCATAAAAACAAACTGAACAATCAGGTCTATTGTATTTTTATTTATTCAAGTAATGATAATGCATTTTAAGGCATTTTAACAAGCCAAGACAGAACCTGTGGCTTGTCTCATGAGAGTTTTTCCTGAGTTCAGCAGCTTGTGGCATCAGGATTTTGATTTGAGTTAGCTACACCAATTGGTAAAAATATCTCATTTCCTCATTCCTTTCTCCTCTTACAACATTTAAAATCAATGGAATTTTTTGTGTCTGGAATTTGTACCAGCATGTTTCTTGTGCTAGCATTGTTTTAAACTAAATCAGACTGATATTCTTCTGTTCATTTACAATGAACAGAATGTCTCCAAAAAGGGCTGGTTGGTATTTTATATTGCTTTTCCTTTCTTTGTATAAAAAGAGTTGGATTTATTTTCTGGAAGAAGGCAGCTTAGAAGTGATTTTGTATTGCTCTGCTGAATCTTTGGGGTCTGTCTTCCTAATAACTTTTGCTAGGACAGTAGGCAGGGTGTGACCCTTCAGGGCATGTGTGTATTTGCATTTCCTTCATGCTGCAGTGATGTATGGACTCCAGCTAGTGCAGGAAAAAGTTCTCAAATATATTCTACTGATGGACCAATTCTTCAGTGTAAATATCACCTCAAGGCCCAGGATTCTTGAAGAGTGAATTTGATTTTCTTAATGTTCTTGACTGACATCTTCAGAACAGAGCCATCAGCAAAGCTGCCCCGTGGGGTGCACAGCAATTGAGCTGTGTTGAATTCTGCAGTTCCTTTTATAATGGATACCCCACATCCCAGAGCATTCTGCTGCTAATTCCATGCTTTGTGCTGCTGACTCTGCATGCACTGGGGCTGTTGGGTCAAGCAGATCTTTCTGGATTTGCACACCCCAGGGTAAGGGAAGTCAATCTGACATTCTGCAGTGTAAGGCTTCTCTGCACAATGGTAGTTCTACAGCCACAATATTGGTTTTATATATTAATATATTATTAGAGTATATGAGATATAGTATATGAGGTATAGATATAGTATATTAGATATATCTAAATATCTATAAAGACATATAGATATATATAGAGAGAGTCTATTGGATGTATTTCTTTTCCCTCTTATATTAGGTGAGGGTTTCCCTAGAGGAGTGTTTGTGACTCTCTTCTTTCTGCCTTTTAGTTAGAGGAACACATCCACCACTTAAGGCAAGATCAGCCTTTGTGTTTATTGCCAATATAAATCCTGCTGAACCTCCATGTTCTTCCATGAGCACTTCCTTCTGGAAGACAGACCCTGAAAAGAACCCCACAAATTTGGGGGAGATAGTAGTCTTTTTAAAATATCACCAGATTCTCTCTAAAGTCCTTTTAGCTACATCTGCTGCTGCTGTGCACCACTGACAATTGCTGGTAAAATTACCTGGTAAATGGTAGTAATCCTGAATATCAGTCTGTGTGAACTGAAAACTTTCTTTATGGTTTGGGCAATATTCCTTGAAGCCCTCTAAATTGCTGGGCATTGCAGACTGCCTGAAAATGAAACCACAAAGCAATTGATTCTTCTGCCTGGGAATGCTGACTTCAGATTTCAGCTCACCTAAAAAATAATAACCCAAGGTGAAAAATAGAAATATGAAGACAAACATATTTATGGAGTGGGAAAGTTTTTGCTTCAGGATTGCATTTGATATTGCATATCCCAGACAGATTTCACTTTGATCACTCCATTGACTCATCTGGAAGATGAAATGGTGCAAACAAGTCCTTTCCTTGTCCACTGTCTCTCTGGAAGGTGTAAGAGCTGCAGCAGGAAAGAAGTTCAGAGCAGAAACTTGGTGCCTGAGCTCTCTTGTCACTGCCACTTGTGCATGTTCCACAGAAGCTGGGTAAAGGAACCTAAAAATCTCATTTAAATGTAATTCAATTACAGAGCAAACTGTCTGAACCCTTTTCTGCTTTGAACCCCAACGTTTTAGAATAGATCTAAAATCAGGAAAGATGTGCTGAAGGTTGAAGCATGAAAAAGCTCTTGTGACTCAAGTTAAAAATTTGCTTAAATGTTTAATTTAGTGTCTGATGTCTCCCCAGAGGAAAAAGGTAAATTGCTGAAGGAAGAAAAAATTTAAATTTCTATGGGATGAATGTCTAGAAGCAATACAGTGTTTGCAGACATGTCAGATTATGTGAAAACTGAGTGTATATATTAGAAAAAAAATCAAATTGCTTCTGAATATTCCCTTTCCTGGTTGCTTGCATTGCTCCACAGGTAACACCACTGCTGTGGAGAACACATGAATGTCATGGATCTTGTTGGAGAATGCCTTTTCTCATTCCCTTCCCCAAAAATGTGATTTATTTAAAGTTTGCAAGCTCATGATTGCTTTACTAAAAATTAAAAAAAGAAAGAAAAATTGGTTGACTGATTAGTCAGCCAATTACCAACCAACCCCTAATTACAGTTCACTGCAGTGATGTGCTTTGCTGTATCAGTTGCATTTTCAGGGCTTGGCTTCACCACCTTCTACCTGGCTGGGAAGCTGCACTGCTTCACGGAGAGCGGCCGCGGGAAGAGCTGGAGGCTCTGTGCAGCCATCCTGCCCCTCTACTGTGCCATGATGATCGCCCTGTCCCGCATGTGTGACTACAAACACCACTGGCAAGGTCAGCCATGCACAGCCCTCGGGCCCTACTCTTTATTTCCTGAGTTAGCCGGGTGTTTCTGTGGTGACACGGCACCAAACCGATGACACTCCGAGGTGTTTAAGGTGAAAAAGGGGTAGGTTATTTCTGAACTCTGGTGTTTATAAGTGACTATGGATTGGAGGAGGAGATTGATACTTTTTAAACTATGCTGGTCTGTAAAATGAATGGGGCCACAGAGACTGGCTTCTCAGCCGGATAGCTGGTTCCCTGCAGGGTAAGGGCCCCAGGCAAGCGGCCCAAGGCCGAACACCTCAGCCCTCTGCGGGCTGGGCTGCCCTAGGCCTAGGCCAGCCTGGCCCCGAGCAAGCTCAGTGATTGTCAGCTCTCAGTGAAATCAGCTCTTTTGTGGTTTCAGCTCTCAGCTTGCTCGTAGGGGCTGTGGCTGGCCGTGGCTCCTGGAAGGCAGACGGAATGAGAGAGGAGAAGGCCGCCAAGAGTGTTCCACCATGGTTTATTCTGAGGGTCTCGCAAAGGGTCTTGAAGCTGCTCTTCTGGAGAAAATGGGCCCAGACGGCCTTTTTTATAGGGTTAGGGAGGATTGAAAACTGATCAATTGTAAAGGTTAGGGAAACTAGCCTATGGGGTCACAGAGAGATAAGCAGGCCTGGAGGAGCAGAGTGAGGACTCCTGGTACAATTCCTATGACTCAGCAAATACCTGTCTCTAAACATCCCTCCACGGAGCTGTAGCAGGCCCTGCGTCTGCTACACTGGTCAAACTAACAGTTTATCAATTCTCTTCTAGAAAGAAATGTAAAGCAATTATTATTTATATAAAGAGAGCGTGAGATGCTCTCTTACAAAAATGTAAACATCAGAAGGTTTAGAAGAACTTTAGAAGAACAGGGTGACATATTTCTTTGATTTTTTCCTCTTTCAGTATATGGTGTGAGTTAAAGCACCATGCTGTGCTATAGATTTTCCTTGCTCCTGGATAGGTGCTGGGGTTTCCTAGCAAGGTTGGATTAGCTAGCACTGACCTCCAGAGCTTCAGGCTGTGGTGTTTTCGAGGGTCCCCAGGACGAGGTGAGAGATGAGAATCTGACCCCATGTTCTCAGAAGGCTGATTTATTATTTTATGATATTATATGGTATTAAAGAATGCTGTACTAAAAAAAGAGAAGGATACAGACAGAAGGCTTTACAAGAATGAAAATGAAAGCTGGTGACTCCTCAGAGTCTGACACAGCTGTGGTGATTTGTCATTAAGTAAAAACAATTCACATGTTTGGATAAACAGTCTCCAGGCCACATTCCAGAGCAGCAAAACAGGGGGAAGCTGAGGCTGCTCATCTTCCCAGGAGAAGAAATCCTGACAAAAGGATTTTTCAGAAAATATGACAGTGAACATCAGGTGTCTGCCACAGCACAAAGACACAGCATTCTGTTGGTTCCTCACATAATTTCAATTAATTGCTGCATTGCTCTCTCTGAGCACCTTCTCATCTCACCCAGCAGCAGAACCAATCTCAGCCATGCTCTCCCTCACCCTGGTGTGCTCCTGCAGCTGCCTAATCACCAGCCATTAGCCCTGACCTGTTCTCTGAGGAGCCTCCTGCTTTCCAGCAGAGCCTTGTCTTGTTCCAGGACCCATTTCTGCTTTTCTCAGTGACACTGGGGCTGGAGAGAGCCCCCAGCACAAACCTGCTGAGCACGAGCTGCTGCCTCGCCAGGCTGGCAGGAGGCACAAAAACACTTGGCTTGAGCTCCCTGTTAAAGAGAAAAGGGGGAGTGAGAGGAAATGGGGAGGGTGCCGGTTTGGAACTGGTGTTTGCAGTGTGAGCTGTGCCTTGCCAGGATTATTGATGGGCTCAGATGGTGGAGGAACACTGCACCCAGGGCTTGGGACTCAGCTCATCAGAGCTGCTCCTGTGCTGCCTTTGAATTTTAAGGAAATGGAGCTGCAAACTTATGGGAATAAATTACATGGGACTCCATTTTCTTCATGCTGGAAAAAGGGCCATTCTTTATTCACATAATTCATTTTTATACAGATTTACAGACTTCCTGTGGGACTCCAATTGCCAGTGACCTTTATTGGTTAGTAACAGGGTGTTATTTTGCATTGACTGGTCACTCAAACTCTCTGTGTCTACATGCAGGGAAGTTGGTTGTGAAAGATAGCTTTCATTTTTCTATCTAACTGTGTAAAAACAGTTATGCAGGTGCAAGTTATTTTTTTTACCCAGGAATAGCCTGTAATATATAATATATAATATGTATAATATATAACCTATTATCTATTATATAATATATTATATAATATACATATTATATATTATATATTATATATTATATATTATATATTATATATTATATATTATATATTATATGTTATATATATTGTATTCCTTGTATAGACTTCTAATTCTGAAAATGTTAATTTACTCATGGAATAAGGGAGAGTTTTGTATGGAAAAAGGCAAAGTTAAATACTGAGAATGAAAGAATATTCATTTTCCTTTATGGACAAAGGGAAAAATAGGAAAAAAATAAAAAGAGAAAAGTTATTTCTGCCATGAAATCAAACAAAAGACAGAATTGGTTTTTTTTCAAAAACAGGAGTTAAAAAAGCTGCCTGCTTTTCAACCCCAGTCAAGAAAGGTCAGTGAGACAAACCTTTGGCATAAATCATGTAGTAAATTTGTGTTACTGTGGTGCCCAAGCTGAGGTCCAGAGTTGCAAAATATGTGTAAAGGTTTTGAAAGAAATAATCTGGGAAAGTTTTCAATTAGCCTTAAAATCCAGGAAACTTCAAGAACACTGGCAAAAATCTGGTGTTTCTCCATGATTAAAAATAGTAATCATAGGCTTGACCTGTTAAGCAAAATAAAAAAGCAGCTGGAACACTGTTGAGTCAAAGGAGGATAATCTGAGAACTGCACCCAACACAGGTTTATAGAAAATTAATCTTGTCACAATAACTAAGTTTTTTACAAGTTGATTGATGCTGCACAGTGAGAATTCTTGCCCTCAGTACTTTAATACCATTATAGTTTGGTAGAGTCAGGCTGATGAAATCATTCCCCTTCCAGTGTGGGTAGCATAACTTACTGCCTGCACACAATCACCTTGTAAATTCCTGTTTGAGCCCCTGTTATGTTAATTTGTGATAGATTAATTATGTCCTTTTGTGTGGAGGAAGAGAACATAAGATTAGAAAGAATCTCCTGGGTCATTCCATGTAGTCCTGTTCCTCAAATATGACTTACAGTCACATTTCTTAAATTCATCCTCCTCACTATTAAATTTTTCAGGTTTTCTTGCCCCAGCCATTCCTGATAAAAGACATCTCACTTCTCTGATGAGTACAAACCATCTGTTATGCACTGAAAATTGAATCTCGTTGTCTTTGTTCTAATAAAAATCACAATGCCAAAACAGAGTATTTAATCTGTATTTAAGGACTTTAGACAAAAATAATTTGTATTGATTTACCCTTCTTTGCCAGTAAACTCAATGATTCACCATTTTCATTAGACTCTGGGTTTTTTGAAATTAAAAGAATGGAAACACAGGTACACAGAGATGATGTGGTGCTGAATCAGTCTTGTTAAAATAAAATGTATTGTCAGGTCATTTTAACCAGTGCTTTTTGCCTCACTTCATTATTCATCATGTTAAATCTGAGGCTTTCACAGAGTGTGTTTATCCAGTGAAATTTTTCTCTTGTTTGTAAATGAAACACAAGATGAGGTGAGTATTTAAGTGAGGTGAGTATTTTCTGGTTATTTTAATGACCAGAAACAGAAGGAATTCTCTATAGAAAATTTTAAATTGTGAGAGCTGCAAATATCTCATCCATAGCCTTACTTACCTTTTTTTATTTCCTGATAGGAGTATGGGATAATAAAAAACATCAAAGAAAGATATTCAAGAGGTGTTAAATCAGTTAACAGGCATGCTTAGTCTTTGACCTTTCAGATGCTTTGGGTAAGAATTCATCCAGCTTGGGATTGTTCTTGGCAGCCTGCTGTTTTAAAAGGGGGAAGATCCTTGGGTTGCCCACCCACAGGTGGCCAGCTGTGATCTGGAACATCAGGAGTGTTTGATACCCCATGGAGGCCATTCCATTCTCAGTGTTCATCTCCCAAAAATGAGCCAACCATCTACAGTCTGGGTGTTCAAAATACTGCACAAGTCCCCAAGGATGGATTTTATGTCTCTGGTGTGATTGTGGTATTTGGTTCCAAATTCTTCAGGAAAATTCAAAATCCACATTTTCTGTTAAACACTTTTACATCAACCAATTGTCTTTTATTTGCAGTTTTCACTCCTGGCTGCCCTTCTCCTTGTAACTTGCTTCTGGTTTTGTTGTTTTTTTCCTGCAGATGCTTTCGTTGGAGGGGTGATTGGCCTCATTTTTGCTTATATTTGCTACAGACAGCACTACCCCCCTTTGGGCAATACAGCCTGTCACAAATCTTATGTCAGCCTGCTGGATCAGAACTCAGTGAAGAAAGAAGAGAGACCCACAGCAGACAATGCTACTGGGCTGCCTCTGGAGGGAATAACTGAAGGTCCCGTATGACTTTGAGAAATGTGCAGAATGAACTTTTAGCCTTCTCACATTTCCTCCAAACTGGTCTCTTAACAGTGGTTCTTAATGTACTTTTTTTTTCTTTTGCTTCTTTCCTTTTTATAAAGGGAATTTAAATGTTTTATTTTGAACACCATGGTACCATCATACTTTTAAGGCTAAATTTTCAGTTCATACTGATTTGCTGGATTATCTGTTTTCAGTCTACTGCAAGCAGGTAGAACTACTCAAGGGAAGGGGAAAGAACATTATTAAAAATAATCTTTTGTGGAGAATAGTTAAAAGAGTAATTTTGAGCTGTGGTTGAGCACATACAAGATCTGGAAACAGATTTTCTGAAGTACTGAGTATCTTCTACAAAGTTCTGGTCATCTTCAGCACTCATTGATTTCGGTGGGTGGCGAGTGCACAGAGCACTTCTCATCAGGTGTTCAACATCTGTAATTTGATAATTTATGGCATCATCCTTATGTTTATCTTGCTGCCTTCTGACATTAACAAAAATCTCCACATGCTGATGGAACTTTATTAATTGTCAAGTTTTGCCAAGGTCGTTCTGAGCTACTAATGACAGAGAAGTTGAAAGGTGTGGCTGGTGAAGTGCTTGTGAGAGGCAAACCTTGGGCATTAGTAGTTCCACAGGATGATTGTCATGTTCAAGAAGCTCCATGCTGTTAAAATTGCCAACTAAGAACAACATACAGGATGGATTAGATACTTGGTATTGCACCATCAGCAATTTTTGAGAACTCTTGCAGTGTTTACCATCAAAACAAATTGGAAAGCAAAGAACACCCGTTGCATTTAACAAGCTGAAGTCTTTCAAACAGGTGTTTAAAACCCCCTAAGACTGGGAGGATAAAGAAACACAAAGTTTTCTGTGGATCTCAGTGTGCCATGTTCATTCTTGTGTAGTGACTCACTGCAGCATTGGTGAGGAAATGCAAAGGTTCTCATTCGTGACTTTGGGCGCACAACCATGAATGCCTGAGTTGGTTTCCAGCACTGTCACATGTCCAGAGGAAGGCTGGAGACAGTTTCCACCAATCCCATCCCACATTTTCTGCTCACCGTGCTCTTGGGCATGGTGCTTGCCAGGGTTGGTACCTGAATTGGAACTGACCTGAAGCAAACCACTGTTGGTATGGAGAAGGGTGACAAGTGTGTGACCGGAGTTAATTTATGATCAGTAGGATGCTGTCTGTTAGGAATGCACTATGCAGTCTACATCACATTCCTGTGAGATGATGTACCTTTGGATGGCAGGATGTCAGATTCCAGGTTTTTTCTCCTTAGGTTTCCTGTGAAAAATGCAGGCAAAATATTCCAGACCACACCCTGGCAGTTGAACATTCCTTGGAGCAATCAAGATAATGTTGATCAACGACCACAATTACGGTGCTTCAGACTGGAGGAGACTGCTGCCGTGATTATAATTTCTGTGTTCCTGTTGGAATATGCATCAGCCTCGTAGACATTTCGTGATTCAAACAGCTCAATGTCTTTATGTAAGGCTTGTCATTTACTTTCTTCAAAGCAAAGCTTTGTAGATTTAATTTATTTTTTTTTTTTTGAGAAGAGCTGCTTCCTGATTGGCAACACTTGAATTTTTATAAAAAGCAAGTAAATTAGGGTCCCCTTAAAAATAAACCTAATAACTGTGTACAAGAGGATGCATTGTTGCTGTGTATAAATTTATATGATATTTGGAAATGGCTATAAATAAGAAGTGACATTGAGGAACAGAAGGTAGCAGGAGTGAACCCAGGAGGTTCTATAGAAATCAGAAAAAAGCAAAGCTGGTACAGTTTAACTGAGCCTGAGGGAGGATGTTTCACTTACAGAATTCTGAGCTCTACAGCAGAGGCAGTTGAACTTAGCTGTGGTTTTCCTGGTGAATATACAGTAATTCACAAAACCAGCATCAGCAAAGCAAAATTACTTGGCATTTGCACTGGATTTGAGAGAACATTCCTCTGGTGTGGTTGAGATCTTATTCTAGAAATCCACAGAGTTCAATGGAGGTCTAATCTTCCTACAAAATTTTTTAACCATCCTACAGAATACTGTAACAAATATAGTTTTCTATTACTTCAAGTGGGAGGATTACTGAGAGCCCCTGAGCCCAGGGTAAAGCTTAGCCATTAGCTCTTTCTTTCAGCAGGAACCCTAGTCTTCCAGGTTATATGCAAATGTGAAAAAAAGAATAAATCTTCAATCAAAATTAGGAGTTTAATACTGATGCATAGAGCATTTTGCATGTTTTTATATAGATTTGGCTTATTCTCAAAATGGAGTGGGGCATTCTAACTGTGCTGTACACATTCTCAGTATTTTTATGGCTTTTGGTACAGACAGGCTGTCTTTGGGAGGAGGAAAAGCTCTTCCAGCCCCCAAGTGAGTAGTGGCTGATAAAGGATTGGAACATGATTGTAATACAGCACAAAAACTGAGATTGCAGGAGGAATTGGTGACCTCAGAAAAGCAGTAAAGAATAACACATTTTAATGGGAGTAATTCAATAGAGAGTCATAAAGTAGACAATGTAAAAGGTTTGATTAAAATGTAATTAAAATTATGAAAGACTTAATGGAAGGAAACTTGTGGAGGGATCTGTAGGGGCCACAATCACCAGTGCAAAGTCAGCATAGGGAAGGCATTTTTGTGGATCAATGTATTTTAATCTCATGCTTTCTCAATGTGAAGGAAATGTAATGTTGTAATGCACCAATAAAACAACACATGAACGTGGGTTTGTACACCTGTGTGTTATCTTTTTTTTTGAGAAGAATATAATTTATCAAGTTATTCTCATTAATAAAACATGCAGAGCATCACACACACAAAAAAAAAAAGCCCTGAAGAAACAGTGTTTGATAAAGAGTCATTACTGATGCTGTTAAAATGGAACAGCCTCCCTCCTTCAACCAAAATAATGCTCTTCAGCTTTCCTCCAGGCAAAGCTACAGTGTAAGACTGCAAGGCTGAAATTCTGCAATTGTTACCCAGCTAAACCCAACAGGTTCCTTCCCCTGGTCCCATTCCATATCCCAAATAACCCTGCAAGTGCCATATTTAATAACAAACGTGGTTAGGCTGGAACAGGAGGACAATATCAAACACAGCAGGGATATCCTGAAACCATGAGACTGGCAACCAGCAAAATGCCCCCACAGTGGCTGAAATCTCAGGCACTGGGTTAGGAATAGAGCATTTGTGCTGATTCATTCAGGTTTTGTTGCTTTTTCTAATTTTGCCCTCTATCTTTTTTTTTCCCCTGTGCATAGAACAAATTATCTCTATTCAATGTCAAAAGAGAACCTCATTTTCCTTCTTTCTCTCCATGGCAAAAAATACTTGGCTGTGGATTGGGGGTTAAAAAATCCCCCAAAGCTATGAAAAAGCCATATTTTTGATTTGTGGTTCTAAAATTCTAATGACTTTGGGAGAACTGCTCTGGATCACTGAGCAGATCACATCCTGTAGGTGGAATAAACCTTCACATGGGTTTTTTGTCTTAAAATTGCTAAGCAGGACCACGTTGTTGGACAGGCATTATCTGAAAGCAAATTTCTTATTACTCTTACCCATCTTTACAAGATAAATAATCTCAGCTGTACCAGAGTACACTCCATACTCATCTGATAGGCAGAATGCCTCCATTGCTGTCCTAAGAGGCTGAAATTGAATTAGAAGTTTCCACTGGGATGCACCCAGTTTAATTCAGTTTATTATACAGAGAACTCCTGTTCTACAGGTGTGCAAATTACTCCCTGCTCAGGAACTTGGTCTGAACAGAGAAAAAACATTATCATTTTGCCAATAAATTAAAATTTGCTCAACATTTATAAAATTAAAATGACAAGACTGGGTAGGTAACTCCAAATGTACTGAATTAATTGAGATTCTTTTTGCAGATGCTAGAGGATTTTTGCTGAAACTTGCAGAAATAACAAAAAAAAAAAAAAAAAGGCATTCAAACTGGTCCCAGATAACTATAATGAAAACATCTGAGCTGCAACAGATGTATGCTGAATTTACAGAAGTGAAGATCTGCTCATTATTATTTTCTGAAAAATAACTTTCCAAAGGGAGAAGCAAGAGGCATTTGGGATAACCCACATTACATAATCTGAGTAGCAAGGTATGAATGGGGCGTGAAATAGAAAATCTTCTCTCAGTGCTTTGCCTGGGTGAAAACAGCAGAGTGATGCATTCAGCCAGTTCAGGAGGACTGCAGAAAGTCAAGCATGAAACACAACTGAAGCAGCTCCAGAAACCTTGAACCTTTGGACTGAATCTCTTTGTTAGTTTGCCAAAAAAGCTCTTAATTTCACTGGCAGGTTTGCAGCAGCCCTGCATTATTCTACTAGATTTTAATGTGGTCTGAAACAAGTTTATTCCTAGGGGTAGGTGGGGCTGGGCACAAGGACACTCTGGTTTTTATAACAGTGATTATCTATGCCTTGCTTTTATTTGGCCTCTTCACAGGTGTAATTGTGCTTTTTAATTCCAACCCACAGCAGTGTGCTCTCTGAGCTCCTTTGGGGCCCTGGTTCTTTCCACCTGCAGAGCAGCTTCTCTCCTGGTGGGGAGAAGGGGAAGACAGTTGAGGGTGAGATGTGCACCTCTTCTGGATGGTGTCTGTCTTCCTTCCTTTTCATCTTAATTAGATTTCCAAGTCTAGTTAATACACTTATATATGAGCAACATTCACCCACAAGACAGAGCCTAGCTCCAAAAAGGACCAGATGTCATTGCAGAATTGCCCAACTAAATCCAGACAAGCTCCAGCCAGAGAGCTCAGGTTGCCACTGTCCAAAACACAGAATTTCTCACTTTTCAAGCCAAAGGGCATTTAAAAAATTTTAAGGATTTTACAGCTCTTAGTTGTGGCATTTTCAGGGTCTCCTGTCGTGGGGAAGAAATGATGAATCTGACTCCATGTCCTTAGAAGGGTAATTTATTATTATATTATATTATATTATATTATATTATATTATATTATATTATATTATATTATATTTATTATATTATATTATATTTATTATATTATATTATATTATGGAATGCTATATGAAAAATATATAATATACTAAAGAATAGAGAAAGGATACTTACAGAAGGCTTAACAAGATAATAATTCAAAACTGGTGACCTTCTCCAGAGTCCTGACACAGCTGGACTGGGATTGGTAATTAGGTTAAAACAATTCACATGAAACCAAGGAAACAACCACCTGTTGGATAAACAATCTATAACACATTCCAAAGCAGCACAGCACAAGAGAAGCAAAGGGGATAATATTGTTTTCCTTTTTCTCTGAGGCTTCTCAGCTTCCCAGGAGAAGAATCCTGGGCAAGGATCTCATGAGATTTTTATTAATTGTTTTTGTGTGTGTCAGGGTTGTTAGGAGAAAGGAGTCCCCACTCTATTGAGGGTGATATTTACAAATCCTTTATTGCTACTCAACAGTCTGTTGAAAAATATCTCCTGTACCAGGCTGAACACACAATTCTGTTGTGCTAGTCTGTATTCTGTGCACACCAGCCCTTATCAGCATGACAGAGCATTTGTGTGTACAAAACCCATTTCTCTTCATGCCCAGCCCAACTGGTTGAAGCCACAATGAAAGTTTCAGATGTGAGCTCCTGCTGAAACCAATATAACACAGTAAAAAAGGAAGGGGAAAAGAACATTACAGCAATGTCACCATGTCACTCTAATCTGAGAGGTGTGAACTTGTCCAGGGAGTGAATGTGATGGGATTCTTATCTGCAGCATTGTACAACAAAGATAAAGCAGCTTAAACATCCTCTGTCACTGAGTGTGGAAAAGACTTCCTCAAACAAATCATTGCACAGGTAAAGGGAGAGAGATCATGTTTCTGAGCCTTGTTTGGGAAACAGGAATTCCATTTCATAAAGGTTAGGAAGTATTTTTAATTTCTTGTGTTAACAAAACCTCATAATTTTAATAATATGCTAATGGAAGAAACATAATCTCTTGTTACATCTCAGTGCATAAAGACTTTTGCCAGCCTGTGGGAGGATGATTTCCACCCTTGCTCTTTTGAGGCTTCCAACCTTCTGGTGTCAAGAAATGCCCAGAGTAACAGAGTTGTTCTTGAGTGGGTGAATTGCTCCTTCCTAATTTGCTCCTTTCCTAATTCCATTCTGGTCTGAACAGCCTCCCTTGGAATTTCAGTGCAACACCTCTGCTTCTGTGAATTGTCCTGATGGGAAAGGGTCTCACTGATTTCTGACCAGTTTATTTTCAGCATCAGCTGAAGTCTCCTCGTTTTAAACACTGAAGGGAAACTCCTGTGCTGCTGTCCCCAAGAGGGGTGAGCACAGCTGATCCAAGTTTTCAGTTCAGGCTAATGGGGAACAAGGATTTTCACACAAAAACCCAGTTCCTGCAGCAATGTTTGGGTGAGAGCTGGCAGGGGAGGTACAGAGAGCTTCTGGATGGTGTAGGAAGAGCTGCTACAGGAACTCACTATCAGTAAGTGAATTTACATTTTCCATGAAGTGGTGAAAGCATCCTCTGCTGTATTTGGGGTTTCCCAAAGTAAATGGCAATAAGTCAGTTGTGAGTGTATTCCAGCTGGGAATTTGTGATGTTTAAGCACTGCAAGATTTAATGTGGGGAAACTGTGGAGCAGCTTCTGTGCCATGGCTAAAAGGGGAGCAGAAATACTGACCTTTTTTCTGTATGGCCCTTACTTTGTCAGAGGTTTCTGCAGCAGGTGATAATGCAGAATTATTTCTTATCATAAGAAACTTTTTCAGCTTTTTTTCCCTTCAAATCAGTGTTTATGCTCTCCTATCTGCCATTAAAAAGGGCTAGATCTTAAGACAAGGTTTACTGGCTTATAACCAATCAATATTAATAATCTCTTCCATCCTTACTTTTATCAAGTGATTATACTGAAGAAGCCAACTGGGTTTTTGAACACATATTTATTTCATACTTCAGTATCTAATACTTCCATTTCTCAGGAGTTATAAAGAGCTGTAATGCAAATAAATACATGTTTAGCCATAATGCTGTCCTTGCAGAAATAAAGAGGAGAAGTTACACCAGTTCCTCTGCCACCTTTCTGTAGCACTCCAGTGGGGAGAGCATGGTTAGATGAGTTTAATGGCACTGGTAATGGCTGTGCAATAAGAAGCATTCACAGAGCAGTAAATGCAGCTTTGAAGAGCAGTGCTTACAGGGTGAATCACAGCAGGAGTGCCTCGTTAGGCTGTGATAATGCACTACATAGCCAGAGTCAGGGCAATAATTAATATTGCTGTGCAGAATTTTGCATGATCTGCAGCCCCCTCCAAACCTGGGGAGGTCAATCCTACATGAGGGGCTGAGTTTGCTCTCCTCTGCTCTGCCTTTGCTGATATTCCCCCAGCTACATCAGCATCATGAAGAATTTGCTCAAACACCAGAACTAACAGGTGCAATAGGATCTAAACCCATCCCCTGACGTGAATTTCAATGGCTTTACTGAGAGAGAGTGGGACAAAAATATATTTTGTTGTCAGCTGAGGTCCACTAAAAGCTTTTCTGTCACTTGCCTGTCCTGATGTATTTTCGCTAAGTCTCAAAGTGAGACAAGAGGTGTAATTGAGTCTCTGGGTTTGTTAAAGGAGTAAAGGTTAGGTCCAGAGGGGGCAGCTAATCACACAATGCTCAGGGGAGTAGAGAGAGATTTACAGCACTTCTCTCTTCTATCCCTGCCCCAGTGTAGCATCACAGCTCACATTTTATGGTCCAGTGGTGTGCTTTCAGGAAAAACACCATGCTTTTCTTCAGGCTAAATTGTGTGTTTGTTTTGGGTCCTTTCTAAACCCTTGCGTTTGTGCCCCCAGCAACTTCTGTGAGCTGGGGCTGTGACACAGGAAAGGAGTCTGAAAGCTGAGTTTTGAGGTGTGGGGTTTAAAGTGGTCTCTCAGTCTCTGTATTGTGCAGAGATTGTTATTAAACAGTGATCCCCCGAGGGGATTATTTGAGAGAGATCCTCCTGCAAGCTCTCACTATTTCAGTTAAATGATGGTTTCTTTTTTTGCTTTCAGCTGAGCGGTTCAGGGTCTACCCAGAGGAGCTGGAGCTGGCTCATGTGAGCAGGGTCTGAGCCAGGTTTCTGTCAACATCAGCCCTTAAATGAGGTTTAGGGGCTTTGGGCTTTTTTATAACCAACACACAACTCTGTACTTAGATCACTCCAGAGGAAGTTTTAAACCTACAGCTGCAAGTGAATCCTTGATTAGGACATGCAGATATCTGCCTACAAACCTGACAATGAAAAGTTTATATTAAAATTAATGTGGTGATGAGGAAAAAGAGCTTCTTTGATCACTGCTGAAATCAGTGGAGGCCAAATCAAGTTGGGGGATCCTGGCATTAATACTGTGCATTATTTTCTGTGAATTTGTCTGTGGGAAAGTGAGCTGGCAGGCATGACAGAGCTCCTAAAAACATCAGCATAAACTCAAAATAGTTCTTTACGTGAGATAAACTCACCTGAAGTCCAAAAGTGGGTCAGTAAAATTGTTCCATTTCAACAAAGCTCAATGTCAGTTATTCAAACTGGTACTCAGGGTCTGCTATAGGCTCTCACTCTTTCCTGCTACCCAGTAAATGCAGGTGGGGGATGGATGTTCATCTGGGTTGGACATGCCTTGAATCACCTTTATTACCTGTGAGGGTTATTTTTTCTGATTTTTATTGATTCCTGATGCCATCCAAAGGACATGAGAGCTACTTTCATCCCTCAAACCCTTTCATCTTTCCTTTCACTTTTCTGGCATTAAACCCCAACAGGCAGGAGCTGGTTTTTGGTTCATTCTTTGTTTAATTATTTGTTTGAATGAGTCCAGTGTAAACACCTTCCTCTTTCACATGGTGTGTTCTGAGGAAAATATTTTTGTCATGCTGGATGAGTGGCAGCATTTCACAAAACATCTGCATGAATAGCATCAGCTTAGAGAGAATTTGTTTGCACTGAGCATTACAGAATTATCCCTGGGATACTCTCTGTGTGTCAGGGAAGTATCTCCCATCCCATGGGAAAGATTATTTTTATCTATATTATTATTTTTATATATTATTACTTCTATATATTCTTATATATATTAATTATTTTTAATATTTATTTATTTATTTATTTATTTATCATCTTATTATTTTTATCTATTATTTCCCTACATGCAGCTGTGGTTAGAGACCTGCTCTACCTCAATACAAGCAGGAAGGGCTGTGCTGACATTTTTCCCTCCCTCTGGCCTTGATCTGAAGTCACTCATTAATTTAAATCCCTTCTGGAAGAACACCTTTAATTTTTCCAGCTTCGTGCCTCCTAGCAGAAAAACATCTCTAAACTATTTTATTGATGCATTTGGGAGCTCCTCCTCTGTGTATGCTCCAGGACAAGAACATCTGGAAAGCTGCAGACAATGGCACTAATAAATTATCCTGCAAACTTTTTCCATCCCTCAAACCATGCAGGCTGAGTTGGGGTTGCTCATTTGCAAATGAGCCTGTCTCTGCCTGGCTGGATGGATGTCCTGTAGTGACTCCCTGGCTCCCAGCTCCAGGTCATTTAGGATGTGGTGAAACTTTTTTGTCTCTCTAGCTGCTGGCCAAAATTAAAATCAGAGCAATGTGTAAAGTACAATGGTGTTGTACAATGTGACTGCAGCAGGAAATCTGACCCTGGACCTGTAAAATACCTGGCAAAGCCTAAAATAGAGAGAAAATAAAATAAAACACCAGGAACCAAGGCAGTGCAGAATGGAACTGGCTGTCTGAGTACCTCTGCACTAGAAATGAGGCATCTCTAATTTATTTTTTCCTGTTTATTAAATTTCATAGAACCAAATGTTCCATTTCTCCAGTCAGCCCTTGCAGGTGACATCAGTATTTCTCAGGTGACCACCAGAACAGAATGCTTTAAAGGGAATATTACTTCATAAAACCAAAATTAATTGCTCAAAGAGTGACATTTTCATGGCAACACATTTTGTAGCCTGCTTTTGTGAGCTCTACTCAGAGAAAGCCTGAAAACAGATCCTTGCTGTGTCTCTGGAGAGGGAAGGGTTGGCACAAGTGAAGATCCTGAGGAGCCTGGACCCTCCTGGGACAGGCTGGGCACAGACATCCTGTGCTCAAGGGGATTCTGCTTCCTGGGCAGCAAAAGCACCAGATGGGTTTTGGCAGGAGCTGTAAATTTTGGCTTCCTAAGTGGTGCTTCTGTACCTCTGGAGATTTTACCAACAGTTAATGTACAATCAGCTTTTATTTCCTCATTAATTTGCCCTGAATTATCCAGCATAGATTATAGACTGAAAATTAAGTCCCCAGAGTGATAAGTCTGGAAACACCCAAGAAAAAAAAAAAAAAAATCCATCAATTACTTGGAAAAGTTGGCTAAGTAGCCAACATTAATATTTTCTGGTGAATTTTAATGACCAATGGCAGAGCAATCACTGTAATAGGGCAGCTCTTGCATTCCCGAGCAGCTTAAGCAGCATCTCAGCTCACTTATTGCTGTCAGAATGGATATATGGAAGAAATTCCTGGCTGGGAGGGTGGGATGCCCTGGCACAGGTGCCCAGCCCAGCTGTGGCTGCCCCTGGATCCCTGGCAGTGCCCAAGGCCAGCCTGGACAGGGCTGGGAGCAGCCTGGGACAGTGGCAGGTGTCCCTGCCATGGCAGGGGTGGCACTGGGTGGGATTTAAGTCTCTCCCAGCCCAAACCATCCCATGGCTCTGTCAGCCCCCAGAGCTCTCCCCTGGAGCTCGGTGGCTCCTGCAGGGCTCAGCCCCCCCAGCTCTGCTGCAGGGACTGCCCTGAAGTGCCAGCCCTGGAGGTGACAGCTGCCTGTGCTGCTGTGTGAACAGGGTCACGAGAGCCAGCCCCAGCTCATCCCTGGGCACTGAGCTGCCCTCAGCTCTGATGAGGGGCTGCAGGGCTGCCCCAAGGGCACTCTGACATCTGTCAAGAGATTTTCCATTGCTGCTGAAGCCTGACAGCTCAGCTATTTCCCAAGGCTGCTCTTCCCAGCTCTTTACATACCTGGAGTACTTGTCCCTGCCTGCTCTTATACCACTTGCCACGGAGCTTTCTGGGGTGTCTGGGGCAGCAAGCACAGCTCAAAATAGACACCATGAATTGGATATTTTGTTAAATGATGTTTAGGGATCCCATCCATAACCCCAGTGTAGTAGATGCAGGTGATCCCCCAGCCAGGGAATAATGTGCTCTGACTCCACAATTCAGGAATGCTGAACAATTGCTTTATTAAGTTGTATTATATTACACTAATGCTATACTGAATTACATACTAGACATACTGTATTAAATACTACACTGAAAGAGATACTAAAGAAAACCCATGGCTGTCTGAGGCAGCCAGGACACTGCTTTGAGTGACTGGCTAATCACTCAAAACAACCTTCACTGGTGTCCAATTAACAACTCACTTTGGGTTAACAATCTCCAGAACACCTTCCACACATGCAAAACAACAGGAGCAGTGAATAGAGACAAGAATTGTTTTCTCTTCTTCTCTGTGCTTCTCACTGCCTTTCCTTAGGAGAAATCCTTGGAAATTTGTGCCTGCTGCACAAATTGGAGGCAGCAGAACGTGTTCCTCTGTGCTGGGGATCCACTTGGGTGTGTAAGCAAACAATCAGGTTCTTTTTCTTTAGGAGCAGGGGAGTTAAGGGCTTCAGAGATCCCTTCAGCTCTGATCTCTGCCTGCTCTCAGAACCCATCCCTACTCTCTGCATGGGAAGTTTTATTTCCCTGCTTTTCTAATGACCTCTAAGGGGTCTAATGAGCCCTTTCCCTCCCCATGGCAGCCACCATATTTTACAAAACCTCAATAATCATTTATTTCCCAAGTTTCAGCCAGAGCTGGCTGTTTGCTCTCTCTTGCCTGAGGCATCCCTGGTACATTCCCCAGCATCCAAACCATCACACAGACAGGCCACTGCACTTGCACTGATAATCACTTGCAGCAATGTTTGCTGCTTTTCATCAAGGGTGTCACACTGGGTGCAGAGCAGTCTCTCTGTTTTATTGGTTTCCTCAGGAATAAGTGCTCCCAACCCTGGTGTTGCTCTCTCTGCTGCTTCCCAGCACACTAAAGCAGATGCTTTTTGCCTTGCAGCTTTGCAAAAGCTGGTGGAAGAAGGCAGTGCTGTCATTAACCCCTTTGGCAGCCAGCTGTGCTGCAGTTTTTCTCTTTGGGGGTTTGTGCTTTGCCTTTCTTGTCAAACTCTTGGATTTCTGCACTTAGAGCACTGCCAGTTGTAGCCTTTGTTTGTTTGCTCTTTTTCCCTTCTGCTGTATTAATGAAGTTTCCCCTGTGTGCTCAGCTTAGACCTCCTCACTGAGTAATTTTTATTTGCATTTAATTTTTATTTTTATTTGCATTTCTAGTCCCTGGTGTGTGAGGACTGTGTCCCCTTGGCCCTGTAGGTGCTGATTGCCTTTGTAGGAGCTCCTTCTGGACCAGCTGCATTTCTGTGGGGCTTTTTTCCTTTCTCACCACAGTAAGGTTCCAGAAAGGACTTCCTTAGCCAATATTGTAGGATTTTTCCCATTCACTTTGATTGGTGAAATGGAAGAAAACATCAGTGCTTCTTTGGCTCAATTCAGATGGAGCTGCTTGCATCCCCTTTTCTTCCATTCTTCCAAGGCTTTAATTGCCATCCTGCTACTGCTGCAGTTTTCTACTCACAGAGTTTTGGTTAATGGGATTTGTTCCTCCTAGCTGCTCGTTGGGAACCACCAAAGGACACTGGCAGAGGGTTCCATGCTGAAATCCTGCATCCCAGCTGGGGGGTTGGGATGAGGTGAATCAGATGCTTGGAAAAGGCACTTGCCATTTCCAACTCTGTGCCTTGTCTGGCTCTTCAGAGGGAGCAGGACTTTTACCCTGAGGATTGCCTGACACCCCAATACAATAGAAAGACAAAGAGTTAGATGGATCCCTACAAAACAATTCTAACCATGGTCATCTTACCTCTGGGAAATCTAGTGTAGCAAGAGATAATTTAATACTCAGTTAGCCCCTATTTCCTCCTGATTAACACCACCTTGAGGCTGCTAATTGTCTCAGAAAATATATGTACTGCAGTGATAGTGTGCCTGTGCTTTCTGACTGCCTCCAAGGGCAAAAATATGTTTGTATTACCTGATGGTTGAGTGGAGTTCAATAGATATTATTGCTGTGCCTGTCAATAAAGAGATGAGCAGAAAGGCTTACTGCAAATCGTGTGTTTGAGGAGAGTCAACTCATTAATCTAATTATCTACAAGCCCTCTAAAACTGTGTTATTGACTGTGCTTGCTGAAGCACCAACTCAAACAGAAGAACTGCACACACTGAGCTGAAAATTCCTCTCCATTCTGGCAGAGCAAATTCCAAATTCTGTCACAAATTTCCATTCCCATTACAAAGCAAAGGGCACGTGCTCCCTGTGTGAAGGAGCCAAGAGGTTCTGAGGGGGAATGAGTGGGGAAAGAAGGCACCTACCCCCAGAAAAGTGGTCTTGGGTTATCTTGCTCTGTATGCAAATCATTTGCTGATTAGTGCCCACCTAACACAGCCAGTTGTGCATTTTAATGGCACAGCCATTTTAGCTCAGTAAAATATAAAATGCTGAGAAAGCAAACACATGGGCTTTACTCTGCTTTGTAAGCGTGAAATTTGGAGGGGCAATCTTAAGGCCCACAAGCACTGGGAAGTTGTCCTATTACCAGGCACCCTCCACAGTTTGTGTGGACCTTTTTAGAGGAGGAACATCATCTGTCAGGGCAGAGAAGTGACCCTGACTCTAAGTGAAGCCTGGAGATGCTCCTTGGGACAAACAGACACCAGGCAACGTTTGATTTCCATCAGCTTCAACCCTGAGGCAGTTTTGAGCTTGAATAAATTGAGAATAAAATGCAGAATTTGGCTCTAGGTGCTGGCACAGCCAAGGAATTCAGAGAACAAACCTCACAGGGGAGCATGTTGGGTTCAGGGGCAACCTTCAGCACTTGGCAGGCTCCTTTAAAGCAAATTTTGCTGATTTTTTTTTTCAGAGCCAGGAGGGCTCAATAAAGAGTTGCCACTGAACAGCCCAATAAAGCAATAGCCCATGTGAAAATATGGGCTTTCAGAGTGAGGATTTAAAAGTAACCCCAAGAAGGATGGATGTTTCTTTCCAGAGCACACAAAAGGTTATTAGCTCACTGGGGACTTTATAAGGGAACTAAAAACTGATGAACATGAAATTAAAATTTCACAAAAGTGCACAGGATGATTGGTTTTATTAGCTTAGTTTTATAGCTTAATTAGAAGAAATCCTTCCCCCTTGCCAATAATGCTAATTATAAAGATCTTGATACTTTAATAAATACTCTGGGTAAGGAGATGTTATTCTTAAGGAATATGATCATAAAATCAGGGAAGGGTTGAGTGGAGAAAATGGTTTTAGGGAGAGCTCTAAACCATCACACCATAGGCCATAGAAGTGGTGTCAAGTGAGCTGAGATTATTTTCCCAGCAAGTCAAAGAATATCTCAAAGCTTGGCCCAAAATAAACACAGCAACCTTTAATAATCTACAGGAACATATTTAAAATCAGAAAAGGGAACTGACAAAGTGCTGAAAGCCAGTTTCACAAGGGAGCTTTAAAAATGCACCTGGAGCTCGGGTGAGTGCATGATTTAGGCCCCTGGAACCCTCTGCCTGCATGTTCTAAATGGATGATTTTGCTTCTAATGACACATTTGTATTCAAACAGAGACTTAAATCCTCCTCAGCTCTTTTGGGCTTGCAGGTAGGGGCTCCAGTACAAAACAAACAGATGAACCTTCAATTTTCAGGCTATTGCAAATTTGAACTTAATTAATAGTCTCTTATCTCTAATTTCTTACAGTCTGTAAAAGGTCTGCATTAAATATTTAACTTTGTCCATCATGTTAACAGAACAAAGTCTGTATTTTTTCCCTCTGTAAAGTTCTCCAATCTGAGAGATATTTGAATTAGGAATAATTTCTAATATAATATTTGAAGTGTGCTATTAAAAAAAAAAAAAGACTTCTCCAGATTTCAGTCTCACGTAGTAACTTATTTATTTCAGATCTTGATTTTCATTCTTTTGCTGTCTTGTATATACAGAAATTTGAAATTGTTCTGTTTTCTCATCATTAACTAGGAGAGGTGTAGTTCTTGTATAGTTAAATGTAACAATATTTTTTTTTTAAATCTGTTACCTAGGAAACATTTATGTCATTCATGTCATCAGTTGTGTGATGTGAATTGCTGTTACTGGGTGTAAACTGTTTTAAACAACTTCCAGAGTCTGTCTCCTATGGTTTTATCCTGATAACCTGTGTCATACAGAGCTTTCAAACCTTTAACCACTTTTTTAGTAAAGATCTGACTAAGGTAGTTCAAAGCCTTGCACCCACATATTTGATTTTGAATGAAGTGTTGTGGAGCAGCCAAATCCTGGATCTCCTGAAGTTGATAGGAAATTAGGGTGAAATTTCAGAATATCTGGGTGGATTTGGCATTTGTGTTGCAAATACAGATTTGTTCTTCATTTGTGTTGAAAGACTGAACGAACCTATCCCTCTGTCAAAATAAGCCATGGCTTTGTATCAGGTAATTTGATTAAAAATTTAAAACCTGTGAGAGGGGCAAAAGATAACTTACAGAGCTAAACTTGGTGGCATTAATGGTATATTCACCATGAATGGTATAATGAGGTATTCACCAGCACATGGTGGCACATAATGGTATAAGTGGTATATTCACCAAAAGTGGTATATTCACCAAAAGTGGTATATTCACCATGAGCGGTATAAGTGATATATTTGCCATAAATGGTATATTCACCATAAATTGTATAAGTGGTATATTCACCATGAATGAGATATTCACCATAAATGGTATATTCACCATAAATGGTATAAATGGTATATTCACCATAAGTGGTGTATTCACCATAAATGGTATAAGCGGTATATTCACCATAAGTGGTGTATTCACCATAAATTGTATAAGTGGTATATTCACCATAAGTGGTATATTCACCATAAATGGCATAAATGAGATATTCACCATAAATGGTATAAGTGGTATATTCACCATAAATAGTATACTCACCATAAATGGTATAAGTGGTATATTCACCATAAATGGTATAAATGGTATATTCACCATAAGTGGTGTATTCACCATAAATTGTATAATTGGTATATTCACCATAAGTGGTGTATTCACCATAAATTGTATAATTGGTATATTCACCATAAATGGTATATTCACCATAAATGGTATAAACGGTATATTCACCATAAATGGTATAAACGGTATATTCACCATAAATGGTATAAGTGAGATATTCGCCATAAATGGTAAATTCACCAGCACATCTGAAATGGAACAAGATCTCAAGAGTTTACTCAAACACCTCAGTAAGCCCAGAAATGGGAGCAGCATTCTGATTTCTGCAGCCTGCAGGGGCTGTGGTGATTCTGGGAGGAAGGCTCCGTGTGCCAGGGTGAAATTCCTGCAGCAAACACTTCCCAGCCCTGAAAGACACCTGGGCACAGAGGCACTGCTGGTCTGGGCCCTCTCCTGACTGCAGGGATATAATCTCTTTGGAGAAAGGGGCACTTCTGTGCCGCCAGTGAATCACTCCAAGAGGCTTAGCAGCAGTTTTGTGTCATAGGAGGGAAATTAATGAAAGGGAAAATGGAAAGCATTCAGATTTTAATTCTGCCCTGAATGCGCTTCTGTTTATACTGCCATTATCTTGGTCTTTAAGCAGACTAAGAAAGAAGCTCCCACTTCTAAACAAGCTTAATAAATTAATTTAAAAACAAATATTAAATTAGGGGAAGTTAGAACAAGTGTATGGAGCCAACCAGGGAATGGGAAATAATACTTCAAAACGTTTATGGAAATGAAGACCAAATACAAGAAAGGCTTTCATTGATTTAGATTGGGAAGGTGATTTTTTGTTAATAATTTATTCATTTGACCAGATGAAGACTGAAATTTAGGTACAGAAGAGTGAGCAGAGTCACCTGAGGCCATGGCAGAAGTCTGCCCAGCCTGCAGCTGCCCTGTGCTCTGCAGAGTCTCCCCAGGCAGGAACACTCAGCAGATTTACAGGCAATTACTCCAGGCTGGGATTCCTTGGATCATTTACATCCATCACTTGCAATTTGTTGTATTAATTCCACCAGCTCAGCACAAAACCTGGGGATTTATCACAGGGCTAACACCATTGCTCATCTCATGATCTCTCCAGTCAGAGCTGCCACCAACTTAATGGCACTGTGAGGAGCTGAGGGTGAAAAATTGCCATCAGCAGAGGGGGGACAAGTGAATTCTGAAACTTTGAATCATTTCCTTGTGCACAAATATCATAATGGTTTACAGGGAGCCTTTTGAGACTGAACAGAAACAAATGTACATCCATTTCTGTGGGGTTTTTGGCACAAACCTTCAGATGTCCAAGTGTGGAGAGGAGGAACCAAGAGATGCAGATCTGCACCTTCTCTTGTATATATGAAAAATGCATCACTCTATCCATAAAATCTCTCTATCTCTGAATTTCAGGTTTATTTAAACACACCATGGCAGCAGCTTCTTTAATTGCAAAGGTTTATAGATGAAAAACCAAAAAGGAAAAGAAATGAATGTTTTTTGATTTGAGGCTGTTCTGCTCTCTTGTTGCTAAATGCTGCATGCATTAAAAAAGTTTCTTGCCATATTCTGTCCTCAAATGACAAACTTATTTTAAATATAGGTGGTTCTGATAAGCACAGCTAACTGCTGGAAGGGAAGGTTTGCATGAGCTGATGAGAGAGGGAATGGCTCCTTTGATTTAACAGATACTGATTAGCCTAAAAATATTCACTTGGGATAAAAGTAGAAGTAAATGGGGGAGAAATTGGGTAATCATGACCTTGTAATACTTCAGGATGTGTGTGGACTCAGTAACAAGTTTGGTAATTTCTGCAAGTGTGCAGAAAAAAAATGACACTGAGGCTAATCAGTGAACAGTTATTAATTAATAATTAGGTGTGTTTAGGCTGCACAATACCAAAAATGGAGATACAATCTCTTTCCAGAGGTCACTGCCAAAATACATATTTTTTATTAAGACATCATTGTGAAGGGTCTGATTTCCCTTCTGTGTTTCTGAGCTTTCCAAAGAGATATTTTCTTTAGCTTTTTCATGGTAACTGGTAATTCCCAGAACAGCTGGACACAAACACCTCAAATGTGCTACTTGAGAAGGCAAAAAGCATTTTACAAGGGAAAGGAGGGATGTAAACTCATGGGAGGGTAAAAGCTGTTTTACAGTCTAATCATTTAGACTGTAAATAAGGGAGAAGCTTCAAAAGGAAAATTTTGGGACAATGAGGCAAAAACCCCAGGAAAACACATCTGACCCTACTTGAGTTTTGAATAGAAGATATGCAGAACTCCAGCTGAATGTGTCTGCACCTTGGATATGAATCCATTGATTTATGCAGGACAACTACTCCTTCAAGGATGGCCTTGTGCCACTGCCTGAAAATTTGCTTTATATTGAGCCTTTCTTGCAGACTTCAGCTCAGAATACTCAATAGAAATGAGAAATGTAGTTCAACAGCAAGAATAAAAGAATAATTGAATTTTTCTTTCTGTTACTTTGCACAAAAAAAGAGATGTGCAACTTATATCTGTGGGTTAAAAGGAAAAAAAAAAAAGGAAAATAAGTAGGGAAAAGGAGTTGAAGAGATTTTAGTGGGATTCTGAGGAGTCTGACCTCACTGATGTAGGAGAATTCCCCCTCCAGGGGCAGATGAGCAGGCTGGTGCTGCCCCTGGCATGGAGGGGAATAAATTTCAGGGCTGGAAAGGCAAATTCACAGAATTGTTTGTAAGAAGTGCACTTGTAAATGGTTTCCTCTGCTAGTAATTCTCTTCCTAGCCACAGAAAGCTGGTTTCTGGAGCTTTCCTCAAATGCTGGTCACACTGATAAAACTTCTAGCAGCCTGGAAATTGTGGAAATTCAGTGGCAGGGTTCCAATTTCTATCCTACTGTTACATTCAACTTCTTCCCTTTAAGCAAACTAACCAAGTTAGCTTCAGATATTATTTGCTTTTCTATAAATCACTTTGAACTCTGCTGGTGGAAAACACTGCATAAGAGCTGGATATTATCTTTATATATGAAAGAAATATTCTGTTTTTAAGACCTGGGCACAATATTTCACACAGTGGTGGTATAGGTGAACATTAACATGAATTTATTTCTGAACCACAAGTTATTGCCCTTCCTGCATCCTGCTTTGAGGTGGAGAAAATGAGGCACTGAAAGATTAAAGCCAAATGAGCTTTTACTTAGTGGCAAGCTCATTTATGGTAAGAATTATAGCTGGTAAGGAAGTGAATGTTCTATTTGTATTTTCTGAAAGATGGGGTTGAAATTTCAGGGTGTGGATGCAGAGTTGGAGGCAGCCCTCTGTGTAACACTTGGGAGAAAATGAAACTCAGAGGATGGGGAGAATGCAAAGGAACCTCAGAAACCAGGCAGTTCTTCACTCTGAGACAGGCAGTGTACAGGAAAAAAGAAAACTCATTCTGAAGGAGCAGTTGCAGAATATTACCCTTGGAGAACGTGGAAAACACAGCCAAAATGATCTGTAATGCTGAATATCTGGTTGGATTCTGGAGGGACTTGGGACACCAAGGGAAAAGAATCTGCAAAATTTTGAGCTGCTTATCAGAGGTCTTAAGGAAGACAAGTACAGGCAAGCTGGAGGGAGCTGTGCTCCATGCAAATATTCCTTTATGAAGCTGATAAGCTCCTCAGAGAACTTTTAGAAGCTGTTGTTCTTTCTTTTCTATTTCCCCCTTTTTTTGTTTTTATATTCTTTTTTTCTGTGTTTTTTTTTCTTTTACTGCAGTGGTGTTTGGATAAATGAGTCCTGTGGAGCACAAAATGTTGCTCTTGTGGAAATCTGGGCTTTTCTTTCCATAAATAGTAAGATCCTGTGCAAAATTGCAGGAACTGGTGCTCTTGGTGGTTTCCCAGTGTCTGTAGGAAGGGTTTGGTTGGTTTAGGACTCCCTTTTTTATTAGTTCTGTGCTATACAATGGATGTATTCCCCTTCTCTGCCTGTGAATGTGTTCCCCCATTTCTCTCTGTGGACTTTAGGAGCTTCAAAGTGTTTCTTGTTTTTACATAAGGCAGCACAGATGAACTTTCCTGTGATTTAATGCAATAACAAATAATCCTTCACTGGCTGCCCTTCAGTGACACAATTTTCTGTCTTAACTGATTTGGAGGAAAAAAGGGTCCATGGAACCTTCCTGGGCTTAGAGAGGACATTATTATTTTCATTCATTATCTGAACAGCTGAGGAATAGAAGAGGTAAAAAGATAAAGTTATACAAAATATGTGGTAAAGTGCATGAAAATTATCTCAACAAATTTGATTTGTTTCTCCATTGCATTCTCTCTAGGTAACACCATGATATTTCTTTCAGTTCCTCTTCCCACTGACTAACACAGTAGCTGATGAGCTGCTATGTCTAAACAAAGTACAAACATTTCCAAAGGTCTCAATATTTCTTGGTAAGCATTGCATGAAAAGGGATTAATCTGAGAGAAGCATTTTCTGATACAGAATTAATTTGCTGTCTCCTGCTGTGATCCAATATATCAATGAATGAATGTATTAATTCCTCCTGTGAACACCTTCAAAAGTGGGACATAGAGGGTTTTTTTTTTCCCCTCTACCTCTGGAAGCAGCTGCAAGCTTCTTTTTTATGAAACCATAGCATGGTTTTAATGTCTGGATGCTTTAGCTCCTTGAGGAAAAGGATGGAGTTGGAACAAACCATGGAAGAGAGGAGATTGTTAGGGCTAAGGAGCTAGTGCTCCTCTGGGAGACAGGATCTGAGATTCCTGGGCTGTAACAAGTCAAGGGAATCCATGGAACAGTTCTCCTCCTGCTTTCCCTGTCACCTGAGCAGAGATGCAATTTGCTTCTCCTTTATCCCATCTGTTTGGCAGAGCATCCTCAAGCACCTGAGGGAGGTTGTAGCCAGGTGGGGGAAACTCTCATTTCCTTTGCAGCAGCTCAGAACGGCTGGTAATTGATCAGAGAGGCTCCATTTGTCTGACTGGGAAATAAACAGCACAAAAGAGCTTCAAACAGCCCTGACAGATCCTCAGTGGGCTCAGGGAGGAGTGCCAGGAGCCTGGAGATGTCCATCTGTGCCTGGGAACACTGCTCTCACCATCCTGCTCCTGGAAAGGGGGTTTGGAACAAGAGGATTTTTAAGGTCCCTTCTAAGCCAAGCCATTCCAGGATTTTGTGATACTGAAACTCACTGCTCAGCCTGATGCAAGATATCTGGGAGATACTAAAATCTTAATTTAGAAGTGTGTCCAAAGAGGGGCAGTGAAGCTGCTGAAGCTGCTCTGGAGCACAGGTCCTGTGAGGAGCAGCTGAGGGGGCTGGGGATGCTCAGCCCAGAGAAGAGGAGGCTCAGGGGACACCTTCTCCCTCTCTCCCACTCCCTGACAGGAGGTTGTAGCCAGGTGAGGCTCAGAGTCTTTTCCCAAGTAACAGGACACGAGGAAACAGCCTTGAGCTGTGCCAGGGGGGGTTTAGATTGGATATTAGGAAAAATTTCTTCCCAGGAAGGGTCATCAAGGCCTGGGACAGGCTGGCCCAGGCAGTGGTGCAGGCATCAGCCCTGGAGGGATTTAAAAGTGTGGGATGTGCAGATATGGTGCTTGGGGAATGTTTGAGTGGTGGGTTAATGATCTTAGAGGTCTTTTCCAAGGTAAATATTCTACAATTCTGTGATCCCTGTCACTGCTGTTCTGGGGTGGCTCTCCTGGGGAGGAGCTGCAGCAAAGCCCACACTCAGATAAAGAGCCAAGAGCTGGAGTTTCAAACCTCTCCTGATTAACTCATTAACTGAGTGGGGGGAGTTCTGCAGCCTGTGATGGGTGACTCAGCTCTCATCTGCTCCTGGACAGCTGTCACAGCCCATCTGATTTATGAACTCATTCAACTTCTGCTGCTTGCTCCTGACCAAGGCCTCCACACAAATCTGGTGGTAGGTGAGTTAAATGCTCTTGTGGGTGTCTCTGTGGCAGAAATATTAAAATCCCAGCATATCCCACAAATAATTCACCTGGCTTGGAGTCATAATAAAAAGTTTTTGTTTTAGTAATAACAATGGAGATACTTCTAAGGCAGTTTCTTTTTCCAGTCCCTTGGAAATAATGGATTCTGCTTCCTTTTACACACAGTCATGAACAATTACAAGATGGGGACACTACTTTATGAGCCCTTTCCAAATCATTAAAAATACATATATTGAGCTACCCAGTGCTGTAAAACATGAATCACTTTGCAGCTCATGAAAATACTTCTGAAGGGTTTAAAAAGTGCCACTCTTTCCATTTTTAATTAGTTTCTTTTGTGCTTAAGTGCCTTTAACAATGAGAAGGTGGCAAGTTCTTTTTTTTTATGCACCAATAGAGCATTAATGAGGCAGAGCCCTTTCCCTAATCCTGGAGTTTTTGCTCTGCCTTACAGGAGTCTCTAAGATGCTTATGTGAAACCAACTCACTTGCAAGCCTCCATCACTACAAGTGAAATGAAAATTGGAATGGAAAAGAAAACATGAGCTGATTGTTGAAGGCCCAATTTCTGATTGAAAATTGAAGGGCTCCTTTGTTTTCCTCGTGGTGTCACAGAAGGAAAGAGAAATCACTGCAATATCTCAGTTGCAGATCCACAAATGCAGATAAAAACATGAGAAGAATGCAGAGTTGGCATCCAAGATACCAGACACTAATAGAAATAGTGATGGCCAAAAAGCTGTAGTGCATCACCCTCCTTTGATATACTTGAGCAAAGTTCAGATGGATGTTACACCCATTCCTGCATTCAAGCTTTCATTTATTTTTATTGAAATAACATTTTCAAGACAAATAAAGTGAGGAGCTGCTTCAAAGTTGAATGGACTGGCTGTATCTGGCCAACCAAATTATCTGGTGTGCAACTGAGAAACATTCTTTCTAAAGAACAGCAATATAAATAGAAATAAAACCAGCTCATTTCACTATTTCCTGAAGGACAGGAATGACTGAAATCCCAGTTCCTCTGGGCTCTCAGAGGACTTTGGGGCCAAGTGCATCAGTTTTGGTTGCCTTGAGCATGCAGTATTGTGGAGCAATAAAAGCTTGTCCCAGAATACTTGGGCCAAGCTTGATCACAAGCAGTGAGGTGTGATGCTCCAGGGCACTGAAAAACCTCTGTGTCTGCTGCCTCTGCCTCAGCACCTGGGTTCTGGGGGCAGAGAAAGGAACTGGGGCAGCTGGCAGAGCCTTGGGGTGCACAGTGGTAATTTCTTCCTGACCATTTAGCTTCACTATGAGCATTTTATTCCACTTTAATTCTAACTTTACTTTTAAACATTTCTGAGAGAAACTCTTTAAAATACATCTCTGGAGGTTCTTTCTCTTGTGGCATTATTCTATTTTGGCTTTCATAGATATCAGGTTCACCCTTCCTAATTAAATTTTGGTAACATTTTCTTTTTTTTTTTCTTTTTTTTCTTTTGATGAATAAAAAATTTTGAAAAATTAGACTTCTACTAAAAACCTATTTATAGAAACAGTCCCTCTGAAGACACATACAACTTAATCACTCAGCTCGTTATCTTTTTGGCTTTGTTCTCCTCCTCCTCTCCTCCTCCCCATGGTTGGCAATCCACCAGGGTACAATAAGAAAATGTAAAAATTTTCTGCACAATCCACTGCTTAAACAAATCAACTAAAAACCCCTCAGAATTCTAGGAATATTTTATTTACTTTTTTGTGGTTTGTTTTGGGGTTTTTTGGTGTGGTTTTTTTTTGGTTTTGTTTTGTTGGGGTTTTCTTATTTCTTTTGTTTTGTTGGGGTTTTTTGTTGTTGTTGGTTTTTGGTTGAGTTTTATTTTTCTGTTTTGTTTTGTTTTAATTCTTCAGCACTTCAGAAATCTATGCATGGAAAATGCAGGTCTAATTTACAAGGGTCTCATCTGGTGGGGATGAGTTTCAACTAAAGATTTCAGACCAAGACTTGGGTCCAAATTATGGATGCCCTGCCTGCCCCTCTCCTCAGTTTTCCCCATATCTGTTCTTTCTTCTCAGCTGCTTCTGATGATTCTTGGAGAGAATAGGTATTTCTGTCATAGAGATTATTTCCATAAAGGTTTTTTCTTAAAATACCTTGTGACCTTAAAGTAAATAACTTGCAAATTCAGGCATGTGCAGCATGATTCATTTTAACACATATGGTTTTTTGTAAGGAGTGCTGGTGTGGATGTTCATGAGGAATTTATTGTATAGTTCTGATTATCTTCACTGATATTGCTCATCAATTAAAGCAGCTGGGTGTTAGGGATCTGAATGCAGCACATCTGGTGTTTGATGGAGCTCAGCACTGAAAAGCTGCCATGTTATGGGCAAAACTTTGTCTCAGCCTGCCCTTGAGCTGCTGCCCCCCTCTCCACCTTTATCTCTGTGTGGCTCAGGCAGGACTGGCTCTGTGCTCAGCCAAAGCACGGGGACAAAGCCCAGCCCCAGAGCAGCAGGCTCAGATCTGCACCACAGAACCACAGGAACTGTTAGAACATGGGTTGGACTCGATGATCTTAAAGGTCCCTTCCAACCTAGAAATTCTGTGATTCTGTGAAATTTAGGTTGGAATGGACATCTAGGTGCCCCCAGCCCAGGACTGAGCCAGCTCTGAAGTCAGACCCATTCTGAAGCTCAACCCAGTAGCTCAGTTGCTCCTCCAGCCAATTTTCAGCATTTCAAAGGCTGGAGGTTCCCCAGGCTCTCTGGGCTTTGGTCCATGTTAAACCACCTGTGCTGGGAAGAGTTCCACCCCAGTCTGAGCAGTTTTCCTTGCTTTAGGAGGTGTCCATTGCCTCCAGCCATGGCACTGCCACCTCTGAGAACTGTCCTGTCCTCTGTTCCCCTACACACATTTCCTCCTGACCCTCACTGCCCCAGTTCTCCCCAGGCTCTCACCTCCATCCCCACTGAGGCACTCCCTGCTGGCTCAGCACCTGGCAAGGGTGGCCTTGCCCCACTCTGTCACAGCTCCTTGTGCCTGGTTATTCACTGTCAAATAGACCCTCACCATTCCCTCCCCTTCCCAGGAAACACCTGGGCATTTCTAATTTTGCTGCCATTAGGGAGGAGAGGACCAGCTCAGTTCATCTATTTCCTATTGCAGCAGGGGCTGTGTGAAGATCAAACACCTTCTCCATGGTGCTGGTGAAAGCTGGGACAAGTCTGGGACAGAATTTCCCAGTCCATGAGAGTGACTCCTCCTGCCCCATCCTACCCCTGGTGCCTAAAATCACCTGCACAGGCCCAGATTAATCCAGGGCAGAACTCAGCAGATTTTTTTTTCTAGATCACCTTTACCCCTCCTGGATTAGTACAGCATCCTCATCAACAAAATATTTCTTATTAAAGTTCAGAGACACTGCACATCCCTTTTTGTTGGTTGTTTTCCCTCATGTCTCCTCCTGTGTTTTAATAATCTGTGCTATTTTTATTTAGCATGAGCAAATAGTCTCAGACTAAATTAAACAAACCACTAGGACCTTAATTTGCCAAGCATTACCAAGGGTTTTTTTTGTTTAATTAAAAATACTTGAAAGATTCTGACTAAAAAGGCCAGGGAATAGTAGTCAGAGGAAATGTTATCTAAAAAAAGTAATTGCTCATTTCATGTGGGCAGCTCAGGTTAAACATCTCAAAGGAGCAGCCACATTTTGAAATGTTGGAATAGCTAAATTACTATTTTTGAAGGGAAGAAGGATTTCTCTGTAATTTGATTCATTAGATCTAAATATAGAATTCTTGTTGCTTTACCTGAGGTGCAGTTACCACACCACCTTTTTTATTTATACAACCTGTTATCTAAGCATGCTTTAAGCCAAAGATACTCCCACTTTTTAATTTTTTTTCCCCTCAGTTATGATGTTATGGCAATTAAAAATCATATTTAGGGGAGAGTCTGAACAATCTTAAGTTGTAGCTTATAAAGTAGCAAGTGAAATGGTTCATATCTAGACCTGTACATCAAATATTTTACACAATATTTATTAAATATTTTTAAAAATATTTAAGAATACATTTAAGTGTGTTTGGTGTCTGTGGAGCAGGAGTCCAGCTTTGCCACAGGCCACCCTGGCAAGCCCAGGACCTCCCAGCAAACACTTCAGGATTGCTTTTCCCAGGATTAGTGAACTGGCCTGGGGACCTTTTTGCTCCTGGTTGTGCATTTTCAAACAGATTTATAAAACCAGATCTATTGAATGGAAAAGGATAATGGCAGAGAAAGAAAACTACACAACCCAGGTGGGTCAGGGTGAATTTGAACACTAAATTCATTATTCCAAAGGCCCTTTCCAATCTAAACAATTCAATGATTTATCAGCATACCCTGAAATAAAAGGGTAACACTCCCACTGGTGGTGACAAAAATGGGGAGGCAATTTTTAGTAGGCACAGAGAGCAATGATTCATTTCACCTGTTCTTTCAACAGATGTCAGAGAGTTTGGGTCACTGAAGGTGCATCCAGCACTGATGGATGGTGCTCTGGATTCCTTGAGCTCTCAGCCCCACACAGACACAGAAAGAGCAGCAAAAGGACCTGCAGGGGAAGCTGGGGAGGAGGGGAAAGCAGGGGGAAATAAGGGAATTTTGCTAAAATATAAAATACAACCAGCCCTGGGCTGATGACAGCCTGGTAAAGCAGGTCTGTGCCTTGGACAGAGATCAAGGTTCTCATGGACTCCCCTTCCTCACCAGCACTTTTCAACTGCCTCCTCCTGCTTCCTTCTGCTTCTTCCTTCTTCCTCCTGCTTCTTTCTGCCTCCTCCTGCTTCCACATTATTCTGCTTTTTTCTGCTTCCTCCTGCTTCCTTCTACTTCCACATTCTTCTTTCTGCTTCCTTCTGCTTCCTCCTGCTTCTTTCTGCCTTCTCCTGCTTCCTTCTGCTTTCCCATTCTTCTTTCTGCTTCCTTCTTCTTCCTCCTGCTTCCTCCTGCTTCTTTCTGCTTCCTCCTGCTTCCCCATTCTTCCTCCTGTTCCTCCTTCTTCCTTCTGCATCCTCTTGTTTTCTCCTGCCTCCTTCCACTTCTGCTTCCTCCTCCTCCTCCAGCTCCCCCAACTCCAGGCAGCTCCCCACATCTCCTGACCTAGATAAGAACCAGCCTTAGCTCAGTGTGCATTAAAAAACAGACTCTGTGATTAATGTTTCTTCATTTTTCTTGTTCCTTCTCAGTGCCTTTTGAAGAATTATCATTTTAACAAATGTCAGTGACTAAAACAGTGTCTGAAGAAATCAGGGCAGTGTGCTAATCAGAAATCCACTGCACTGCTGCTGAAAATTGATGGCCAATATAGGACTTGAACACTTGACTTTTTCCTCCTCCTGGCTTTGCTTTAATTGGAAATTTAAGAAAATGCTTTGACCTTTAGATTGCATTGCTCAGGTTATTTACAGCTCTGCTTGGAGTGCCAGATTTCTTGTAATTTATAAGAATCCAAAGCTAATTTAAGATTAAAGTAAATTAGGGTCTGGCCAGACCTCTTCATCAGACTAATGATAGTGCATGGGGAACCCTTGGATGAAAAACAGTATAAAAACTTGTGACAACTTATAGAATGTATATAAACTAGGAAAAAACCCTTAGACCGGGTATCAGGAGGAGCCTGAAATTCAGTTATTTTGGTAGGTCCTTCTCTCTATTATTTTTTTCCTATTGGAACTTGGGCTTGTTCTTGGTGATGATTCTTTGTTTTTAGACAATACAGCATTATTCCCACAGAAGGTTGGGTTTTGCACACAGACAAAATACCACACACCTCATTTACAAATAAATCTAATTTGAATACTGAATTTATACTATGCAGGAGTGAAACTTTTTTGTTAAAATTAATAATCTTATATCCAAAAATGCAGCTCAGAGTGTTATCAAACAGGTGTTAATGTCTCAACACTCAGCTGCATATTTTATACAACATGGTAAAAGTTCTTGCTGCACTTCACCCTTGAAAACACCAAAATTTTTATGCAAATAAGATTTGATGCAGAGATTTGCTTTTTTCCTGACCTGTTCAGTAAGAGTGTGAACTAAGATCTTGTTGCAGAATCTTTGATAAATAATAGGTTGAAATAAATGTTAGCACCTCCTTTACTCTCCATCCTCCCTGGTGGCTGCATTATTTCTGCACCTCCCTGGAGAGCCCTGCACATATTCAGAGAGGCTGCCCCTCCTGGGGTTGATGAGCTCCCATTGCATGTGCAATCTCTGTTTTCATTACAAACTCTGGCCTTTCACAGCAGTCACTTTATGTCCTCACTCTGTTCCTCTCATGATTGCACTCTTGCCTGGTGAAAAGCTCAATCAGAACCTTGATTTTCTTTCAGATTTTTTTTCCCCAGCTGAAAACCTTAGTGCTTGACTGGGTTTTTGTTAGCCATGAACTCCAGCTTGAGATGGTGCTCAGACAAAAACTTTGAGTGTCTTACACTCAGGAATCCACGTTTTTAATGAGTAGAATATGAAATACCTCAACTGAAGCAGAAGGAAGAAACCACAATGCACACAGAGGTTTTAAAAACTGGATTCAAAAGCACATTTTTACAGTTAATTCAGTACTCCCTGATTTCAGCTGCTGGAGGAAGATTGATTCTAATTAGAAGCTGACTCCAGAGCTGCACAGCTGATTTTTGACCTGGCCCCAAGGCAGGTGGAGCAGACCATGGAGTGCCAGCCTGGAACACCCTGCACCCAGCTGAGCCCATAACAGCTGGCCAGGAGGGTGAAAATCCAAACCCTGACACCCAGGAGGGTGATAAACCCATCAGTGCTGCAGGAAAAAATCCAGACTGGGGAGGGGAGATGCTGCATTCCAAGAAAACCCTGAGATCTCTGGGATTGTGGTGTGTTTCTCACTGGGCTGGGAGATCCTGCTCAGATCTTGGTGTCCTCATGGAGTCCTTTCCCAGCACTCCCTTCACACAGGGCAGAAAGAGCTGAGGCAGTGAATAAAACACACAGAAAACCATTTTAATGAGCAGGTAATTATTGGGAAATGTGATTTCAGAGGGAAAGGCTTTTGTTGGGAATTCAGGTCTGGTGAAGAAAACACCTTCTGCAAAGGTGTGGAGATGCAGAAAAATGCAGAAAAATGTGAAAATGGAAATAACCTTTTCAGGTTAAAATAATTCCAGTTCTAATCTTAAAGAAAGAAATTTAACAGGAAAAAAAAAAAAAAAACATTAAAAAAAAACAAAAAAAACCCAACCCCCCCCCAAAAAAAACCAAAACCAAACCAAAACCAAAAACAAAAACACAAACAATGAAAACCCAGGGTTAAAACAAAGTAAAGCAACATGTTTTTGCTCTGATTTTTGCCATGTAACAGTCCCCATCTTTCAGACCAGTTGACATTTCTCATTGATGGCCACTGAAGGAGGTGTGCCTGCAGATTTTTGTATTTACCACTGGCAGCCTCACTACAGAAATTCTCTAATCTGCCTCAAGCACATAATTATTCTGGGGAGCCAGCTGGGCTGGAAATGGAAAAAGCCATGGGATGGAGGGGCTGCTGTGCTGCCATCACACACCCAGCACAGGGGGGACATGGCCCTGTGGCCAGCACAGAGAGCCTGTGGCCACAACCAAGGAGCAGCACAAGGATTTCAGGGCTGCCTCATGCAGTGTCAGCTTATAAATCCTGGGTTTATTCACCTCTGCTTGGAAAGTCTGTGCTGGGACATGAAGGAGCCCTGGCAAGTGGACAGTGGGATGCGGCAGCACTAAATTAAATTATCAGTAGTCATTTTATTGTTGGTAAACTTCCTGCTCTTCTGTGATCACTGGGAATGACTGGGAGATGGGTTTTTAAAACTTTTTGTCTCAGAACTTTTAATAAAATAAAAATAAAAATCCATCAAACCACTGATGAAAATAATTTTTTAAATATTTTTTTCATTTTCCTAAGCCTTTCCTCGTGTTACTGCTCTTGAACAGCTCCTTTTCTTTTTTGTATGTCTTTATAAATGCCTGTGTTATCTGTAGGCAAGAGGGAAGAGAAAGGGGTCAGAGGGACCATAATCCAGAGAATTTAGCAGTGAGAGCAGAGATGCTGTCATATCCCATTTACTGCTACCTGCCTGCTCCTGTCAATGGGTTTTGTTGCCTTCACAGATCAGAGTTACCCTGACAGGGGCTGGAGCAGGCAAAACCTCAGCCAGCCCTCATCTGTATGGTGCTGTCACAGCCATGCTTGTGGTGAATGCACAGATAAAAGGTGCATTCTGCCTTTTGTCAGAGAATTTTGGGACATTCTAGTCAGCTCTCCCAGTTGCTTCAGTGAGAAGGAAAAGTGAGTGTATCCAGAGGAATGGAGCAGCAATATCCAGGGGGTCCCTGCAACAGGCTCACAGACTGTGTGGAAGTGTAGTGGGCTGTTCCAGGATCCTGAAAGTGAAAAAGCTCAGCCAACCATGTCATATTCCAAGGAGCCCTGCTGGGCTACAGGAAGCCTGTCCCAGCCCAGTGGAGTCAGATCCTCTGTTCCCCATTATACATGAGTTAAAACTCAAGGCCAATAAAGTGCCTTCCTAATTGTCTGTGAATATGAACCAGTATCAGCTATCCTGATTCACAGGCCTGTCCTAATATTTGAGTGTTCTTTGGTGAATAAAAGCTCTTCTTCTGGAGGGAAAGGGCTCTTCTGTCAGGTTAATGAAATCCAGCAGTGCTGCTGAGGTTGCAGCTGTTAGAAATTACAGAAAGAGGCAGGCTTGTGTAAGCCTAGGGATCAGTGGACTACTTTATGGCTTATACAAAGATTTGTAAGCAAAGAAAGAAAGAAAAAAAAATTCAAAGCAGGGGGCCAAAGTGTCTAAATCAAAGAACTTTTTCTGGCTGAATCTTTCTGGCACCTTGGATGTCAACCTGATGGATGCTCCTCCCCCCAGCAGAGTTGTACTGAATATAATGGAATAATTTACACTACTGAAGGGGAAGCTGAGAAAACTCAACAGAAAACCACTTGAAAGTTCACAGTCTCTTTGCTGGGATGATGCTTCATATACTTAATAATACTAATGTTAAGTAGCAAAATCCTTTGCTGTCCTGAGGCCAAAGTTGGTTTAATAAAAGAGAGAGAAGAGGCACAAGATGTTGAGCCAGGTCTCTCCTGCCTGTCTATCTAATTAACATTGAATATTAACTAAAATGTTAAGTAATCACCTCCAGTAAGTGATATGGAAATGAGAATGCTTCAGCTAGAGAAAATTCCTTGGCATTATTTAATAAATTCATACCAATGCTCAAGTGGCTCCACGTTTTCAAGCTCATTTCTTTCCTCTCTTTTTCTATTCATATTGACAAAACCCTATTCTTGGACATAAGGTCTGGGTTCACCATCAGAGTAGCTCTAATCCTCATAAATGTCACCCTGTGTTAGCATTCAGGATTTTTTTAACAAATTCTCTTACTTTTATTGAGCTTATTCCTTTGGCAAATATATTAGTTATTTGGTATTTAAAAGGTCATCTTGAATATTTTGAAAATCTATCTTCATTGGTTTCAACCCAAAATCTCAGATTACAGGTGCTCTAAATTTTGAATTCCATCTAAACATACCTGTCATAAATAATATTGGTGTAGTTTTGTGAGGCATGGAGACCAACTCCTTCAAAATGCTTCTTAGATTTTGGGCATATGTGAAAAAGTGTCAATATTTTATTTGCAGTGAGTGGGATTTGTACTTAATTTTCCTGCTCTCTGAGAAACAATTGAATTTGACTGACAAAGTTAAAATTGAATTTAACTTCATGGATTGCACAAACACTCAGGATTAACCTGCAATGAGTTATTGTTTAGGGCTGTGGAGGTGAAGCTGGACCTCCCTCAGAATATCCAGTGCCTGTTTCTACATCTTAACTGCCAAACCCTTTTAAATGTTGTCACTTCAACATCACTGGGCCTTTTTGGAGGTAGTGTGGTGTGACTGCCTTTTAGCTTCCTTTGGCTTTATTAACCTCAGCTGAATTCCTGAGGTCCATATTCACCCATAGTTTAATGCCCATGCCCTCAAACAAGGAATTTGCAAGTCTGCTCAGTTTTGATGTGAATTGCAAATTCTCAGAAGTGCTTGGAGGAAGAAAGCTCTTCCAGAGAATATTTGTGTTATCTCTTTTCTCCAGGTGTCTGCTTTTTAATGTTTGCAGAAGAAACATGAATACCATTTTGTAGGGAAAGTCTTAATGTCTATATTTGTTACCAATGGCTTTTATGTCCCCTTACTCCTGGAGCCTTTAGGGAGGATGTTGCAAGGGGAAAGCACTGGAAATCCCACAGAATGACAAAATGATGAAAGGGAGATGACTATGGGGCTGCTTCATGGTTTTTATCTTGGAATTGCACAGCAGAAAAGCAAAGAGGGAGGGGACTGCACTTACAACAGGGCAGAGAGAGAGATGTCAAGCATGAAAAATCCAAGCTCCCTTTGAGCTGAATGTAGGAAAATAATAGAAAAGTGAAACCTTTAAAAATCACAGGCATAGCAAGGTGTTCTTCAAATAAAGATGATTTAATCAAGGTCCTGCAGAAATTCCTGCAAGACCCCCAGGCAGAAACTTTTCCCAGCTATTTCCTACAGAGTGCAGGTGTGGAAATGTTTTCTTGTCCTGCCTCACCAACCCTTTATGCCTCCAGAACCACGGGGTAATGGACTGATAAATCTCAGCTCCATATGGGGCAGAAAGAGATATGTAAACTCAAACAGATTAAAATTCAGATTGCTGGAAGTCACTTGCATCCTTGGCTATAGCATCCACAACCCTGTACTGCCTTTGCAGCATAAATAAAGCAGTAGAAGTTAACCCAGGGTAGTTCTTTCAGAAAGAACAATAAATGCCCAGCTAATAGATAAAAAAAAGCAGAGTTTCAGCAGTGCCTTTGACCAAACTGAGCTCCTTCAGCTGGGGGTGTGTGTTGCCAGCAGACTCCTGAATAAGTTGTGAGTGACTTCAGTTCCTTCATCAAGAGCTCAGTTCTGAGACCTTTCCCAAGATCAGCCCTTGAAGGACCATTAAATTAACTTTCTGCCTGGATGCAAGGATTACACACCATGGGAAATGCTTGCTGCAATTTCTTTTTGTGGCATGAAAATGGATGAATTTTCAACAGTCATTATCTTCATCAAACCCAACCTGTTCTCATTAGATGTACTCCAAGAAGGGTTGATGTTCATTTGTTTCTGGTGCCATCTGCTTTTACTGCTTCTACAGACATTTGTGGGAAATTGAATATGGTAATGCTCTTTTTTCACCCCTTGTGCAACAAAAACTTACTTTGAAATGCCTCTGTCTGAAAAGCAGACCAAAATAAAGGAGAAAACAAGCATGCAAGGTGAAGTGATTTAGCTTTCACTGCTAGCCAGCTACTCTAAGCAGTTTGAATTAGTTTTGCATTATATTTCCCAAATACCATGTGGCAGTCAAAAATCTATGAAAAAATGTCAAATTAACCTTTTTATTACTGATAGAGTTTCTACTGTCAGTGACCATTGTCACCTCACTTCTTTCAACAGATCAGGATCAAATAGGCTTTATGAGAATGCAGTTTTTGACTGCTTCCCCCTGAATACATACTCAACCTGTTGGAGCTGAAGAGCCAAGATTTTATTGTATCCTTTCTTTTGGGTTATTAAATGGAGAATTTAAAAAAAAAAAATCTGTATTTTTCTTTTCTGTAAAGGTTTCTAAATGGAGAGGCACAGTGCATTCAGTATGGCTGATCCACCTTCCTGCAGTCCAGGTAATCAGAAGAATCATTTAACTCTTGAATATTCTCATTTTTCTCTTCTGAGTAGGTTTTGTGCTGTTTACCCAAATGAGAGTGAGCTCTTTGGAATTCTCATGGCTGGGATCTTTTCTATGGTTTTTATAATTTTCATTTTTGTGCCAACAAGAAAACTGAACAAGGGCAAAATGTCACTGCCTCAATATACTGTGGTGTCAAAAGTTATGGTCAATAATAAAAGGGAAGGAAGGCAGGCTGTTTATTCTGGAAACAGGATCTATATTTTAATGGGAAAGGTGAATAATGCAAGTTAATTCCACCTATGAAAGCCTAAATAGGACTGCTTTGCTTTCTGTGACATGACAAAATGATTATATCTGAAAAAATTTATTAAAAATGATTATATCTGAAAATTTACTTTGTTTTAAGATAGAACTCAGCTGGGAGACACCATTTTGAGCTCAAACAGAGTTTAGTTGAGCAATTCCACAACCTCCCAAAATATTATCCTTCTGTGAACTTTATCTGATACAAACATTTAAATGTACATGGCTCAAACCCTGATGACTACAGAATGAAATTAACATGAAACATATATATTTTTTTAATAACATATTTTCCCTCCTTATAGCAGAATCATAGAGTCATTATTTGAAAAGATGAAATGATATAAAATTGTGTCAGACATGAGTGTCTTTCATTGCTCAAAGAGCCATAGTAGCTTTCCCACATTAATGAATTCCTTTGAGAAATTTACTTTAATCTCTCATAATAAAAGCAATCATCTAAATCTTTGGCTTTGGGCTTTTTTTTTTATCATCACAGCAATATCAAATCATTGCTTTGTCTATCTCACTGTGTGTCCATTGTTATGTATTTGTTTAACAAGGATTTCTCCTCCTGCCAATTCTTTTACTGAGCCTACAATAATGTATCTGGGTGCCCATGTTCTCCTGATGTTGGGCTTTATAAACATAAAACCCAATGATTGAATATTCTGGAGTCATTCAAAGTTGAATATCTGCCACTGAGAGAAGAAATGTAAAGCCATAAAGCCAGAGTCTTTCAGCTGAATTACAATCCCTAATAAAATGCCAAAATGCATCCTTCAGGCTCAGGAGATGGAGGCTCCCAATGGCCCTCCTTTCAGCCTCTGCATTTTTCATGAAATTCAGAGCTGATTATTACCAATCAAAAGGTTGTGTCCAGGTTCCAGGCTGCCTCACAGAGAGGAGAAGCAGAATGTGCAGCTAAAGAACATCTCATATAAGAGTGAATAATGATTCTGTTCTCAGCTAAACCTGAGGGATCCCACTCATGGATCAGGATAGATTTGATCTCAAAAGCCAACAAGCTACATGAGCTCCACAGCTGCAAAACACATATGGAGCATTCATTGCCTGCTTTTTCTGAACTGCTGCCACTCTGTTATTACATATTTGGATAAATAGATGGTGCTTTCATGCAGAAAAAAAAAAAAAAATCAACTCGCAGTAGAACAAGATAGATCTTCTAAAAGGCAGAGTCTGTTTCCCACAAGCAGCTCTTGAACTCAGTGCTCAGATTGGTCTGTGGCATTGTATGAGGAAAGTAGAATAGATGAAGTATGTTAAATATGGGATTAAAATCCCTGCCTCAAACCACCTCCCCCAGGAAATGCCCCTTTTTGCTTTACTCCCTGCACTGAAATGTTTTCTACCTCCTATTTTGTCTATTTGAGAAAGTCAGTTCAGTCTGGGCAGTTCTGCAGCAAATGATAATGTCACAACTTTATAATGAATTAAAATGTTCTGGACTCTGCTTCAGCATCACCACCAGGGAGGAAGAAAAACAATGGCAATACCCCAAAGGAAAACAGCCCAACCACAAGAACCATCTGCTGCTTGCACCTGCTCCAGGGACACCTTTGTGCTCCTGAGTCGTGAGCAGCCATCCTGAAGAGCTCAGGGATGCTGGAGCTGGCTGAGCAGAGCCCTGCAGGAGCTCCTGGAGCTGTGCTGGAGGCTCTGGGCAGTGCTGGGAGGTGCTGGGCAGGCAGGGCTGGGAGCTGATGTGCTTTGGGCAGAGGTGGCAGTCATGGCTTGGCAAGGCTCTGGGCTGCAGAGCCAAGGGAGGAGTCTGGCTCACAGTGCTGGTCTGACTTTGGCACTGAAGGATGGGACAATTCTCTTGTGGGGAGTTTTGTGTAAGTTAGAGACAGGAGCACTGAGTGGGTTTTGATGGTGAGATTTATTTTCTTATTTTCTACATAGGCAGGAAAGGTAAGTTCAGCTCACATTTTCACTGCATGGTTCAGAAGGTCACAAGCCCCTTGGTTACAAGACCTTTTAAGGACTTAATGACCAATAAAACACTGATAACAAAGATATTTATGTTTTTGACCCCATCCTTCAATATTCCATGCTACAGTGTGAGATTTCTGAACCAATGCTGCAATGACACACAAACCTACAGCACTGCATTTTAATCTCCTTGTTTACCTCTGTAATTACTTTTATTTTTTTCTATATCTTAAACTCTAAACTTTACTTAGCTTAATATGTAAGCTTTAAACTACAAATCCACATTCTCACTTCCAGCACCTAAGTCTGGGAGCCTTTTCCAAGATCTCAGATCAAATCCTGAGTTTAATTCTAAGCTTTGGCTCACAGGCCCAAAGTCCTGAGAGTTCCCTGGATTTTGGATTCCAACAAAGGATATTAACCAGCTCTGTCTGCTGAAGTTTGCAAGGAGGGTTTGGTGATTTTTTTTCCCTTTTGTCCCCATGTTAATTTAACAGCTGCCAAATTCCTGCATCAGGAGCGTTTTTAATCTTCTCAAAAGTGATGCATAATTTGTGAGACTATGCAAAAAAAAAAAAAAATAGTATTTTTAATAAATTCTGTTGCATGCAGAGGGCAATGCTTCTATAATTTAGCTCACTGTAAAATAAAACATTACAATGAAAATTCCTTAGCATAAATATGTAAGAACCTAGTGAGGAATGCACCAGTCAGACTGAATGTCTGTAACATGTGTTGGTGGTTTTGCTTTCAGGCTACATTTTTTATTCAGCAGTGAGTGGCACCTGAGGAAATCAGGATTCAAATTAAAAATAAATGCAGTCTGATTTCCTAGGAAAAAAAAAAGAAAAGAAAACAATACCAAGGAGGTTTTGGGCTCAGACCATACAGGCATTCATTTACCAACTGTTTACTGTTCAGCTCCACTGCCATCTCTCTGCATCGATTTTCTCTCAAAATTACATCTCCCTCACCATTGACAAGTCAATTCCAAACAGCAAATTCTCCTCTCCAAGTGCTCAGTTTGTGCTGCTCTTGGGCTTCAGAAATGCCTGGTCTGGTTTAATATGAGGAGCTCAGGGCTGCTCCCTGACAGAGCTCTCTGATTTGCTGATTACCTGGGATGTTTTCTCAAGCACTGAGAGAAAAATTAACTCCCCATTCTGACAAACGTGATGAAATAAATGTGGGCTGGAATTAAATGAGTTGGCTCTCAGCTTTCCCATTTCAAGGTCAATTATGAAAATACTGTTTTTCCTGTGCTGCCAATGGCAGTGTAAATCCCTCCTGTAAATTTTTTAGGGTCGTTTTTCTTCACTTTCATGCCCAAACAAAATGTTAAAAAAAAAGAAGAACATTCTTTATGCCAGATGGGAATTTTTAAAGTACTTTTTCTTTTTTATTTTTTCTTGAGAGCTCTCAAAAACCTGGACTATTGAAATAATGATATCCACATTTTGTACGTGGACCACGTTTTGTCTTTGAACATATTTCTATTTAAATAAGATGGTTGTCAAACAAGTGATGTATTTCTGGAGATCATTTATTACTCCTGAGTTTTCCAAATAGATGTGGCTTCAGTTTATGGCTCTGCTGGATCACAGAGCCATGCAATGCCTGCACTGGATTGTGAGGCAAACATTTAACTGCAGCATGGGCTTAGATGTGGAATTGTTTCATTTTCCTGAGCTATAATTCCTGTTTGAAATCTCCAGGCTCAGCCCAAGGTGGAGCCACACCTGATCCCCCAGGACTGAAACACCTGTGGGTTTCTGGATCATTCCCTCCCACCCCAGCACACCTGGTTGGAGGAACACAGCTCTCCCAAACCCAGCTTCTTTTCCAAATGGAAATCATTCCTTTTCTCTGCCAGTGAAAAAGGTTTCTGCTGGCAGTCTGGGCTGTGTGAAGCAGCAAACCTGCAGACACAAAGCCAAATTTCACATCGGGGCTGCTGGAGAGATGTGGATTCCACAGGAGCAGCTGCCAAAGGTTTCTCCTTGCAGGAGCCAGACAGGACAGCCCTGGCTGCCTTCCCCTGGCATCTGCATTCTTTTATCCCAGAGGGAATGGAGATGCAACCTCCAAAAGATCAGATGGGGCTGCACTGGTGCAATCAGCTTTAATTTGTCACTGATCTAAGAATAAATGAGTGATGGTGAGAAGAATAAATGAGAAGAAGTTTTTTAATTCCTTGCCTCCTGCAAGCCAGAGGAAAATGCAGATTTATTGAATATACTGTGTGAAAATGCTCTCTTGAAAAAATGATGTTTTCTTGAATTTGACACAAGAACTTAGGCTAGTCATTTAACTCCAAAGAAACAAAATGGTCCAAGTCAGGAGGTACCTGCTGAGGGGAAAATCAGGAACATACAGGTATGGAAGAATTGCTGGCATGGTTTAAGATGTGCTGGTGAGGTGGCTGATGGAGCCCAGACTGGACAAGGGGGAACCAGAGAACTTCATCAGAAGGAAAACCTGAATATTCTGAAAGTGTGGTGAGAAGCAGTGACAAAACAAGCACTAACAACAGAAGGGGACTTTCATCTCAGACAGGCTGCAAAAGAGATGGGAAACAAATAAACATGATGGCAAAGCAATCCCCTCAGAAGACAGTTTACCCCTGCCAGTTATTCTTTCATGAATTACCACTGATATAGAAATATCTGTCTGTGGTGGAAGGGAGAGGAGGCTCTTTTAGCCTGGAACCACAGCTTGCAGCAGTGTCTGGCTCTGACAGAGCAGGGGAATTGCAGGGGAAGCTGAGAAAGCTGCAGAGAAGGGAAAGTGGATATTGCCAAACATGCATTCCTTCTGCTGGGTGGTGTGGGAATCACAGAGCCTCAATGAGCTGCAAGGACTTGATGAATATGTGCTGAGTACTCTGAGTTTATTGCACACAATAAGGGGTTGGAGCCCTCTGAGGGCTGGCAGAGACAAAACCTCATCCTGGGAAACTCAGCCTTCATGGGGGTAGAGGAAAACTGGATCAGAGAGCAGTGGCTGAGGAGGGATCTTTGTTGAAGACAAAAGGGCTTTCTGGAGCTGCTGCCTGTGCCCTGGAGGAGCAGCCAGCCATGGGTTGAGCACGTGGCATGTATGCATGACAGCTTTTTTTTTTATTTAATTTTTTTAAATTTAATTTTTTTATCTGATTTTTTTTAATTGACATGAAAATTTTACTGTGTTTAGCAGAAGGCCTTCTAGAAAATCCACCTCAAGCTTAATTCCAGTTGATCCCAAACCTGGTTCTTTCTAGAGATGTGCACATTTCCCCCAGTTAACATCTGCCAAGTGGGTCATTAAAGGTTGTTGTAAAACCACTACACATTTACACTACACGGGACTACAAATATTTACTGAATTAAACCTAATCTCAGTACCAAGAGAACTCCCCAGGGTGACCCAGACACATCTAAAGCCCTGTGGCCTCCTCTCCTGACCATCCCCAGGGAGTGTGAGTGCCAGCCAGGGCAGGATTCCAGCCACAAACCCAGCACAGGTGGGACCCAAACCCCAGAGCAGAGGCACAATTCTGCTGTGGAGTGCAGGGAGCAGCTGCTCCAAAAATTGGGCAGCTGAAACCAATGGGAGCCCACCAGTGCCAAAGAGCAGGGCTAGAACAGCTCCTCAGGGATGTAGCTCACACTGCAAAAGCTCTTAGCTCTATTTATTTTTCTCTTTTCTGGTTTGTTTGGGAGGTTCTTGTGTGTGGTGGGTTGGTTTTTTTCTTTTTTATTCTATTTTTTTTTTACATATGTTTTATTTCCTTTATTTAGAACATTTCAGATTTGGGTCATTTTAATTAGATTTTTAATCTTGTTCTTTTGAATGGGCTTGGTGGTGTTGCTTCTTTGGAAACCAGCACAATAGTTCACTCTTCTGCTTCCTTGGAGGCTGTGTCTGACAATGCATCTTTGAAGCAGCAGTAGAGAAAGAGTAAGTTCATTTTAATTCCATATATACATGATCTGAAAGCAGCAGGAATGGGATTTGTCTTTCTACTGAGCTCTGCATGTGTTAAAAAAATAACTTTTCTTTCCTATCTTGAGAAAGAAAAAAAAAAAACTCCCTATGGTTTTAGCACTGTGTATGTTGATGGCAGCTTAAGAACCCTGACTTTCTGTAACTCCTTTTACACAATCCTGGGAATTTTCTTGGGGGTAAGAAAAGTTCTGTTGGGGCAAAGGGAATTAAATTTTATTAGCTGGTTATTAATTTTTAAATGTTGTACTTGTGTGTAAGACCTGAATAGAAAAAAATGAAATATTTTCTCTCTTTCTGTCTCATATTATATAAATTCTATGGACTTGTGAAGAAATAAACTCACTCTGCTTTTCCTCACCAGTTCTATCCCTCATGCCCCCTTTCTCTATTTTCTTCAAATCAAGAAATTCTTCTTTATCCTTGAAGTTTTGGGCTGCTTTGTGAGACCATATTGAGAACCTCTTCAGCAGATGCTGGACATGGTGGGGTTTGATAAGATCAGAAGCTGTGGGGCAAACCAGGGAAAAACTGAAATAAAACCATGAGATTCCTCAATGGGGAATGAAGAATCCTGAGGAATGGAAAGTAATGGCAGATTTAATTTTTACTTGCAAAATTAGCCCTAGTTATGCATCTTTACAAATTATTTTAGTTTTTCTGCATATTTTTTTTCTTGGAGTATATTTAATATGTGGCTACAGATGCTTCACACCTCCATGCTTTCAAAGGTTTGGGTGAATTAAACCTTCACTTTTTTGCTTGTGTGTGGATGTTTCAAGTTCTGGAGATGCAGCACCTGTTACTATTTACTGTGTGCTTAAAATGTTATTTTTCCCAGAGTATGGTGAGGATGGTGGTCACTTGTGAGCTCAGGTAGGGGACAGATTTGTCTGAGAATAAATAAAACCAGGTTTTCCACCCTGTGACATTGCACACTTCTATCCAAACTCCACACCCACAATCCCAGTTCTGTCAGTCCATTCTGGAAGCTTCTCCACAGCCTGAGCTCCTGCAGTGTTCTGTGGGTCAGAGCCTGCTGGCAGCACAGAAAGTCTGGAATGCTCAGCATGCAGGGCTGCAGCAGTGCCCTGGCAGAGATCCCAGCCTCCTGCACAGCCCCTGAGCCATCAGCCTGCTCAGAAAGCAGCACACTGATTATTTCAGTTTGCTTTGCATGCTCTTTCTCTTGTTTCCCCACCCTTTCTGGACCTTTTTTCCTTAGGATTTTCAAAACTGACCCCCTGATTTCACATCCTGTTGGGTCTGTCTTTTACCTCACACAAAGCTGTAGTTTCAGAGGGCTGCTCAGAAGTTATCCTATCTGTGCAGAGCACACAGCATCTTGGGCACCAAAATCCTAAATCTGGCTGTGGCAGCCAGGAATAATTAGAGTAGAATGTGTAATAACAGCTATTACAGAATTGTTTTAGTTCTCATCAAAATATTAGCACAGAGAACAGACTAAATTAAAAAAATGGAGAAATAGTGGGCTGAGAGAGGAGTTGGCTTCTATCATTGGACTCAATGGTTAACACAATTTATTAGGAACAAAATCAAGTTAAATCTGTCTAATATTATGAGTGTTACACATGATTTGGTATAACAGCTCCTCTGGTGTGAGGCCAAGTATCAGTTAGAGGAGCATTCAGTGATTTCTGCTGTTCATGGCCAGAGGCACTGGCAGGGGAGAGCTGGGCAGTCCATACCTGGAAGGCAGCAGATGATGGCTGGACAGGCCATTGCTTGGAAGTTAAAAAATAAACCCACAATGGAGGGAAAAAGAGATTTCCATTCTGTTTTCATTTTTCATCCCCTCTTGGAAGGGTGAGACTTGCCAAAGTGTTTTAAAAAGTAATTTTTAGAAGGTGCTTAACAAATGTAAGACTAACACTGACTGTTGCCCCAAGCTCTTCTGTGAGTTACAGAAGAAGCACCTGAAAATCTTTGTGATGCCAAGTAGGTCAGTTCAAATAAAATACTGGGATGAAAGATGGAAAGTGATGGAAAATGGTGCTCTGTGCCCTCATGTACCTGCTTCCCTCTGGCTGCTTTTGAGCCTGCTTATTCAGCAGCCCTTCTCAGCAGTTTCCTTCTGCTGCTGATTTCCTGTATTCTCCTACCAGACATTTCCATTTCCTTTCTCATTGGGAGGCCTCTGCCTTTCTGACTGTTATCAGATAACCCTACTGGAATGGCTGGAAAGTGCAGATGATGTGATTAATTTGTTATTTCTAAACTGAAAGCCTGTGAAAACCTTGAGTTGCACTTTGACATCTTCATAAATACTGACCTCTGTTTCCCCTTAATAAAAATTAAAAAAGTAAGAGCAAAGTGGTTTAAGATTGAGGTTAAGGGGAAAGATCTGACTTGGGGCAGAGTGTTTCTGTTGTCCTGTGAGAAGGATCTGAGACTTTGATGGAAAAAAATCCTCAGCCAAACTGAAGAGTCACAGAAAAGGGATTTTGCAGCTCAGTGTCTGTCTGAAATACATGTGGGAAAGAAAGAATGATAAAGATGTTTATTTCATTGACAGATCTGTGCAGAGAAGAGAATAAGTACATTCACTGCATGATAATTTGATACTCTTAGAAGAAATAAACAGCAAAGCTTTATTGTTCCATATTCCTTTTGCTCCCTTGTCAGCAGATCAGGTTTAAGAGCTGGTTGTGGCTCAGACTCCCCCCAATCCTCCAGCAATGCCTTACACAGAGAAAGTGATGCCAATCTTGTTCCCAAGCTGAGAACCAACAAAATCAGCAGTGGATGGTGAAAATGTGTGTGTTATTTGCCTGGTGGAACCTGGGAATGCTGTAGCAGAGGATCCTGGTGGAATGGGAAAATACAAGAAATTAGAGAGGGAGAAAAAAGAGCAATTCTTCATGACTTATTTAAACCTTTTCCCCAGTGTTTGTCATGGAAAGTTACTCTGAATACAGAGTGGAAAATATTGTTCCCCTAGCCATGTTAAACAGATTAAGTCTTATGGTATTAAAATGCAGACCAAACACTTCCAGGCTCTTAAATGAAGCTGTGCTAACAGGATTTTTTGGAGGCTGGGGGTTTGTACACCATCTGCCCTGCATTATCAACAGCCAGTGTTCTACGTGGACCAAGGAAGAGCTGAGTGTTGAAGCCTGAGCTTTAGCCTGGGTAATCCTATTTAAACTCCTTTTGAAGTTTTATTGTTCACTTCATAATCAGAAGTTCAGGAAAACTTCAGGGTTTTAACAACTACACAAAGTAAAGAATCCTAATAAAGGAAAGAGTCAGGTTTGTTCTTTTACAGCTCTATATCTAATCTTCTTTATTAACAGATAGCTCAGGAAAGTCGATTTCTTCAGTGGTTTTCCAGGTTTAATGAGTTTTATCTTTCTTGCTACACGAGTCTCTGTATTGCTGTAGGTATTGGGTGCTCAACAGAACATCTAAGTCATGGTCCAGGTGGAACAACTGCATTTGGAAATGCACAGAAAAACCTCACAGCAGAGCAGGGAAATGAGCACAGATTTCCAAGCACTTTTCCTCCTGCTTTCAGGACAGAGGAATTTTTTTGTTTGTGAAATAAAAAACTAGCTAATGAAAAAGATTGACCAACATTGTAAATTGTAACATTGACCAAAACATGAATAGTTTGGATAAAAAAAAACATTTATTTTTTTATTGAATCCATCTTTCCCTTTTTTGTACTTCTCCATTTGAATGTCAAATTTTCTTTTCTTTTTTTTTTTCATGCCACAATTTCTTCACCTTCTAGTCTGCTGTCTCATACCCATCTCTTCAGTTAACACACTGGACCCTTTTATTTCCCAAGTTCCCCAATTCCTGCTCTCATCTGCTCGTTCCCACCAGCTACTCTCTAAACTCAGAATTAATTTTCTAAATCTCTGCTATCTATCACTAGAGTGTTAAACAGACAGGCTTTAATTTCACCTGCTGCTGCTCTCATCAATTAAATTTCATTTTCAGTGACAAAGAGGAAGGATGCCAAGTTTTATGGTAATTCCCATCAACCACTAATTTGAACCTGTTAGCATAGCAGCCCATTTTGACAAAGATTTACCCCTGGGAAAATCTCTGTCTGCTTTTGTGCTGAGGACAAGAGATGACAAACAATAATGAAGTGTACAATGTTGTCAAGAGCAGTCATGGAAGATCATCTGCTAATTGTTTCCTTCTAGCACCTTCTGGAAAGCTCCTTATTTTTTTTTTTCCAGACAAGCAGCTAATTTGAATTGATATATTTTTGATATCTGTGCAGAAAGACCCCAATCAGAAAATTTAATATGCACATACTGATGTATTTTAGGACAGCCAGGTGAATGGAAAGTGTGGTGAAGTATTAAAAACAACTAAAGAAAATTGTTCTATTCTGTTTTTATACCTATTCAAGCGGCCAAGAGGTTCCTTGTATTAACTTTTTAATAATATTGCCTAAGATAGCTGTGGTATTTTCAGGATCCCCCATCATGGGGAGGAAAGATGAATCTGACTCCATGTTCTTAGAGGGCTAATTTATTATGATATGATATTATATTATATTATATTATCTCTATTCTAGATTCTATTCTATTCATTATATTATATTAAAGAATACTATACTAAACTAAAGAACAGAGAAAGGACACTTAGAGAAGGCTTAACAAGACAATAATGAAAATCTCATTACTCTAGCCAGAGCCTCAACACAGCTGGCTGTGATTGGTCATTAAGTCAAAACAATTCACATGAAACCAATCAAGCAATGACCAGTTGGCAAACAATGTCCAAACCACATTCCAAAGCAGCAAAACACAGGAGAAGCAAATCAGAGAATTATTGTTTTCATTTTTCTCTGAGGATTCTCAGCTTCCCTGGCGAAGAAATCCTGGCCAAGGGATTTTTCAGAAAATGAGATGGTGACAGATAGCCAAGAGTGTGGTGGGGGATTGATGGGCAGGACAGGAGGAGGGAATGCCAGCACAGCTTTCCTTCCCTGCTGCAGGGCAATGGAAATCCTCCCAGTCCTCAGCTGTGGGAGTTTCTCCAGCAGCCAGGAGAGCTCCCAGCAGCTCTGGAGAAAGGGCTATAAAATAAAACCTGAGTGTCCTCAGAGCTGCAGCAAAAGTTCACTTCTCAATCAAAACAATCAGCAGGAAGAGAAAAGCCATCCATCACTGCAGCACAGAAGTTTTTCATCCACCCTAATTACTTTCCATAGGGAAGGCATTAAAAGTCCAAACTGTCCTTGTCAGAGGGTTCCAAAATGATGGTGCAACAGCCCCAGGCAGCGATTTGTGGCTGGCTATTCACACACAAACTGATATCATGAGATGGGGCTTTGTCTCCAGCATTTTTCTTTTGCTGTAGGGAGTTGTGTGCTCTTGGATTCCATCCATGCACAGCCCCAGCTCTTGCTTTGCTTGTAATGAATCACATTTGTACCTGAAAACTCACTTTGTTTAAAGTGAAAGCTCATTGTCATTAACAAAAGCTGCATCTGGGAGAAAATGAGCATAGAAATGCAGTGACAAATAGAATTCTGAAGGTGTCCAAGGGTGATTATGAGCACTGTGTATGAAACACTGAATTTGGCTTGTTCAGTGCTGCTCAGAAAGGGAAAAGCTCTTTGTCAGTGAATCCCAGACATCCAGACAAATGTGACTTCTTCTGAAAAGCCTATTTTACTGCATAATGGCAAGGGGCAAGTAAATGCATTAATTGGCCACTGGAATGGCTTCCCTGCCACAGCTCACTGGAAGGGAAATCATCCAAATGCAGTTAAAATATCAAAGTTAACTCAGAATGAGTTGGCAGCTTTCCAGAGCCAGGGAACTGAGGGACAGCAGGGATGGGAAATGATGAAATTTCCCTGAGCTCTGTGTGAACTGGGGAACTGGGGCTGTCTGGAGCAGAACAGGGCAAGGAAGAGTGCTGGAATCCAAAATGCAGGGAACTCTCAGAACTTTGGGCCTGTGAGCCAAAGCTTAGAATTGAACTCAGGATTTGATCTGAGACCTTGGAAAAGGCTCCCAAACTCAGGTGCTGGAAGTGAGAATATGGACATTCACTGTGTTGGTCTTAATTATAAAAAGAACAGAGGGTCTTGGAGCTAAATCCAGGCTTCTCCTGGCTGCTGTAAAATCAGACTGGTAAATAATGTTGGTTTGATGTGAAACAAAGGGAATTTAATGATTCAGATGCAGACTTGATACCCTAAAATCAAATTAACAGTTTTGGTCTGTCCTCTAAGAAGTGATAACATGATTATTTTGGCTTCCATTCAACGTATTGAAATCTGATAGAAGTGGTTGATTGATTTGTTTTCTTTTGGTTTTTTCTTCCATGAAATTTCACGATGAGATTCCTCCTTTAGAGTGCTCCACCTGCTTCACAGACACCACTTCAGGCTGTGCCGTAGTTCTGGTGGTCAGCCTTCCTCAGTTAACCTGTGTGAATGCTTCTCTGTGATGAGACTGAACAAGGTGGGGTGGCTTTCCTTCATGGGAAAATGCAGAGCTGTACATCCCACTGAGAGGTTCAGTGTTCTATTGAATGTTACAGGGCTGAAATTGCACAAAAATTCAATTTACAGTCAGGTAAACATGAAGAAGATCTATAGTCCTTTTTTCTTTTTTTTTCCTTTCACCAACTTCAGTGAAAATTACTAAAAAACCTCTTCAAACACAACATTTGGGGATTTTACTTGCAAGAATTTTGGCTGGTTCTGACAGTGAAATGTAGTGGGAGCTGAAAGTCCTCCATGCTAGTCAGTTCTGTGAAACTCTTCTGAAAAGCAATTTCTTCTAGGATTGTTATTCTATTGCTCCTAGCAAGTATTTCAGCATATTTGGTACTTAATATTCTGTGTCAGTGGTAAAAATGGGGCTTCTATATTGCCTTGTGACTATTTTTTAATATTCCTGTCCTCATGATATCTGCTCATAAGGGCTTTTGTCTGAAAGTTAAAGCAGCATGTAGATAAGTATTACCACATTCTTAAAAGGAGAGAAAATAAAGATACAGGCAGTGCTAATTTCTCCAAGGTCAGGAAGCAAGTGAGCATATGAGGGGTGGGGAAGAACTTAAAAAATCAAGAAATAAAAAATCAAAAGAATGCCTACAGGTGAACTGAGATTGTTCTGTTAAAATTACAAATTGGCAGCATCACTAATGCCATTTAGCCTCTCTGGGAAAGGCCACTAAAGGTATCACTCACTGGAGCCTGACCTTTTGTTAAACCAATTCTCCCTGACATAGACTGCAATGCATCAACATTTCCCATTTCAGAGAGGCTGATGCAGAGTAAATAGCCCAGAAAATTAGTGGGAGTGGAAGAATGTCCCCTAGAAAGAAGAAAACTTTCTGTGGTGACTGCTCAGTTTTTCACAGGCAGGTCAGCATCATCATTTCAGTCAGGTGAGTTGTGAGCTTGTGGAACAACTCCCTTTGTTGGGCTGCATGTAAAGAACAGTTTCCAGTCAAAGCTGCTTCTTGAACACATTTCTCTGTACAAAATAATTCTGTAAAGACTCATAGGCTGAGCTGGAACTGAAAGCAGAATTGCAGAGAGGTATCACTGGCATGAGCTTTGTTAATTGGAGCATTCACTGAGAGCTCACCTGGCTGACAAACAATATTGACTCCTGACATGTTTGGAACCAAGACATTTCATTAAGTGCTAACAATTAATGATTTGAATAATTAGCCTGAGAGAGAAAAGAGATCATTATGGGTACAAAGGATTGTGCTGGTGCTAGCCCTGCAGAAAATAAAGCCAGGCCTTGAGAAACTCAGACCTAGGAAGGCAAAACTCACAGTCCAGAACCTTCTATTAGAGATACCTGTGTGAGGTCACATGTTAATGCAAGAGACATCCTGGAGAAGTTGGGTCTGTAACAATCTCCAAGTAATTTACTGCCTGAATGCCTTTATGTCATTTCTTACAGCCACAGGGATGTTGCTAAGGGCTGGTCAGGATCTTCATGGATTTCACTTCTCCCAATTAAACCCTTGCAAACAGAGCAGTGAGCATTGATTTTGTTATAGCATCTCCTTTTAGGATGATCATCATATTACAAAATGTAATACTCTGCTAATCAGAATCCCATACCCTATATTTTTATTGTCTTTGTCTGGTTTATCATTCTTTTCAATGTTTTTACAATGCTGGTTTGCAGTCCATGCATGCTCAGAAATACACATCTGATGAACACTTACATTCTTTGTGCCCAGCAGATTATCAGTTATTAAATCCCCCCAGAGCTCCCTGCTTTCCAATGAAATCAGGAGAGTTCAAGTTATGCTTTTATAACTCCATTAAATTGAAGACTGTAATTCTTGTGAAAAAAAGATATTAACTGAGGCAATTTATCATGAAGGCTGAGAAGTAATCAGCTGCTCTGAGAACAGCTATAAATACAGGTTTCCAGACTGTTCAAAAAGGAGACTTTTTGGGAACATTTGAAAACATGAGGAGTGAAGGACAAGCACCAGGAGGTGCCTCCTACAGCTGCTGCTGCTCCATGGAGTTCTCCTTCTCCAGGCTTTTCTGCACCTCTCCTCTGTCTTTTCCTTGTGGAACTTCATTCCTTCCACACCTCTGCTGCTGACTTTTTTTTTTTTTATTGCTCCTGATCAATAACAAGGAGTGTATAACTTTCCTTTAGCTGTATTGCACTATAGAGGGGCTATTTTAAAAGAGCATTTGAGGCAGCTCATTCTTTGTGTGGCTCACAGACAATAAAACTCAGAGTTTAGAGCAATGTCTGATTTCATCTACTTGGGCTATTTTCTGTCCTCCTGTTCTGCAGTCCACTTTTGCTTGGCTGACATGTTTTATTTTATTTTATCCTCCAAGTTAACAATATATATCTTTATTCCATTCTGCTCTTTGCAGTTTCAGCTTTAATTCTGAAAATTTGGCCTGGAAGCTTCAAGAGAGATAAAGAAAAGAGCCCCCAACTTCAAAGAAGTGGTAGAAGATGAAAGGAAACTAGAGAATGCCTTTAGGGATTAACAAGGAGTCTTGAGGAAAAAGGCCCTGAATATCCAGCCAGTCACAACCAAACCATGGAGGGAAATCTCTGTGAGAAAAGCAGAATTATGTGTGGAAGGATGATTGCAATTATTAAGGCAAGAAACCTGAATTTCTGATGGTGGTGAGAGACAGAGAATACATGTGATGAAAAATTGGGGTTTGCCATCATCCTGTGGGTGAAAACTGAAATGTGTGACATTGAGTGACCCTGTGCTAGAGGATCCATTGTTTATAACTCTCGAGACAAAATGTAAAGCAGTTCATGTTCCTCATCCCCCCAGTGATTTGAAGCAAAGGGAGTGAGATTCCATTTCTAAAATGCTCTGGCTGTGCCTGGAAAAGTTTTTGTTTCTGTAGGAGATGCAGCAGAGTGGTCTGAGCAGTGTGGATGTTTCACTTAAGTGTGGTTAATAACAAATCCCACCACAAATAACAAGAATAAGGAAATGCTGTCCTGAAATAAATCATATTTATAAACAGTGTGCTTAGATAATGAGCATATGAAAATACCAATATGGAGCCCATTACTGTATGGAAATTCTTCCCCCTGAGCTTAGATTTCCTACAAGCTATGGAACAGGAATAAATATCTGCTAGCAAACTCTGTGCCATCATTACACCTTTCTCTGGCATTAATTAGAGAAACCACCCTTAGGAGTGGATGGCTACAAGCTGTTGTACTCTGCTGGAAGTGTAGGGGCTAAAAACTTGGCCATGGGGCAGCTGAGAGCATCCTCTGGCTCAGGGAGGCAGCAGAACCTGGGTAAGGGCTAAACCAGCCTTGGGTTGCTTGAATGCCTCTGAATGCTCTAAACCATTTGTTTGTTGCCTTGTTGAACCACCCCAGGACTTTCACATCTGAATCACTCAGTCACTTTTGAAAATAGAGGTTAATTCATGCAGTCAAGGAATCTTTTCCAACAGGGAATACATGCAAAGGACTTAGGCTACCTAATGCAGCTACTGCTTCTAAGTGTTTTGAATTATTTTTATATGTGCAGTGTGTTATGAGTGTTGTGAAAGACATATGAACAATTCACTATTTTCTGTGTCTTCAAACACAGAAAACATTTTATTTGTTTTATTCTGTCCAGCTCTAATAATTAACCCTTTTCTGTATGTCACGGTCAGGGCATCCAAGGGAAGGAGCTCTACCTGAGTTAGTAAATGAAGTATTTTATAGAAAAATACCTGAGCCTGCAGCAAGTTGGATTTGGGTGTGTGAAAAGATTCAGCCTGGGCCAGACTGGTCTGCTAAGTGGGGTGAGAAAATGATGGAAGGGAGTACAGTGGCAGAACATTTTGTGTAGTTGGATAAGGAAGAGATGGGGGCTGTTGGATTAGGAAGACCAGAAAGCTTTGGCAGAGCCAAGCATTAAGAGCTTGCTAGCTGGGAGATGTGCAGACCCTGAAAATGAGGGGGTCACTCCCTGCCCAGCTGTAGGTGAAGGTTTTATCTCAGCCCTTGCATTTTGCCTCACTGTTTGGCCCTCCTTTCCTGCAGAGGGAGTCAGGAAAGACTTCAGCTTTAGCCTCTGGGAGTGCTGGGCAAACTTGGGAGGTTGAAAATGTGACTTTCTCATGTTTCTGGAGTGCACTCTGATTTCTCCACAACATCCATGGCCCCATGATGCCATCAAAGCTTTGTGCCACCTTGGTGCTCATCCCTGATGGAATTGCTGACACAAAGGGTGCAGTTCTACTGCAGCTTGCCAAAGCCCAGGCTTAACTGGTGTGGGAAGGGCCCTTCAAACCTGAAAAATAAATGAGGTTTACAACCAAAAATGTCATCACAGACAGCTCTTTATCAGAGCACATTTGACTGCATGCTGCAAAGGCCACCTGCCCTGGTGTTTCCTTTTATTGGACATCCTGGGAGAAGAAAACAGCCTCGTAAAAATCACTTTTAGCAGTTATTTAAAGGATTATTTATACCAAAGCAATCCAAAACACACTCTCCATGGGTTAGTACATTACAGTAAAAACATTAGTCCTGCACAGATCATTATTTTATCATTAGCTTAATGTCATCAGTTAATGAAGACACATCCATGCAGCTCTCAGATGAGTTTCACTGGGCTGCCCACGCCCACAGATAACAGATGCAATTAAAATGCTGCCAAAGTCATCATCCTTGTGACAAAGCTTTGTATGTGGCTTTGTGGTGGTGGAAAATAATTTTAATTTTACCCACATGGGTGTTTGTTTCCCACTATCCCTAATTTTGCCCACAGCATCAAGATAGAACACTTCCTGTCATAAATGATTTACTGTTCTGGCAATGTTACACCCTTTTCTTTCCATATTTCAGGAAGGTGTGTGCATCATGTCCCTGATGAGGAGGAAATGAAATAGAAAAGGAATAAACAACCAAAGTATGAGAGCCCTCTAGTGAAATTATTATGCTAATTTTTAATTATTTTTTTCACTTTGAAACCTCTAGGGACTGCAGTTTGTTTCAACAGCAGCTGTATCAGATTTAAAAAAAAAAACCAAAAGCTCTTTGCCAATCCTGTAAACTGAAGATTGAGCATCTTTCTAACAATACTGTACATTTTTATCAAAGAACTAAGTTCAATCCTATTACATTTTATTATGGGAAGGTTGTGGTTCATAGTGGGAAATGTACAAATTAGGTGCTCATTCCTTGGGACTGTTTCAGTGGGTATAGGAGTTCCTTTCATTATTTAGAGAAGGGTACTCCCACTGAAATGGTTAATTGTAATTCCAGTTGTAATTCCATTATAGAATGGCACTGGTGCAGCATCCCTGGAAAACACTGAGCACTAGAGCAGCTCCTGTATGTCTGATACCATTTCAGGCACCACAAAGAGCCCTGAGGCAGATTTTATAAAGCAGTGACAGCTGTAGCAAATCCCCCCCACTTCCCAGCCTTCCCCAAGAATTTCTGCCTAGCCAGTAGGATAAAATCAAATAAGCATTAAAAAAAGTTTCAACTCAGTTTGACTCTGAATTGCTTCAGAAATCAGAACCTGCTGTTTGATTTTCAAAATAGCCTTCTCTTGAATACTCAAACTGAGCCGAAATCACAATGGATACAAACTCAAGGCACTGTGCATCACCCAGGGGCTTTAGCCAATGTTTTGAGTTATATTTTCACCTGCTGGTCTTTTTTTTTTTATTGTCCCTTCAAAGGAGTTCATGGTTTTGGATTCATGGTTTTGGATGATGTCCTTCATAGAGGTCAGTCTATCTTTTAAAAGCATTTACAGGAGTTTTCAGTACATAAATTTCCTGGATTTTCATTTAGGACTCACTGGATGTGACAGAATGAAACCAAAGGTTTTAAATTCCTACTCCCTGTATTTAAATTACTCTGAGTCACCATTTAAAACTGAATCCTTGATGATTGTTTAGCAAAAGACTGAAACTCTGAGTATGTGCTGTCCTTAGCTTGGGATTGAGCAGGAGCCTTCTCCCATCTCTGCCAGTGCTCCCAGCACAAATCTGCTCCAGCTCTGCTCTCTGGCACTGCACAGAGCAGGGCAGCTCTCAAGGCCACTGCCAGATGTCAGTGCAGCCTCTTCCAGAAGGAAGGGACTGCAAAACTTCAGCCAAGCAATTTAATACAGAGCTGTGTGCTGCTTGGGGATGTACAACTGCTCTTTTCATGGAGGTCATGAAGCATTTCTAGAGAACTTACAAATCTAGTTGGGCATTATTGCTGATCCCAAATAGAATAAAATGCTGGGGGTTTGGAGTTTCAGTTGAGATAGTTGTTCCCTGAGCTGTTTGCAGGAGAGGAAATGGAGATGAGGGCCTCATACACCCACCCCTGTGTGAAATGTGCATTATTATTCATGAATAATTCATCAGCATCATCTCTCCCTCTTCTGTTCCCTGTTTGCACAGGACTTGAGTAAAGGATTGTGTGCAGTCACTGCTCCCTGGACCAGTGCCTTTCCAGTGTCTCCTGCCCTCAGTGCAGGACACAAATCATGTCCTGAGACTTCTAGCAGCTCATCTCAGAAATAAAAAGAGAGCTTGTTTCTTGACAGTCTCGTTATAAGTGAATAACTTTTATTCCTAGTGTTCCTCCTAATTTAAGTTGTTGGATTTTATTACTTTGTTGAGATGCTTGCCACATGGCCAGGACTACTGAATCTCCAGACTGGCAGATGTTTCTCCTCAATTAACCCAGTTTTCAGCCAAGGAAGGAAGCCAAGGTTTTTCCAGACTTGTGTGTTGAAGGCTTATAAATACCCAGTGTGTGTGTTTAGACAGGACAGTCTGTTCCCCAAAGGCATTAAGCAAATCAGCATCTTCTAATTGGAGGGAAAATCAGGTCATTTGAACTGGGGAATCAGGTGTGGGTTCCAGCTGCTCTGAATTGATAGCAAAGGATGGAGGAAAAGAGAACAGAGGAACAAACTCATCCTGTGCCAGCAGAACCATCAGTGGGATCCTGGTCAGCCTCACCTGCCAGGTTTGCTTGGGCTGCAATCCCTGCCTGGGCTGAGAGCCCTGAGCTGGACAGAGTCCTGGTCCTGCAGGAGACCTGTGTTGGGATGAAAAGCAGCAGTTCTGAACAGCTCCATCCCCCCCCCCCTTTTTAAGTTCATAAAATTTCATGGACCAGAAATTAATATGCTGTTACAAACTTTATGCCTGAATTTGTTGGAAAATCACAACAGCATTGTGCACCAGCTGAATTTCTGCTAGCATATTAAAACAACCTCAGTGAGCTGTACAGCAAGGGACTGAAATTAAGGTCAGCTTAGCTCCTTAACCAAAATTTTGTATTCTACCAACAATGTGTCTGAGTGAATTTCTATTGAGGGCAACTTGGGAGCAACTCCTCCTCAGTAATAAATGTAAATGCAGTGCAAAACTTCTCCAGGAATCTTGAAATTGAGTCAGTTCTCCAAGATGTTTGAAAATCTGCAGGAAGAATCTTGGCTTTATTTATTGTTTTGGAGGAGTTTCAGACCTTCATCTGTAAGAGGAGAGTCTTGTAAGGTTTAGGTGCTGGCTGCTGGCAGTTCTCACCAACTTCTATAATTTATTCCTCAGTGTAATCCAATTTCAGCAGTCTGAGGAGAGAACTGGGTTCTTGGAAGAAAACTGGGATGTTTGAACTAAATTTGCCAGACAGACACAATTTCCAGCTCTGTGGTGAAATTTAAACATTTTACACCATGCAAGAAGTGAAGGTAAGAGCAGTGTTTGCCCTGGTGAGCACACCCATATCATTAAAAAAGCCAGTGAGGAAGGAAAACTCAATAAACTAATCTGGAATTTAGAGAAAAATATCAGGGTTTAAGTGAGGCCCATCTAAAAATTTAATCCAGCTGATTTCTGCCCTCATTGCAGGTGCCTAAGAAATAACAAGACAAGCATGAGTGCTCAGGGGATTCTTTTAGGGAAATAAGGGTGTTTGGGAACACCTGGGAAACAAAAGGAGAGTTTTTGTTCTGGTCCAGCCAAGGGGGAATGGTCTCTGTTGTGTCTCACAACACTGGGAAATTCAGGTTTTTATTTAAAGAAGGTCACAGGGCTGGCTGTAATCTTCAGTAGCACCTTGAGCTCTGCCTGCAGAGGAGAGGCTGCAGGGGAGAAAATGTCACATTGAGCAAATGAGAAGGGGTTTGCTTTCCAGGTAAAAATGCATGTGTTCTTAAAGATAGACAAGCTTAGGAAGCTCAGGGCTTCTTGCAGTCCTCCAGTGGTGCCTGAGTAACTGAGAAGGCTCCTAGCAGAGAGGGCTAAAAACACCCCTAGTTACAGACTGTCTCCATCCCAAAGGTGCTGTTTGCCTGGCAAATGAGGCATTGCAGCCCCTTTCTGGAATGAAAATGTGCTGGGGAAATGCATTGTGGAGTGTTGGAGTCTGGGGCAGCACCTTTCCCTCTGCTTCCTCCTCCAGGGTTTATTGGGGTTTATCAGGTGTGGGAAGTTGATCAGTCCAGTCCACAAGGGGCTGTGGTTAGGAAAGGCTAAAAAAAGCAGCTATGGAAAAGCCTAAGTTAAAAGGAACTTTACCAAAAAGGTTTCTTTTTTTTTTACCCATACTGGAATCTTCAACCTGGCATCCCTAAAATCTGGGTAAATTCTGTCTCACCATCATTGCTCCTCTCCACTTTCACAGCAATCAGCTAATTTACACCTCACAGGACTCAGCAGAGCTGCATTCATTTCAATACAGGAGCATCATTTTACACTGTGCAAGCATCAGCTCATCACATCCTCTCTGGCTGAAAACAGCCATTATGTGCATTATTATTACAGGAGTAATACTAATAAACATCTTGCAGGGTTCTGTTACAGTGAGCTGCTGGCTTTTTTCCTCTGCCTGATCATTTTGGTGAGAGGACATGCCTTACAATTTTATTTCTTGCACACTCTAGGGTCTGTAGAATTAGGTGCTTTGGACAATGTTAGAATGAGACTGCCTGAAATAATTCATGCCCTGAAGCCCAGGCTGGCTATTTATCCATCATTTCAGAGAAAACTCTCTTCTGATTTCCTGAGAGATGCTCAGTTTGCATTCAAAATGAAATCTGGAGTCTCCATTTTTCTGACTTGACCCTAATTGATCTCCAGCCTGAGGGAACTGAGTCCCTGTGACTTGAGAAGGAGACAGAGCAGGTCCCATCATCCCTCTTGGACTTCAAACCTGTGGGAGAAATTTGGTGAAATTGCTACTTGCCTTTTTAAAAGCAGCTATTTTATAGCCTAAGTTAAAAGGAACTTCACCAAAAAAGTTACAGAGACAATGAATTAAAACTCATTAATATGGAATTAATATGTGAAGCATGTGTTGTGAAATACAGAAGCAGAACATGGACTAAACCCTACAAAAGGAAGACACCCCTAGTAACCAAAAGTTTCAGCTCTAAGATATTAAGAAATAGCTACACATTAGTGAAACTGCACATTTTGTAGTCCACAAAACAAGATTTTTTTACCCAAATAATTTCTACCAAGTTCACAGAAAAATGGTCAGCTACCTGCTGACTTGAGGTGTAAAATAGAGCAGGGAAAAACAAGACATATTCACCCCAGGGTTTTAGAAACCTTTGATTTCTCACTAACAGATGGGGCTGAAATTTCATTCTCTAGTCCTTTCTCTCTTCTTTTTTTTCCCCATTTCTGCTTTGCTCCCAGTTTCTGATATTTCTTTCATTATTCTTTGACTTTTAGAAGACCTACCATATAAAAACCCAAGAGCAATAAAACATGACAAAACACAAGTCAAGCTAATTTCTAAATCTTTTTTTTCCCCCCTCAACCATGAAATTGTAGGAATACATTTTTAATATACTCAGAGCTGTTTGTTAATTATGAGATGTCATTGCCTTTGAGGACTGCAGGAGATAGAATCCAAAGTCTTTGCGTGCTTTGAGACAGCTTTGAAAACACATCCCTACAGTGACCAAATGGATCAAAAAATGTAAAAATAGAAAAGCTACAAGGAGGCTCAATTGTTTAATCAAAGAGATGGAGAGGAATAACAAATGTATGAGAAGCTGCCTTTGGGAAAGGCTTCAGTAAATATGGCAGATTTGAACTGCATGCAAATATGCTGACAAAATCCCCTTCCCTGTAAGAGACAGGTCAGCCCACTGGTGCCATCTGTAATCTTTGTGAGGGCTCTAGAGCTGATTTTTATTTATTTTGTTCTTTTCCAAAATTAAATCTACATTTTAAATCTTAACTCATGCCATCTTAGTAATTAGTTTCAGCATCTATCCTTGCCAATCATTGCCACCGTAATTTTTGTTAATTAAAACCAGTCATGGCAAGGGGAAATTAAAAATGCAAATGCCTCAAGTTTTACACCAGTGGCTGTTGTGAAATTTTGGAAGCTTTGTTTGAAAAGGCAACAATTTTTCACTAAAATAATTGATCTGCTGCTGTTCTACATTTGTAGCAGAGTATAAATCTGATGTTAATTACCATGATAAATATTAACATGTAGGCTGTGTTTTGGTGAGCCAGCAGCAAATAAATCAAATGCTGCTTCCAGAAACCATCCTTTTCACTTGATGCCTTGTGAGGGCTGACCTAGAACAGAGGCTGGACAGAGCTAAAGAATAAAGCAGGGATTTATTAAAAGGCCTCCATGGATGCACCTTGGGCAGCACCAGAGCCCACCCAGGGCTGCACCCAAGATGACCCAAAATGGCCCCAAAATGCCCGGCCGGGCACGGGGTCTCTCCCTGGGATCAGCTCTGCTCCATTCCCACCTTGCAGTTCATTGTCCCAGCCCAGCTTTAGCCCAGGCACTCCCACCCTGCTTGTTTTTCTCTCTCCAGCCCACGGGGTTTGTGCTCCTGGGCTGAGATTGGGATCATTTGTCCTTGGTGCCCAGCTGGAGCAGGAATTGTTTTGTCTCCCTGCTCTGTGCACAGAGCTCACCATCCCATAATATGAACCCAGACCCACTCACTAAAGTAGCTCAGAATCTGAAACATAGAAAACCTAAAACCTGAGGCATCACACTGAGAGAGGGATGGGACAGAGCATCCACCTCCCAGTCTGTGCAGAGCATCAGAGCCTCTTCCACCAGATGTGCAAACAGCAGCACATCTGGAGCAGCTGCTCTGCTTTCATGGGCCTTTTGCCACTATTTCTTCTCACTGCACCTGTTTTCTTCACTGCTGTTGAGAGAGAAAAGGAGAGACCAAATTCCTCCTTGCAGAAACTGCACTGACGTGAGCCCATGTTAGAAATCTTCATCCTTCTCAAAGGCAAAATATCACAGCAGCAAGAAAGGTTTGGTGCCACATTAAGGCTTTGTAGAAGAGCCAGAATTCTCATTCCTTATTAATGAGGATTTTCTTTTGACAGATGTGCTTTGTATCCCAGCAGCTGTAAGTGGTTTCAGTGTCACAAGCACTTTCATGGGAAACACTGGTTACTCACACTGAACACTGAGAATCAGCTAAACACTGATTTTCAAAGGGCTGATGTGAGATCCACAATGTCTCAGTTAATGAGGAGGTTTTGCTATGAAGCCTGCTGCTGTTTGTGAATCCTTTCATTTGAGGATCACAGGCCATCAGACTGGGACATAACAAACTCACATTTTTCCCAGCTGTGCCTCCAGTTTCTTGGGTGACCTGGATGAGCTTCTTCATCTTCCTGTGACACAGCTTTTCCTACAGCAGAATAAACAATTTTTCTCAGAGAAGTTGCATGGCAAAGAATGTTGAGTGCCCTACAACATGAAAGCATTGTTATTTCTGTTATTACAGGGTAAACTTTCCCTTTTCAAAGCAGCTGCCCCTGGTTGATCCCTTGCTGTGAGTGCCTTTGCAGGCCATTAATGCTGATGGGTATCAGCAGCAAACATTTAACAGGATTAATTACTCTGCAGTCACATCTTGTGAGGAATCTCCACTAATCAGAAAAACTTCTTGGTATTTAGGGTTTGGACCAGGTAAGGCTTTCTTTATGTAAGTGAAAGGCAAAATGTTTGGGTAGCATTTTATGTATTCCTGCTTCAGGACTGCTTATGAACAAACCCATCATTTCCCACCCCTACAAATTCACCAGGATTTTGTGATATCTGCAGCCCAGCAGGGCTGCCCATTGCTGGAGCTTTGTGCATGGAAGTGTCTCACACAGTGACTCACTGAACTGAAGAGATACAGAAAAATCACAAATCAGATTGTTTTCAACCTTATCAAAAATGCAAGAAGTCATTTTGCCCCAAAACCCTTCTGAGGACTGAGGAGATCAATATGGAAATTAAAATTAAAAAAAAAAAAAAAAAAAAGCTGCTAACTGAAAAATAATGCAGTTATAGTTCTCATTGAGTTTTGTAATGAAATGAGGAATGCACTTAATTAAATGATCCCAGTGGTAATAGCTGAAGTAATCAGGTTTCTATTTGATCCTCTTCTTATTCCTCTCTGCCACTTTCCTTGTGTAATTTCTAATCTTGCTACAGTAATTTTTTAATTACTGCCCAACAATCACTGCATAAATAAGAATATGAAGAGGGCTAGAACTGTGCAAATATTCACAGTGTCAAATAGTTTTACCTGTTGCAAAACTACTTTCCTGAAAGTCACATAACTAGTCTTTCAAAAGTTTTAAAGCATGTTAAATAAAATAAAAGCTGAAAAAAGGTGATATCTTTTAAAGGGAAAAAAATACTAAAATTTTTTGAGTGTTTTGGTGGTGTTGGTTTGAGGTTTTTGTTTTTTTTTTTAATCTCTGTAAAGGAGGATTTATCCCTCAGTAAATTGTGGCACAATGGATTAGTCATGTTTGTCAACATTCTGCAAGAAAAAAGCCCTTGAGATGACTTGTGTTTAAATTACTTTACAAAGGACTATAACATATTATGAACTACAAGATTGCATTCCAAAACTGTCTTTTTTCCTTAAAAATATGCAAGAAATTATGACTTTTGGCCAGGTAACTCACCTGCATCTATCAAATTTGTTGACTTTTCCAGGCCAATTGGCATTTCTAATCCCTGAAAATTTAGGGAGAATTTTGCCAAATAGAAAACCTTATGGATTTATGTCTAATTTCTACAGCTCACTTTGTGTGCTCAACAATTTTACATTTTTAGGGTGTACAAAAGGCTCTTATATTCAGGCCAAGAGGAGGATTAATTGATTAATTGCATTCTCTGTTTCTGGAAGGTTTCTCCTCCTTTCCTGCAGAGGGAAGGAAATTGCTGGACACAGGAGGACCAGGGCTCCCACTGGGCTGAAAAGAGCCCTGCAAGAGCTGTCACATGTTTTACTTGGTTTTAAAAAACTTTTGTTATTAAAAGTGCAAGTCAGAAGTTTTAAGTAGCATGTATTAATATTTTAAAGCTACATTTATAAGAAGTTGGGAAGTTAGGTCTAGGAACTCATGGTTTTATTTGAGAAATATTTTTTTTAATAGGTTAAACATTTTTTTTGTGTCAAAATGAAGAATGCTTTGTAAATATGATTCCTCTGACTCTGAGTCCCCTTTGGTTTTAATATTGCATAACTCATGCTTATTAATAATTAATTTTTTATGTTTTCTGCTCTGAAATTTTCATGTCTGGGATCTGATTCAGATTGATTGTTCTGTCTTCAAATCAGGGATATTTTATTTGAAGTTCTCTGGAGAATAGTGAGCTTGAGAACTACTTTATTATGGAAAACTCATCTACAACAATCCACTATACTAAAAACATCTCTATTCCCCACTAAGAGCAAAATGCAGCAAAGAGAGACAAAGAGAAGGAACATGAAAATAAAAGGATGAAGATGGAACAGAATTGGTAAGCAGGGGGAAGGTGCTTTGGTCTCACCATTTTAGATCTGTTGCCCTTGTCAGTCAAAAAGTGGCTCTTTAATTTTTACTAAAACTGAATATCAGCTTCTTCTCATAGCAAAGCTTCCAGAACTGCTGGAAGTTACAGTTTGCAGGGGAATGGGAAATAAAAGGGAGGAAGCCTTTAAAGACCAGCTGAAGACAGCCTGTGTAACTGTGTTTAGCACAGAGTGTTTGCCCTGGCTGGCAGCAGCTGGGCTCTGAGCTGTGCTCAGAGGTTCCTGGGGATCCTCATGGCTGTCTCCTGCTCCTTCATCTCTCCAAGTTCTCTCCTTTGCTGCCATAAGCAGCCACCTGCTTTCACCTGCTGAAGTTTTGAAGATGGGAACTTTGGTGACAGCAGATCCTCTGATTTTAACACTGATATTTAAACCTTGAAAACCTCTTTTTTTTCCCTAAGAGAGTTCCAGAAATATTCTTCTCCCAGCATCCATCAAAAGCACTGACAGTCTTAGCAAAGTGTTTCCTCCAATTTTGAAAGCCTTAAGTGCACTGAAACCACATGGTCATCAAGATAGACACTTATTAAACTATATCCATTCAGAATTAAGGAATAAATAGTCCTTAAATCATGCAAATTTCAGAGTTTTGAATTTGCCGTTGTTTTTCTTGTGCTAAAGAGAGAAAAGTCAGAACTGGAAAGGTAAATAAAAATACATAAAACAGAGTATGGGAACATTGCCACAGTAAGGGGGGCCTTAAAGTCAATTTATCACCACTGAAACCAATCAAAATCTCTCTTTCACATATTAGGATGAACTAAAACAGCAGATATTATGATTTTTCTGGCATTCACTGTATGCTGGAAGAACAATTTCACATTTTAAGAAATCATCCTTAAAGAAGAGGATGTGAACGTTGCAGAAAATCACCAGTAAAGCAGAGGCATAACCTCTCTGCACTACTTTCACTAAAAGGAAAAAACAGATGGATACTGCTAATGCCACAGAACATAAACCAACATTTACAGCTCAGACAGGGCTGTGAAGAAATAAATTTTTTTCATGGTTGGTGAGGCAAGGTTCTGATCTTTACTAGAAGATCTATTTTTTTTTTTTAATGGACTCTTCTGAGGATGATTTTCATATATATGGATAAATTGTATTTGTCTCTTAATAGATTCAGTATTTCAGCCAAGTCATTTCCTACCCTGCAGACACTTCAAAGGACAGGACACTGAATATGTCAAAAGTGATGGGCCTTATGAGGATTTTTACCCCTACATTGCCTTTATCAGTGATCATAAAACTTGCTTTTTCAGCACTATTTCAAAGTCAGATCAAATATTTATTGTACTTCTGGGAAATATTTACATAAGCTTTTTAAAAATCTGAAATCTGATAGAGTATTAAGACTCATTTGATTCCTTTCTGTGACTCAATGGCCCCTGAAAACAGTTTAAAGTGTGAAAAGCAGCACTGGCAGGGAGCAGCCTTGAAGAAGCAGCTCCTGTGTTCTACCTTCAGATTTTTTTCTCTTTCCTGTGGTTCCCAAACTTTAATTGCTGCTAACAACAGCCACAACCTTTGAATCATCATCAGTGAACCAGCTCCAGAAGCTGATTTTTAAACTGCTTTTATTTAATATTTTGACTCCAGCAGCTGTGTGGAATTGCTCTCTGACACAAATCTGTGTATTTTTCTTCCTGCTGCCACCGTACAGATTGCACTACATGATAATTTTGTTCTGCCAGACTGCTGCATGATATTCTGCTTCTTAAAGACCCTTGGTGATCACTCCTTCTCTTATTTAAGCTGGAAAAATGGAAAATCCCAAATCAAGTTGTCTGGGAATTGTGGTGCATTTAAACCTTGTGTTCCAAAACCTGCAAGTTTTCTTCCTGCCTGTGATCAATTTATAATTACTCCAGAGGAAAAAGAAATCATGCACAGCTAGAGGGAAGTCACAGGTCATCACTGTGCTGAGATGGAAAGAAAATTTTGTGCATCATAATTATGGAATTTTCCTGGAACTTCTACTTTTTGTTCCTGTTCACCTGCTAGACTCAGGCCCTCCACCTAATATATGTAAGTATATCAAAGATATCAGAGCATTTTTCAGGATGCTTTACAAATAAGAGCAATAAATTCCACCAAAGAACTCAAATCCCACAGCAAAAACATTGCATAATGCTCTTAAGATATATTTTATTAGGGAAAAGGAGTGATTATAAAACTTCTTTAAACACTGACTATGTGATGCCTTCTCAGAAACACCTACCTGAAGCAGCTGCTGCCTCTCAGAGGGAGTGTGGGAATACATCCATCCCCTGAGCAGCCAGAGGAAACACTGACAGCCCAGGAGCTCTGGAGGAACTGCAAATGTGGTGAGCAAAACCTTGCTTTAGTGTCACTGTCACCCTGCTAATGCTCCTTGTGCTTACAGAGGGGTTTTGTCTTTCACAGGTCATCCTAGCATTTTATTTGATACGCTATATTGTTTTATCAAACCAGGATTTAATTGTCTTCAGTGTCCCTCGAGCTTATCCAGGACTCCAAGATTCACTGCCTCATAAACCAAAGAGCACAGAATTCCCCCCTTTTGTGGAGGAGAGGCACTGGTGAAGAAATTGTTGTGCTTCAAGTGTCTGTTGTGCCAGGCTGGTTTTTTACTGCCCACATGCAGATCGTACTGCCACATACTGAATTCTACACATTTATTTTCCATGGGTGTCTTCCATCCAGAACCTTGAGGCAGAGCCACACTTTGACTCCCAAACTCCATTGGCCATTGGATACAGACAAGTCCTAATATGGTTTTTCCCAAAGAATGTGAAAACCATTTAATGAAAATATTATACATCATGAAATAATTAAGGTTTATGCTCTCATAAGAATTATTTCTGGGCTGCATCCAACCTTAAATATTAATGTGTAGGTTATATAACATGCAGAAATTAATAACACTTTACTGGATATACATGGTTACCATGGTTTCTGGACATTTGAATTTTTTAAGTTAGTTTATAAAACCCTGCACAACCCAAAACATTAATAACATGGATTAAAACTTTTCCCATCCATTTAATATGCAATATACATGAGGACACTTCTACTTCTCAATATGCACTTTATCAAACTCAGTAAATTACTGTGCTCACATTGTCATTAGCTGTAGTCATGGAGTTGCTGATGGCTCTTAAAATCAGTTTTTACTTCATTTCCCATTATTTTTTCAGGAAGTCTGTCTTCTTAGAGACTTCTTCCTCTTTAAAAATTTATATCATGGAACCTCATGGTGTCAGGAGCACTGATTGATTCATCAGTGTTGAGTATCCTGCATTGTTTCACATAGATTTCAAATCCCAATTTCACACCACTGCTGCTCTCATCCTGTATCTTACAGCATAATGCACTGATGCTGATAAATTATACAATAGCTACCAAAAAAACTTAATAACTACAAAAAAAAAAAAAAAGAAAAAAACAAGGTCCTGACTTGGTACCTAATAAAATAATAACCAAATGCTCTCTCAGGTTGCTAGGATGCTTCCAAAGCTCTGAAATACTTTAAAAATTCCCCCCTTTAACCCATTTGTTTGATCACAGTTCCTGGCACCCCTCCATGCTTTCCTAAAGCAAGAGCCAGAGTCTGAACTCCAGGAATACTCAGCACTAAAAACCACAGGGTTCTGCTAGTGGGAATTCTGATTTCTCCTCTTAGGAAAATCCCCAATTTTTGAGGTCCAAATCAATCAAATTGGTCCTGGATGCTGATATCTGGGATTGGCATTCTCTCTCCCTCTGTGTCCATGAGGGATAACATATCTTCCAGATCTCTGTTCTTTTTTCTGTACAATTTCTCCAGAGATTTTTCACTCAGCTAATGTATTTCAGGGAGGTGGGTAAATGCTCATTGCAGGAATATTCAAAGAAAGGACCAGAAAAAAAAAAAATTGGGGGCCAGGGCTCCTCAGTGATTGTGTTACAGCAGTCATGGATGAAATTAGAAAGAAATGGCCCCAAACTGGCACTGTTATTCAATTCACATAATTTAATATGTGAATTAAATAATTTTACACTTCATCATCTTTTTGGAGCCTTAGAAAAAGAGGAATATATAAAGGGAAGGAAAATATTTTCAGAAAAAAAACACAACAGCATTTGAGGAATTTTTCCTTTGGTGAAACTTGGTCAGAACACAATGAAACTGCAGGCAGTGGTTAGAGTCTCTTCATAGTTCACCTCTGAGAATTTACATTTGCATCTCCAGCAGGTTCAGTGGAACTGGATTAGACCATGCTCACTTGGAAGGAAGTTTCTGGATAATTTTAAACTTTGAAGTTGAAAGCATTTGGAAAGGGAGACAAGTGTTTGAGTCTTTGATTAAAGCCATCTGGTTTTGCATCAAGCTGATAGAGTTCTAGAAGCTAAATATTCCACACTCTGAAATTCATATATTGGTTTTATTTTTGTGTTAAATTTAGCAGAACTCTGACACACCAGAAATAGAATCTCCTTCATCAATACTTTTTATTTAATCTTCTTCTGAAAATACAACATGAAATAAAAAGTTCTCTACTGGGATTATGAAGTTAGACTGTGATTAAATGAATCTTGACTTTGGATATATTCCCTTTGCAAAAACAAAAAAAGGAAAAAACCCAGAGTGTGAGGCAAAACTCAGCTGTGAAAATTTCTTGCTCTGTGCAAAACCTCTGATAAGAGAGGATGGCATCAGTTTTTAGTCAGCCCCCTTTTAATTAGGGACACTTAAGCAGCAGAAAACTCAAGGAGCTTCAAATGCAGAGAGCAGAAAGGACAGCACCAAGGCAAGAGCAGTGTGATTTGAAATGCAAACAGAACCCTGCCCCACAGCATGTGGGGTTGTTACACACCCCCATTCAAACTGGGGTTTGTATAAAGGAATGCAAAGTGGATCCAAAGTTCACCAGTGGATCCCAGCACCTCCTCCAGCTCTAACTTAAGGCTGTGGAAATCAAAGAGGTCCCAGAAGCTTTCACAGGAATATTCCTGCAATAATTACTGTGTAAAGGAGAAGCCTAAAAGGGAGACTGCACACATCTCTACTTCAGTCCCACTTTCTCTTTTTCAAACTCACAGAAAAATCATTTACAGTCATGAGCCAAAAGCTATGTAGACTCATACTTCTCATTATTCATTTAATCATTAACTTATTAAAATGGTGTTTATGATCACCCAGGACTTTATTCTCCCTATGTCCTTAGTGAGGACTATTGGAGCAGTCTGGAATGAAGGCTCTCCCACTGGGTATCACATCTTGGGTACTTGAGAGGTTTTAGTGGGTTTAATAGCATTACTGACTATGCAGTTAAACAGCTGAAAGCTTGGCATTTGTTTATTCTATAGCAGCCAAAAGTATATTATTATATTTACAGAAGAGTGAGAGAACAAAGTGCCTTGCTGTATTTTGCAATCTTGCTTGGCAGTGGTTTAAATTAACAATAAGATGTGACAGAGGACATCCAGTTAAGCACCCCAAAATTATAATTTAACATCTCTGAACATCTTTAGTTCACACCCATTTGCTGTGCATCAGTTTGAGTACTCAGTGTGGATGAGTAGCTGTGGATCAGAAGAGGAATCAGTTCATCCAGTGCACATTTCTACTCCTTTCAGCTCTTCCAATGATCCTGATCATTGTTCACAAACCTTTTCCTCATCTCCTCCCTATCCCCCTCCATGAATCTTCAGTACGTATTCACCTGGCTCATGCACCCTGATTCTCACCCTATCTGATCCTGAAAACCACTCAGATTCTTTTTTTTTTTTCCCAACCAGTTGGGGACACAGCCTTCATTTCCTCTTTTGCTTCCCTTTTTCTGGTATCTGTCCTTATCTTCAACTGCCTTGAAGTATCTATTTCCTTTAGGCATTTCACTCATTGCTTGGTTTTCTGATGTCAAGAAAATGGATAGAAAACTGTCAAGAAGTGCTTCTGTTTCTGTTGCGCAATAAAAGTTGCAAAAGACCCTTCTCACAAATCCAGCAAAGCAAGAAAATAACCAAAACCATGAGCAGCAGAACACTGCTCAAGGACACAGAGTAAAAACACACCATTAGCAAAAATAACTAAAATTAATGAAGCTAGCAGCTGCTCAGGCTCTTACAAAATTGATTTCCAGAGGTGCAGATCATGTAGTCCTCAAATAATGACAAAGAAAGGGGAGCAAAAAAGCTCTTTACTTCTCCAAACAGGTATTTTTCAGTTTTAAAAGTAGAGAGAGATCTTTTGGAATGAGAGAGTTTCAAGAAAAAAGTCCCAATGGCACGGTGACCTGGAAGTGGCAGTGAGTGATGTTCTGTGCTTCAAGAGCAGAATTCTTTAGGAGACAGCTGGAAAAGGCATCAGCTGCAGGTTGTTTCTTGAGTTCCCACTTGCACAAATTCAACTGTGATTAGAATGGAAAGAGGAAAAAAGAGGATCAGCATTATTGCCTCTTCTGTGACAAAGTGCCACTGCAGCAATGTAAGAGTGGGTAGCTGGCATTACACTCTTGCCATCTCCGGCCATCTAGTGGCATCTTTTTCTCCACAAAATGTAACAAATGAACGATTACAATTGTTATTCCAAAGAGAAACAAACACCCCAACAGCCCATGTATGTTGAATAATGAGCTTGCAAGTACAGAATTCTTGTTATCTTATTAATGCTGTGGCACAGAAAATCGGTTTAGAAGTTTCACAGAATCCCAGAATCAGGTTGGAAAAGACCTTTGGGATTATTGAGTCCAACCTCAGTGCTCTGTAGCCTGGTGTGCTCCAGTGCAAATGTTCAGTGCTCCTGCACAGGGATGTGTCATCCCAGGTGGCTTTACCTGGCCTGAGAGACACACCTTGGGGACAATTGGAGGATGGGTTGGTGCCTTGTGGTACAACATGTGCTGCTGCTGCTCCTGAGGATACCAAAGAGGTCTGTCACAGTGTTTTGTCCCTGAAGAGGTGCTTTGGAGCAGAAATCACCACAGTGAAAAAAAAAGTTCTGGCTGTCCTGCAGCATCCAAGCAGCTGGAGATGGGACAGGGAGCCCTTTTCCCGGTGAGGTGGCCCAGGTGCAACCTGACAAGGAGCACGAGCATCCCTGGAGCTGCAGTCTCTGGCATCTCTTGGCTCCTTCCCCTCCCAGCCATGGATGCACAACCGAGACAGCATCCCTGGCCACGGGTGGCAGATCTGGGAAACCTTCTGTGACGGCTCCTGGGTTCCCCAGTGCAAGCCACGAAGATGCTGAGATGGTCCAGCCACAAAGATGATGAGAGGTCTGGAGCATCTCTCTGATGAGGAAAGACTGAGGGAGGGTTTGGCCTACAGAAGAATGAGAGTGGATCTCAGCAACGCATTTAAATATCTCTAAGGGGTGCCAGAGGATGGTGCCAGACTCTTCCGTAGTAGCGACAGGATGAGGAGCGATGGCCAAAAACTAAAACACAAGAAGTTCCAGCTCAGCAAGAGGAAGAATTCTTCACATTGAAGGCGGCAGAACCCTGGGACAGCTGCCCAGGCAGGGCGGGCATCTCCCTCCCTGAGGACACTCCAAGCTCACCTGGACGCGTTCCTGCGCCACCTGCCCGGGTGACGCTGCCGTGGATGATCTCCAGAGGTCCCTGCCAACCCCAACCGTTCTGAGAGCCGCGTCTGGCCCCGGGCACCGCCAGCCCGGCCGGGGCAGGGCAGGGCAGGGCAGGGCAGCGGAACTGCCGTTCCCGGGCCGCGGGGCCCCGGCGGAGCGGGCAGCGGCGGCGGCGCCGAGGCGGCGCTTCCTGCGGGGCGGTGCCGGCAGGGCCGCGGGCTCGGCACCGGCGGCCGTGGCTGGGGCGGCCCCGCCGGGCTCCGCTGCGGGCTCCGCTCCCCGCCGGCCTCGCCATGCAGCGCTTCACCGTCAACATCAAGCTGCCGGCGCGGACCCTGACGGGCGCCCTGAGCGCGCCCAACCGGGGCGCGGCGGACTGGTGAGGGCCGGGCCGGGCCGGGCCGGGCCGGGCCGGGCGGGCGGGGGGTCCCGGGTTCCCCCGCGGTCCCTTGGCCGCAGCTGCGGGTCGGGCTCGGCTCTGCCCCAGCGCTGCCTCCGCCTGCAGAGCCCCCGAGCAGCTGCGGGAATCGCGGCCGGGGTAGCGATGGATCCGGCCCGGGAGAGGCCGGGAGTGCCGCTGCCCGGCCCGGGGCAGGGACAGAGCCGTGCCCAGAGATGAGCGCGGCCCAGCCTCTCCCGGCAGGGATTGCCCATTGAAGCAGAGTAGTTGAGATCAGATACCAGGAAAGAATTGTTCCATGTGAGGGTGCTGAGCCCTGGCACAGGTGCCCAGAGCAGCCGGGACTGCCCCTGGATCCCTGGCAATGCCCAAGGCCAGGCTGGACCCTGGGGCTTGGAGCAGCCTGGGACAGTGGAAGGTGTCCCTGCCATGGCAGGGGTGACACTGGGTGGGATTTAAGATCCCTTCCAACCCCAACCATCCTATGATTCTGTGGTTAACTTCTCCTGAAGAGAAGTTAACCACAGAATCGCCACAGGAGATTCTCACTGTTCCTGTAATAACTCTTGACATGCTCCTTTTTGTCTATGAATATGTAATAAATAAAAAATATATACAATTAATTATATCATTGCATATATATTTCTTACCTGTGTTCTTACATCTCAAATTTGGGAACACTCTTCATGAATTCCTATGTGATTTTTTAAACTTAGAAGAAGATTCTGAGATGGACACAAAGAGATGCTTTGTGGTGGCTCAGGGCTCCAGCAGACAGTGCAATATTATTTTATAAAGCTTTTATGTTACTAAAGTAACATAGTATTTAGCATCTGATAAACATCAAATAGGGTGTCTAGTAGCATGCATTCAACTTACCAAAAAACCCCTCCTTCCTGATGTGAAGAGGTTTTGTTGTGTTTTCCTTGTTGATGATGCTCTGTGCTCTCCCAGGGGCTGGCAAGGTTTGATTGCATATGGATGCCATTCCCTCGTGCTGGTAGTGGATACCAACTCTGCTCAGACCTTGCAGGTTTTGGAAAGACACAAAGCCAGTGTTGTCAAGGTGAGATGTTCCTGGCTTGGTTCTGGTGTTTATGTTATCCTTCTAAATCGCTGTAAACACTTGACATGATGTTCACTGATGTGGTTTTGACATGAAATCTGATGTGAAATACATGTATTTTATGTGATCTCTTCTGCAGCTAAGTCACATCATGCATGCTGAAGTTTGAGTTGAGGTTGATGGTATATCTTTCTAGAAAATATGGAATATAAAAGATCGAATATCTGGAAACATTTGTTAGTGTTACATGTTTCTAGGAAAGCTGTTAACATAAGAGGATTTCAAAGGAACATTACAAAATATCAAATGAAGCTCTCTGCTGCTGCCCTTTCTGATCCTCCCTGCTGGGACAAGTGCATCATTTTTCCAGGAAGTTACTGTTAAGCTTTTCCTTCTTTTCTTACCTATAGAAAAAGAGCAATAGCAGACAAAACTGAACATTTATTTCAGGGATATAAAATGGCTAAAATTTTAGTTTAAGTGCAGGGTACCTGTACTTTCCTTTGAAGGTCCTTGACTTGAAATTGCAGAGTTTGACTTTGGGTGAGTGTGGAACAGGTTGTATTTCTTGGATTCCTCTTTTCTTTGATTGTGGACAATGCCAGATTTCACTAAGGGTTTAGAGGATTGTGTGGCTGGCAGATGTGTTTGGTGGTCCTTGGCACAAGTGCTGTATTTATTAGAAGGCTGTCAATAATTTATGAAAAATAGAGTTTGGTGGGCGGCATGTTTAGTGGGATCTTTTTGTAGTAGAAGAAAAGGTTGAATGTGTCTTCTGCTTTAACATTTTTGCTTAAGTAACAAATTGTAGCAAAAATAGTTTTTGATCTATGCAGTGATAGTGTTTTAATAAGTTTTGTTACATTCACTAGCTTTGAGAAGTTACATTATTTCAACAGGAACAGAAGTGCTGCAGTCCAATAATTTTTAGGATAATTTTGCTAAACCACTACCTAAAGCTTTAGGAACAGAAATAGACTGTAAGAAAGTGACTAATTTATGAGGTGGAATAATGAAAAAAAAAATCCCTTCTACGTAAAGAAATAGGCATTATATAGGAAATGGTTATGGGGCCATGATCATTTCAGATACCTTTACATTGCTAAGAAATTTTCTTCAATTCCTAATTTTTTTTAAGAGTTTGTAAATGCTAAGAGCACAAATGAGCTGGAATGGATCTGTACGAAATCTGCTGTGTGTTTCTGGCTTAAACTCCTTGGAGGAGTAGAGCTTCACACCAGCAAACTCAGTCCAGTGGGGATCTTCTCCCCAAAAACCTGGGCCTCAGTTGTGAAAAATTCCAAATCACACCACATCTGTTATGAAGAAAACAAAGAAAAACCAATTGTTTCATAATCCCTTTAAGTCCATTTTGCCGTTTTCCTTTAAATGCATCCTCTCCTTTGGCTGTTGTAACTTTGTCTGGAATAGGTAAAAGCTTCCCTGAAAATGGATCCATGTTAGTTGTCCATCTGTCCAAATGCTGTTTGTATGAGACTGAAGGCTTTGTATGGAGTGGATTGTATCTGATTTTACCTTTACAAAGAGTATTGAAAGCATGCTTCTATGGAAGAAAATCCAATTATAAGAGAAGTTTTTTAATCCATCACAAGAATGAGGGGATTGAAATTATCTTTATTAATGCATCCTTTTTGATGCATTGATAAACAGGGATAATAAGGCTTTATAAATGAGGTAGTATGAATTCTGAAAATTAAAGAAAAGTCATCTCGGTTCCTGATTCTGCTGTATTTTGAAGCCAAGCAGACAGTGACTAATACTGCTAGAAAGTAATTTCTTTCAGCAGGTGGTCAGGTCCTGTGTGGGTGCTTGGATCAGTGTGACTGCAGAGAGGAAAGAGATTCGTGGTGTGGGAGCACCACATGGGCTCTGCTTAGGCCTGGGCATATAAAGATCTCCTTTTTTGTTCTTTTGACAGCTCCTCCCTTGAGAAAGGATGTTTTCCAGACTTGAAATTTTCTTTGAAGTAATATGCATTTAACTGAGAAATAAATAGCTTTGTGGGTTTTTACAATTACAGTTACACAGCCACCTGCAGATATCCTCAGGGGTAGTTCTTTCTTGAACAGCAGGGAAGCAGGAATTGCAAAAATGAAATTTGTAGGTAGAGGAGAGTCTCTCAAGAATTCTTTGTGATTCTGGTTGAAGCATACTTTGAGTTTATAGAGTTAGAGATTATGTGCTGTGCATGTGTCACATTTGTTTAATTTATTCTGCTGGTTTGTGAGACATCCTTCTCACACCTCTGAGAGGGGCAGCACAAAGGTGCCAGCAGGGCTCTGAATGCTGCTGTAAATCTGCTTCATGGTACAGAGTTAGTGGTGCCTAATGACACTGCTGTGTCAGTTTTTAAATGTCATGTTTTCAGGATCTGCAGAAAGTCCTGTGTTTGCCTCACCCTTTCTGTGACAGGCAGTGACAGCACACAGGGTGGAATTTTTGTAGCAGGTGAATTCCCGTTATCTTAACAATAATGTTTCTTTATTCTGCCAGAGTGTGCAGTCTGTCCTGGGGCAGAAGTTCACCTTAAAAGCAGATAGCAAAAACCATGTGGGTTAGATAAGGAAGAAGTCAGTGTTATCCCTCCCCTTGTAATCTGAGAGGAGTTGTAGACAGAGCGTTTCAGATTTCAGACACAGATTTCTCGTAAGTATTGCCAATTTACAAACCTGTGCAGCTTGAAATCCCAAACTGGAAAGTGGTACCTGGGAATCAGTGGTGGCAGTGTGCTGAAGATAACCAAAAAGGTAACAAATGTCAGCAATAACTTGTTTTTGGTTTCTTATAAGACAACACATAAATTAAAGACTAACCTTTCTTCCTCACCAATACCGCAATATATTTGTCACATTAGGAAAATTGCATGTTTTAGAATGTGTATAAAAATTGAATGATAATTTTTCAGCTTTCATTTGATTGGAAATCAGTGGGTTTAGGTTTGTGGGTGCCCACAGAACCTTAAACATTGCCATTTGATTTCCTCTAAATGTTTGAGTAAATTCTTTATATACATGGTGTATATGTTTGGATTGCTGTAGTTACCTTCAGGAACAAGTATTGTTATTTATGTAATTTGAGAATATCAACCATGCAGTCATGCAGCACAGTGCTGACCTACCTTAAATTTACACAAGTGATGGTGGCTTAAAGGTATGTTACAGCTGCTGTTGGCATTAATTATTACTGTGCTGTTTTATCTGAAGAACATGAACTATGGTGTCTGTGCCATCCATTTGTCTCCTTTAACTAATTCCCATCTGCATTTTCAGGTTAAATGGGCAAAGGAAAATTACCACCACAATATTGGCTCTCCATATTCCTTACGTTTGGCTTCTGCTGATGCCACAGGGAAAATCATTGTGTGGGATGTGGCCACAGGAACAGCTCGCTGTGAAATCCAGGAGCACTCAAAGCCCATCCAAGGTAAGGATAGTGCCTGAGGGTGAAATGGGAGTTGTTTTATTGTGTACAAATCCATCACCTGCCTTTTATAAACTCTGCTCATTGGGATTACTAGCCCTCTCTATGTTTCCTTGTTCATTTTATGAGTAAATGGAAAATGTACTGTCCCCCAGAGAAATGCTGTGAGGTTTAATTCATTATGGTGATGTTTTCCAAGTTCTTGTGACAAAAATGAAATTTGATTCTATTTTTATGAACATTATTGATTGAAATTATTACATTTACTATGTCAAGTAAATCTTCCTGCTCTTCAGCTGGAATTGGGGTTTTTTGGGGCATTTAAAAAATTTGTGATGATGCTTATGTTATACCTGGGGGGCTTTTAAAATATATTATATAAAAGTCCTCTTATAAAATTAGGTTGTTTGGTTTTTGTTATTATTCTGTTTTTTAAATCCTCTGAAATAAAATGCAACATTTAAATCTGATACTGAGCCACTGAAAATTTGTTTATTGACTACAGTTCATTTTAGTTTTATTACTTTTTGTTTGTGTGCATTATAAACTGGGTTTTATTTACTCCTGACACCAATTCACTTAAGGTTTAAAGGAGTTCTAACCATTCAATTTGAGGATTTCTACAGCTTTTTGGACCATATGGAGCCTTTTATTTTCTGTGAAACCAGGGAAATCTCTTACCACCTCTGAAAGGGCTGAGTGTTACACTCAGTTTCATTTTACTCTCGAGCTTAAGACTGATTAAAACGTTTTAGAGTGAAGAAGATATTTGTGTCCAGATCCAAACTGATACCATCTCAAATACTAATTTTGTTCCCTGTTTCTTTTGATAGACATGCAGTGGCTGTGGAATCAAGATGCTTCCAGAGATTTACTGCTTGCAGTTCACCCACCAAATTATATTGTACTGTGGAATGCAGACACAGGCACCAAACTTTGGAAGAAAAGTTATGCTGAAAATATCCTGTCTTTTTCATTTGACCCCTTTGATCCCTCACATTTAGCTTGTAAGTTTATATGTATGAAACACTGGAGCCTGGATATGTTTGAGCAGGAAAATTGTTAAACTAGAATGTAAATGTTGAAATGAAAAGTAATGGATTAGAGAGAATAATGTCAGAAATGCCAGGAAAAAATCAGAAAGCAAAGACAGGGAGCCTTTGGCCAGTGTGGAACTTAGTTCAGAAGGTGCTGCTCTGTGGGAAGGGGGAAGCAGGCATGAGTGGGGAGGTTAAAAATCTGAAAAGTTTGTGAGTTTGCAAAAGGAAATGTGAACTGTGTAGAGGGAGCTGGAGGAAGCCAAGGATAGGGAGCCCTGTGAAATGTAATAGGCTATAAAGGGATGGGTGCTGAGGGAGAAGCCAGTGAGATAAGTAGACCAAGAATGAATGTTATTTTCAACAGAAAGGATTTTAGAGGACTCAGTGTGAAATCAGTACCAGAAGTGATTCAGATGTCAAGGGGGATGCAGTGCAGATTTATTGATTTTCGCTGAAAGAAACTGAGAAAAATAGGAGAGTCACCATTTTATTCTTGAGTTTTCCTTCATCACTCCTGACCTATAATGGGACAGTGCAGGTTCCAGCCTTTGTAGTTTGGGGATTATTTTTTATCTGCCATATCATTCAACCATCTATAAATACTTCAGCTGTACAGCTGAGCTTTGTGCTGCAACATAAATAATGTGAATTAATGATTATTTGAGCAATGCTCTGCATGAGAACAAAAAATGGTGATACAGTCAGTGTGTATTCTGTCTTCTATTTGAATTGTGAATCTTAAAGAAAAATGGTGAGAGAGAATAACTGAGCTTCTGCCAGAAATACAGTTGTTTTTATTATAAAAATTGAGGGAATTTTTGATATTAATTGATTTTAATGGATCTTCTGCTGCTCTTTCAGTTAGAAAGTGCTGGTTGTCTAGAATTATAAGTTTTCTATCTGATACAGTATTAGCAAAGTTATTAGCATTTCTCCTGACCAAAATGTGATTAAAATGGAATGCCACAATCAAATTGCAGGCTGAATTGTGCTGTTTTTCTTTCTTGGTCCAGTGCTCACCAGTGAAGGAATAGTGTTCATCTCTGACTTCTCCCCTTCCAAAGCTCCTGCCAGCTCAGGGAAGAAAGTTTACATCTCCAGTCCTCATTCCAGTCCTTCTCACAACAAGCTGGCTGCTGCTACAGGGGCCAAAAAGGCCCTTGATAAAGTCAAAATTCTAATCAGTAATGAAAAACCAAGGTAGGTTGCAAATATTTCTTCTCAGATAATGCTGTGTGTACTTGATGTTGTCAGTGTACTGAGGTTAAAGGCTGTAAGGAAATATACACAACATTATAAAATTGAGGTAAGCAGTGTGTCTGAGGGTAATTTCCCATGAATACCAGTAAATGTCAGGGCAGCCAGTGAGGTTCCTAAGTGAATTGCTTTGGATTTGAGATGTGCAGGAATTACACTTGTTCCATTTGAATGAAGTGCAATTGTTAAAATTACTCTCTAATCCTATTTAGACAAAAGTCAACAGAATGTTTTTTTGGAAGTCAGTGATACTTTGCACTGCTCTGACAGAGAAATGGAAATCTGCAGTTGCCTTTTGCTCAAAATAGAGGTTGCTTGAAAAAATGCAGTTGCAGGAAAAATGAAACTTTTAATTTTATTTTGAATTTGATCTCTTCATTACACACACTGATAAAAGTTCATGTCTGATTTTACAGTGCTGAATCTGTAACACTCAATGACTGCCTTCAGTTGTCATATTTGCCTTCCAAAAGAAACTACATGCTCCTACTGTATCCCAGGGAAATTCTGATTCTTGACTTGGAAGTGAATCAGACAGTGGGTGTGATTGCCATTGAAAGGACAGGGGTGCCTTTCATACAGGTGAGGTAGATTTCAATTTTTCAATTATTTTTTTAGGATTTTTGACTACCTTAATCACAAATCCTGTAGCTGAAGAAATTCATGAAAGTGTTGCCTTAATGGTAAAATTTTTAATGATTTGCTCAAACATCAGGAATTGTGGGCTTCCTTGCAAGTGTCCTTTGCAAAGGGTAAGATTTTGAATAAGCCATCTCACAGCCATCTCTTTGCCCAGGTAATCCCTTGTTTTCAGAGGGATGGCTTATTTTGCCTCCATGAAAATGGTTGTATCACGTTGAGGGTTCGCAGATCCAACTGCAGCATCACTGCAACTCCAAATGAGGAGCCAGGTGAGTTTTGTGTCAAAAATGTCCAGAAATTAACTTTGATGCATTTTAATCAATAATTTAACACCAATAATGACACCATGCCTCATACAGGATGGTGAATCTGATGCATTTCTAGTGTTTTGTCTCTTATATGTTGAATTTAAATTTAAATTTATGCTGTATTTTCCCAAAACAAATTTCCAGAACAAATTCTGTAAATAAATTCAAAAAGCTTTTGAATTCCCTTATATTAAGTGCAAAATAGATTTTATTAATTATATTAATTATATTAAAATCCTGAATATCCTTTTGTTGCTGAATAATACTTAAGTTAGTAAGTGGCTTAGCAGTCACATATACATTAATATGTTTTAAATAAAATATTAGTGTGTTCTTTTTATCTGTAAGAAAGAAAAAGATTTTTCAGTAAACACAAGATTTTGGAAGTAATTTGGTCAATTGGAAAGATTGATTTTAGACTTAAGATGTGGGCCTAAATTTAGATTAAAATCTGAGTTATTAAACCTTTGTCTCATGAAATGTTACTAAGAATGGTCTTTTAAATCTAATGGTGGAGACTGGAAAAAAGAGAAAACATAGTGAATTCTGTTTGTTCATTTTGGTTTGGGCAGTTTGCTAATTTCTAGTAAACTACATTACTGGCTTCCAACTTCACTTATAAACCTGGAGTTTTGAATTGTGGAGAGCAGGTTCTGCCCAGCTATGAAGCAGTTATTGTTTTAGGTTTTTCAAGATTCATATGGAATAATATATTAAACATTTGAAATATATATTTTATAAATATAAATTATTTGTATATAAATAAATAAATAAATATATAATTTTTTTTTTCACTCTGTATGTTTTCTGTGGGCTGTTGCTGTTGCAGATCCAGAGCCAGCTCAGGAGCTGGTTTATGATTTAAGAAGTCAGTGTGATGCCATCAGGGTGACCAAAACAGTCCGACCCTTCAGCATGGTGTGCTGCCCAGTGAATGAGAATGCTGCAGCTCTCATAGTCAGTGATGGCAGGGTGATGATCTGGGAATTAAAATCCAGCATTTCTGGCAGAAATGTGCGCAGCAGGTAACAGGATTCACTTTTCTTTCCAAAGGTCCTTTTTTTTTCCAAGTGGTGTTCAGTATTTCAGTGTATTTTAAAGGCAGCAGTGATCCTTCTGTGTGTGGAAGTGTTTCATGTGTTCTATGTGTGTGTGAGTAAAGGAAGAGGAACAAATCATATCTTCCAGACAGATCAGTTCCCTTTCTTCAAGGAAGTACAGGAACTGTATTTGCTACTTTTTTTTTTTTTTTTTTTTTAAGTCAGTTCCATGCTGAGTATCTGGACTAAGAAAACCAAAGTTAGAATGACTATTTATTTTATTTTGGGGGAGCATTTTCCTCTCATTTGGCTTTCTTCAGACCATATAATTTCCCTTAGGAATGAATCCCTCGCTTTCAGTCACACGTAAGGACCAAAATGAGTTTGTAAGGAACTACACTTTAGTAGAGGAATGGCTTTCTGCTGGATTTGTGTGAATTTGACACTGAGCAATATGGAGCTGCACAGTAGGTGACTGGAGCATGGTGATGTAAAAGATGTTTTAATACACAGAGCCTTTAGAATTTTAGATTTAGAGCAGTCTCAAAATACTGTGTGAAGTGATACAGTGTTTGGTACAGTCAATGTATTAAGGTTGTTCTACTGCAATAACCCTTTAAAGTACTATGGAATAAAGTAAATAACTTACTGCCATAAAAGAAATAGAATTCTTTTAAATGTCATAGTACCAGGTTTTCAACATAGATCCTCTTGTTGCTCATCAGAGATTTAGTATTTTTATTCTTAGTGTACCCAAAACCAGTGCTAGATGGATTCCTTGTGCTGCATATCCAGAAAAGCTGTTTAGAATCTGAACTGGTTTTTACTTCTTCTGTTCTTAAGACTTATTTCTAAAGCACTGATCTTTGTCAGGAAAAATGTAATATTACAGGAGCCAGGTAGGTCTGTGCTCTTAGCTGGTGACAGAGCTGCCCCAGGCCAGCAGATCACAGCTGCCAAGGCTGCCCAAAATAAAGGGGCAGTTTGAGTCCCGTGGGGATGGAGATGGTGCCTGCATGAGGAACTTGTTCCCATTTCTTTTGCAGCAGTTCCAATGCTTCACCTCTGTATTCCCCAGTCTCCTTCTGTGGAATCCCTGTAGGAACATTCCAAAATAAACTTCCAGACCTCTCATTAGACAACATGATTGGTAAGAATTTCTTCCATTGATCCCACTGCTACTAATTTCTTATGGTTTTGAATAATTTTGTACATCTTACCTTACTTAAAAACTTGTATTTTTTAGAATTATATTCTAACAGTAACTCTGAAAAGGAAGAATTCCTGTTGCTAAAGAAATCATCAAATGAATCCTCTTGAGGATTTTATGTTGAGGATCAGTGTTCCAAGTTTATTTTCTTTGAGGAAAAAAAGTATTTTAAATTGGAATTTGGACAAAACACTTTGATTTTTTGTTACTAATCTTAGAAGCCAATTTATCTGGCACATCCCCTCTTTGTGAACTCTGAACAGTAGCCAGTCTTCAGAAAAGTTTTATCATGCCAAGTTCAAGAGGAAGAAATGTGTCTTATACATTGTTTGTAAATTTTTATTATACAAATTTCTGTCTGAAAACTTTTTCTAACATCTCCAATTAAAACTTCATGCTAACAAGAACTTTCACTTTTAAGCAGGGCAGGGTGCAAGCCCTGGAGAAGAGCTAAGGAATTCATTCCTGCAGGAAGTGCACCTCAAATTCCTGCTGACAGGACTTCTGTCAGGGCTGCCTCTGCCTCCCTTCGCCATCCGCATGTGCCCGCCCCTCACAACCAAAAACATCAAACAGTATGAGCCCATCCTTGCTGTGGGTGAGTGCCTTCAGCAGGTTATTCATTGCTCTGAAAAGAATCAATCCTGTGTTAAATTCAAATATAGCTGTTGGTACAGAAAATACAAAAGTATCTGTTGATGCAGTGTAATTTATTGCAGATAGTGACGCGTGTATTGGTCTGCTCTGAGAGTCCTTGGGGTTTTTTTGCCTTGGGTTTAAGCAATGCTACCTGCAAAATGCAATATAGTAGCAAGTTTTTATTTATCCTGGTATTTACCAATATCAGTGATATTGGTGTGCTGATATACTCAGCATTTTATGTGTTGCTCCCACTTCATTCTGAATGTCAGGAAATAGGGACTTCTGTAGCCCTGCATTCCTAGAACAAGGAAATGAACTTCACAGAGACTTTATTTTTGCTCTGATATGAATTTCTAAAACTATACTTGCAGCACATTATTTTTTCTGGCTGAATCTATTCTGTCTTACCACAAATGTAGTTAAACTCATCTAGCTGTTAGAATAGTTGCCAGTGAGCAACTGATGTATTAACTCAGAATTTTCCCTATTTAAAGCTGATTTTTCTGGCATCTTCTTTCAGAGCTGTGCTCCAAATCATAGGGAGTCCATCATGACATGATGTGATGCTGCTAAAATGTAACTTGTGGCTCCCCATGAGCTGCAACTATTAAAAAAGGTGAAATATAAAGATTAAAAAACAAATAGGTGCAAAGTGCATTTACAGCAAGGTCTTTTTTCTTAACGTACCTGAATGGCTCTTTAGGTATCCATTGTTGTGTTTCATAGCATTGGTATGAATATAATGAAGTGTCTAATGGAAAATTGTAGGTTTCAGTATTACAGAAGGTTTTTGATGTAATTGAATCTCAAAGCTACTAGGTTACTGATTTCTAATTTGAAAGAACTCATTATTTCAGGATGAGAAAACAGAATTGCTTTAATGATTCTGTAAAAGCTACCCAGGATTCTCCCCTGGCATTGCTGGGGGATAACAGTTAAAACATTTCCGTGAGGCATTTCCTCATCTCCAGTAATCAAAGCAAAATGAAACTGGTTTCTTCTTCAGCTGAGTGGGAGTGTTGTGGAAATTCAAGAAGAATAATCAGATTTTCTACAGACTCTACAAAAAGGTTTGGGAAAATGTCTTGATCCAAGTGGTTATCAGTGGCTGCAGAGGATTTAATATTTGGGATTTAAGTACTTGAAATTTGCATAGTTTTTATAAAATTGTAAGATATTAATAGTTACAGGTATCTAAAAATAAGAGAGAGAGAAATAGCTGTTAATCCTGCATTTTCACTAAAGCATGGAAGAAAAGAATAAGATGTGTGCCTATATTTTTTTATCAATTGTTATAGGTACAAGCAATGGCTCTGTCCTGGTGTTTCACCTCACAAGTGGACTCCTCCACAAAGAGTTAAGCATCCATTCCTGTGAAGTCAAGTGAGTTTCATTTTAATTCCTGCTGGAATCCTTCTAGGAAACAAATGCTGAAACACCTGAGTGATGTTACCCAGCAGTCTGGGTGTCTTGCCTTGCTGGTAATGAAATCAGGAAAATTGTTAATGAAATCAGAGTAGAGTGCTGTACCTGCCTTTGCTGTGTGGGAGCTGTAACGCCCTGACAAAACTATAATGAAAATTACACTAAAAGAAATATTGGAATTGCATCTGTGCCTGCTGATCTGGGATGCATATCAACTACTTCCAGTCTCTTCAGTGCACTGCAGGACAAAGAAGTCTTTTTGGGACAAGAAACTTTATTTATTCTGTAACTATTGAGACTGAGTCATTTGAAATAATGCTGGTTGGTTTGTCAGGCTTTATTTGCTTTATGCCCTTGGGGCTGAAATTGCTGTTGAGAGTTTTAATCCTCAGGGAAGTAAAGATAATTTTTTAAAGACTGAATATAGGAATCAGTATTTATCCATCCTGAGAAGGAGCAGAGTAAGTTTTAAAGTTTGTATGCACACAATGGCAGAACTTTTTGCATAACTGATGGCACAGATATTCAAGGTGCTGCTTGCTGGATACGTATTTCCAGGCAGATTTAAGCATGAAAATAAAATACTAATTTCTAGTACAAATATTAGTAAAAAATTGTATCAGGATTGTGTTGTGAAGCCTTCATCTGGTTAAGGTCTGCATTTTACTGTGCATTCTGCAACAAGTTAAGGAAAGTGCAGAGTGCTGAGAATAGGCAGCTCTGAGAGTTCATTGTGGAAACCTGCTTGGAATCTACCAACAAAATGAATAAATTCTTTATGTTTGTGGTGTGATTACTTGGCTCTTTCTCTTTCAAATCTCTTGGTTTCATACCATTAACTGCACATGAAATTATTTTAATTTTACTCTCTGTTATGCAGCACTAGAGTTGAGTCCTTTTTTATGACAGTGATTATAGAACTCAAAATGAAAAACCCAACTTGCATTTCACATGTCAAAAAAAAAAAAAAAGGAAGATGGAGGGGGAGAAGGAAATAAACACAATTTTGAAAAAAAAGCTTTGTGCATTACGAGAAGTGTTGTTTGGGTTTTCCAATTTTGTAAAGGGTTTGCAGCTTTTGAGAAATTAATAATATATTGCCTTTCTAGCAAAGGCCCTCAACAGGTCTTTTTAGAATTCCTATAAAATGTTTGTGAATTCCATTTAGCCTTAAGCTGTTATCAGGGTACATCTTTTAAATATTTGTTAGTTCCCTCAATTATCTGAATGATTTTCTACATAATTTTTACAAGTTCAAGGGAATGCTTCAAGCAATTTAGATGAAGGCATGGAGATTCTTTTCTTTTTTTTTAATTAATTTTCATGGAGTGCAAAAGTTCTTCTTTCACTGGGAATTGTTACTTTACCTCTAAAATGTGGGTGGATTGAATAATGGCTGTTTCCATTTTATCTGAAAGAACACCTTCAGGGACCATCATTATTTTAGAATGTAATTGAGAACACCCTGAAATAGTAACTCAAGGCCAGCGGAGTTCTCAGTGCTCTTTATTTAGGAAGAGAATGTAATAAAAATAAGGCAATTTCCCTTTACATACCATGTGCTCTGAAATAATGGCCACTGAGCTGTTTGGGTGTTAGCTATTATGATTTCTTTTTGGATTTTTGGGTGTTTTTTTGAGATTAAAGTGTTCTCCGTATGTAGTCACATGCTGATTTATTTATTTTATAACTATTTTTGCTAGGTTTTTTTGGTTTGTTGGTTTTCTGCTTGTTTTTATTTAAACTTTGTGTTGTGACTAGAAGGAGGAAGAATTACCTTTCTGTCCTTCCTTTCATACTTGTGACTAACCTTGAATATTAACTTTATTTATGATTATTACTTAGCTTTCACTATTTGTTTAGAATTATGGAATTAAATACTTTTCTGTTGAGTCTAATTTTATTTTTATAAGGAGATGGAGGTAAGAAGCAGCAGAAATGCTTAAAGCACACAAAGAGGGGAAATCAACCAGGCCACTGCCAGGGGTATAAGTAGGGGGGAAATCAAGAAATAACCAAGTCTGATACCTGGGGACAGCAGGCAATACAGGAGATAATAAAACACCTTCAGTGCAGGGAAGAATATGTTTGAGACATGCAAATAAAATGTGCAGTGCAGCTTTCAGATCAGTGGCAGATTTGCAGCTCTCAGTGCTGTTTTGCTTATTCTGGTACTGAAGTAGCTGAGACTGGAGCAGTGCTGCTCATTCTTTGTCACTGAAGCTCAGCAAGTTCAAGGCTGCAACAGCTTTTATTTTTAAAATTAAAATCTCACTGACTCTAACAAGATGTCTGTGGCCTGCAGGCACAACTTGAAAATTACTACATTACATCCAAATTTTAGCAGTTGAATTGAAGCTGTTTTAGCATTTGAATTTCAGCTGACTGCTCTTTGGGAAACTGCTTTGCAAACATTCATCACCTCTTTAAAAAAACTTTCCTTGAATAGAGAAATTAAAATGAAAAATATCTACCACCACTTTGGGAGCACATATGGTTTAATTTCCCATTTTGCCTTTCTCTTTTCCTTAGAATCCCTAAATTTAAGTAGCAGCTGCCATGTCATAAAGTCACAACAATCTATTCCCATCTAGAAATGTAATTTGTGTTTTTCTCCACTTCAGTGCACTTTGTGATTTGTTTGCTGATTAATGATTGGAAACATTAATCGAAACAACTGAGTCTCACTCCTGAACTGAGACAAGTTGAATGTATAGAAACTCTAAATGTTACATTTTAAAAGAGTGCATTCAGTCTGAGAAGTGGTTGACAGCTGAATGTAACCCTTCATTCTGATAGGCAAATATGATTTTATTAGGAAATGTTTGCTATTTCAATAGGGAAGGCATTATTTGTTTCCACCATTAAAATTTGAACCACTGTCTTCAGATTCTCAATTTCTATGTATGACAGTGACAAAAATTATGTTGTTTCAGGTGCAAGCAGTTAGCTGAGCTAAGGTTTCCTTTTGATTTCGAGTGTCTTGGGTTTCTGTGGCTTTTTATTGGTATTGACAGATGGCCAGGCAGCAGCAGAGAAAAATGACTTGCCCTGTTAAATCTGAGCTGATGAAAGAAGTGTAGAAAATGCTTCAGGTCTTTGAGGAGAATGGTGAATAACTACCAGCAATAACAATGCATTAGGAGTGGGCTTTTTCCAAAAAACATAGATGAGATAAATGGAAAGGTGTCAGAATTCACATTTGTTCCATTTCCGAAAGGTCCCTGGATTTATGACCCTTTGGAGACTTGCAAAGTCACCCTTTGCTGCTCTTGTAGATTTCCATTCAATCATGCCTGAAATGTTTCAATTCATAATTGAATACTTCTCATTTTGATTGAAATTAATGGTTGAACTTCCATAGGTCCTGCTGGGAAAAAAGACTGGGTCCTAAATTTTGACCTTTTCTTGAGGACTTAGGAATAAAGCTTCCTTTTTTTTTAAGTTTGAACTAAAATAATAAATATGGCTGTAAATTGTAAGTGCAGAATATTATGGGAGTGCTTTTTGGTTTCACCCATGTACATTGCCTTTAGGAAACTTCTACTTAATGCAGTGTGAGTTGGATTTACTGACAGTAAACCATAAATACTGTTATTTGTCTTTCTCATTCTGCACAAATATTCTTCCAAAGCAAGCTGTTGATAAACTAGAATACTTGTCCCGGGAACAGTTCTTAAGTAATCTGTTTGAAGGCTTTGAGGAAACCTTAAATCCTTTTATCTTTGTTAAAATGAAGTTGGGCAATGTGTGTATTAAACTTCAATTTTCTTTAGAAGAGCTCCTTGATTTATTTCACAGATAAAGGAATTTTTTTCAGGGAAAAGTATGTGTGGGAAATAGGGCTGGAGAAGGGGCTGTCTTGTTTAGGGACAGTCCCACCCAGTGCCACTTTCTGTCCCTTTTGCTCTTTGGTGTGTTTCAGGAATTGGCTGAGAGTCCATCTGTGCTGCCAATATGTTCTCTTGAGTTTAAATTTATTTATTTATTTATTTATTTATTTATTTATTTATTTATTTATTTATTTATTTATTAAAGCACTGGAACTTTACGTCCTTGCAGCACTGTAACATGATTTGCTTGGGAGCTGCTTTGGTGTCATCTAAAAGAACAAAAAACAAAGAAAAAAAGCCAGGTTTTTGATTGTTTTGTGAAATCTCTTCAGGGCCTCTCTTTTTTATCATCTTTATTTCTCCTCTCTCTGGACTGAAAGAAATAAGGCAACCCACACTTCCACCCACATGAATATTTTCCTGTGTGCTGGGAATTTGGAGTTGTTTGATAGTAACCCCTTATTTGATCAGAGCAGGGCTTTTAATCCACTCCAGTGCTGAGTATCTGTGAGGGCTTTTTGCCCAGAAGTTAACAGTGTTTCTACCTGAATTTTTTGTTTAACCAAAGTAGAGCTGATGCAGTCTGAAAAGAAAGCTGCTCTTAAATTTAAATCAGTAACTTTATATTCACATCATAGTTGTTAATGTCTAGCTTCCTTTTATGCTTAAATATGATGTTTCCAAAAATTATATAAAATTACATCTGTGCTGGGTTTTTAATAATATATGTGAAAAAAAATACTTCAGGCTTCTAGCAATTCAAATATTTTGGCTGATGTATTCCATGTATTTCCTTCTGATCACAGGGGAATTGAGTGGATCAGCTTGACTGGCTTCATTTCCTTTGCCACATCAACACCCAACAATCTGGGACTGGTCAGGAATGAGCTGCAGCTGGTGGACCTTCCAACAGGTTTGTGTTTCCTGGGAAATCTGCTCCAGGAGCTGACAGATTTGCTGGGGAGTGACAACTTCTGACTATTATTTTTTTTTCTTCTTCTTTCTGTTTTCATGACAAAATAAAATAATAGAGGAGCTTTAACTGTTCCTGTTCTTCTTTGTGAAGCCATGGGATGTGTTTTGTCTGGTGCTCTGCAGACACACTTGAAGCAGCACCTTTGCAGAAACATCTTGGACTTCTTAAAAGAAGAATAAGTGTCAGCAGGGGGTTTAGGAGCAGCCACGTGGGGTATTAGTGGTGGACTTTGTTCACAAACTGCACATATTTCCATATTTCCAAATGTGTAGTGTCAAAGTCTGCACCCACTGTTTCTTGTGCCCCTGCAATAGTGTCAAACCATTTGTTGTGTTGCACATGATCAGGATTTGAGTGTGAATGAGTGTGAAAGGGATTTTAAACAATAAAACCTGGCACTTTTTATAATGAGTTGGAAAGGTTTAAAAGTAAATAACTGTAAGAAGAGACTGTTGATAGCAAAATTAACAGGTTACAATTCTTGTGGGCTCATAGTGGATAATAAATACATTTGTAATGAACTCAATATTTGCACAAGAAGAGGTATAACTGGGGAGATTGCACAGCCCAGAACAGGAGGCACTTCAATAATTTTACATTATTTTTGAATGTGAAAACCTGGAGCCCCTTAAGTTCTTATTGAAGAGCCTGAATCTTGTAGCACATGGCTAATTCTGATTTGGTTTATACAAAGTGACTTTTTAATTTTATTTTTTTTTAAACGTATGGAAAAACTTCAGTTGTTGTATTTCCAGGGTGCTGCACAGAGAGGTTATTCTTGTAGCATAATATTATTGTAAAGTTTTTTTCATTTAATATCTTTTGTTCATCTGTTTAAAATCAAAGCAAAAAAGATACCTGCACTGGGAAATTAATCTCATGTAAAATGGGAATCTGATTTTTCACTCAGCTTGTTAATCAGTAGAGAACATTTATAGGCAGAACTCCTCAAAGGTTCAGAATTTCTGCAGGCAACCAAGTTTTGAGTAAATGTGAATACATGGTAACTAGATTATCATGTAGCTGGCTTAAGTTATTTAGCTGTGAGCTACAAGAGGGGCTAAAGTTTATAGCTTGAATTTTCCTTAAAGCTAAGGAGAATGAAACTTGCATAGAAGATGTTTGTAGGTAATTATTTATTTTGATAAATATCATATCTCTAACACCTATAATTCTGCAGCACTTCCTACAAGTGGATGAAAATTTTCTTTGGGATGAAATTATAAATTCTTAGGACTTACTATTTTAGCTGGAAAGGAAGAGAGAATGGTTCTGATAAGTGTAGAATGTAGCTCACCATGAAATTCTATCACAGTTGGTGGCAGAGTTAATTTCTCTTATCAAACTTGAAATCTATTAATGAATTTCTTCCTTGGGGAATGGAGATAATCTCTCATTGACTTTGAGTGGAAATAATAACTCTTGGAACTCTCTATATTTATGTAATCCTGATGCATCCATTTGAGTTGCTGTGCTCTGGAAGTGAGTCAGGAGTTAGACTTGACAGCAGGGTTTACAATATATTTAATGTAAAGATTTGCCAGCAGAGTTTACAATATATTTAATGTAAAGATTTGCCAGCAGAGTTTACAATATATTTAGTGTAAACTTGGAGATTTTAATGATGACCTCTGAAAGGCAGTAAAATGAAATGCAGTAAAACTTTGACGATAACAAGAGTAACCTTAGAGATGCCAGGTGATTTGGAGATGTTCTGGTTTGGTTAGGAAGCTGGTTCTGTTTGCAAACAGAGCAGTTTCTATTTAAATTTCTGTATTTCTGTTTGGTTTATTGACTGTTGCTGTTCTCCCCCTGTTCTGTGCTCCAGGCAGGAGCGTTGCATTCCGTGGGGAGCGAGGCAATGACGAGCCAGCCATCGAAATGATCAAGGTGTCTCATTTGAAGTAAGTGCCTCAGCTTTGGGAAGTTTATAAATTTCACTGTGCTGCACGAAAATCCTCAGAACATCATAGACATTCCAAGACAAAAAGCACTCCAGGGTGTATAGGAAAATATTCAACAGCATCAAGAGGAAAATGCTTCAGAATATTAATTCCAAGTGAAAAAGCTGTGAATGTTCCTGTGGTTGACTTGGTCACTTCAGGATCCAGTCACTTTGCAAAATCAGTACTTAATATTTCATTTCTTACAGGAATTGTGTTTACTGAACAAGCTTTTTGATAATATTAAGGAGAATAAAAGTGGTTTTTTTAACTTTGATTCTGTTATGAATTAATTCTCTTTTCTGTAACTTAAGCCTTACTTAAAACTAGGAAGTTTGGCATTAAAAATTATTCATGTTTATTTAGCTTTTGTAAGTATTTCACACCTTTGCAGTAATTGTCTGCTGGAAAACCAGATGTGAGATATAGTTTTATGAAAAGTCAACTGATCAATGACAAAATTGTTTCCTTTCAAGTCCTCATTATTTTGAGCTCAGGCCTGTGACAGGAGGCCCTAATCTTCACTGTATCAAAAATAATAATTGTAGTACTCTGGAATATCACTTTCTTGTATAAATGAAATTAAAGTAGTATTGGTTTTAATAGGGCATTCTCTCTAAATCTTAAAAGCTTCTTCTTTAAAGTGAAAGAAAAAAATTTAACGTCTCTAGCTGGCACAGGAGTATTTTTGTGTGTAGGAGTTCCAGAGAATCTGGAAGAGTTCAACCTAAAATGTTCTTAAAATGCATTAAAAATTAAGAACAGCCTTTGGCTTAGATGGAGAGGCTGGAGAGTGTTGAGTGAGACAGGAAAGGAGGTTCACTTGCAGAGAGATGAATGCAGTGCCTGAGAGGACAAATTGCTGCATGGCCTCTGTATTTTCAAGTTAAATGTGAAAAGTGGTGGATTAAAGGTGTTTATACTCCCCCAGCTCCACAGCTGAGCAGTCTGAAGACATGGCTGAAAAGTGGGTTAGTGTGAGATGATTTTATGCTCATTTATCCTGGGATTGGGAAGAGCATCTGCAGGAGGGAAAAACTTCTGTCCAGCCTGCAGTCTTGTGTGTTTTTCTGGTATTTTTTGCCATCAACTCAGGCTGAACATGGTGAGATCAGAGGTGCTGCTGCTCTCTCTGAATTATTCCCCTTGTCTCCTCCACAGTAATTGTGCAGAACCACCTGGCAGAAATTTATAATTCTGTTAGCTTTGAAGAGAACTCTCTTACAGACATTCTTTTGCTCCTCAGTAACTCAAGGGAATCACAAGCTTCAGAGGGGGATTTGATTTGCTCTGCTAACTTGTACTTTTTGAGGGTCTCCAGAGTGCTGCTGTGAGCAACACAAGTGAACTAAAGTGCTCAAATGACTCTTGCTGGAGTAAATTTTCATTTTTTCAGGCAGTACCTAGCTGTGGTATTTAAAGACAAACCACTGGAGATCTGGGATGTCAGAACTTGCACTCTGCTCAGAGAAATGTCTAAAAACTCCCCTACAGCCACTGCTCTGGTAAGGAGTAAATTCTGTTACCTTTTAATAAATGTAATACACTGAACTAGTATCAAATCTTTGAACATTTCATCTGTCACCAAATGGAGGCAGGAAAAAAGGAAATCTTTCTTTCTGGTGAAAAAATCTGCTCTGCCCCTTGGGGGATGGAGGGAGGTACTGCAGAAAGCAATCTCCTTGGAAATCATGATAAAGCCCCAGTAAATTCAGGGAATAAACCTTTTCCATTTTTCCTGGGCCATTTTCCACAGGAGTGGTCACCTTCCCATAACTTAAAGAGCCTGAGGAAGAAGCAGCTGGCAGCCAGGGAGGCCATGGCCAGGCAGACAGTGGCATCAGACACTGAAGTCAGCAGTGTGGAATCCTCTGTGATCAGGTATCCCCCCTCCCGATGGACTCCTGGGCTACAGCAATTGTTGGTTTTCCACCATGTGCTATTCTTCTAATTAATATTTTGGAACTGATTCTTGAGTACATAGCAAGCAAAACAACTTTATGGGCCTCCCTTTAGTTTTTCCATGTGGGACTTTGCTGTACCTGTTACTCTCAGGTGTTTGTGGCAGTCCATTGGTGACCTGGTTCTTCAAGTAAAACTCTTACTTGCCCTTAGACAAGTTACTTGCCCTTCCCACAAGAGTGGAAGTAATAAATAGTTAACTGTTTTAAAAATTCTTTAAAAGGATATTTACTTTTTTTTTTGCTGTTGTTTCTGTGCATTAGGTAGAATTTGTCTTGCAATTCTGATTTCAAGAAAGAAATAATTATGTCTCGTTATGTTCTTTTTAAAGCTTGTTGCAGGAAGCTGAAAGTAAATCAGAGCTGAGCCAGAACATCTCTGCCAGGGAGCACTTTGTGTTTACAGGTGCTGATGGGCAGGTTTATCATCTGACAGTAGAGGGGAACTCAGTAAAAGACAGTGCAAGAATTCCTCCAGATGTGAGTTCCAATTTTTCTATATCATTGATGCTTGAATTTTTTGCTTAGCATTGACTGCTAAGCAAAAATCAGGGTTAAGCTTTGTAGCAGCAAGTCAGTAATGTAGTACTTTGAAATCTGAAATGAATTCCAACATAAAAACTGATAGCAGTTCTGTTTGCACAGTATTATAAATAATTTTTCCTGTTTTAACGGAGCATAGTTTGGTCTATCATGTTGCATAATTATTTTTTTTAAATGCATACCAATGTTGAAATATTTATTCATATGTTTGAGTCTATTAATCACAAGATATTTTTCTGCTTCTTAAATATTTTTAGGGAAGTATGGGTAGTATTACTTGTATTGCCTGGAAAGGGGATATCCTGGTTCTTGGAGATGTTGATGGAAACTTAAACTTCTGGGATTTGAAAGCTAGAGTATCCAGGTATGAGTGCAAGTTAAGTCTGTCAAACATGAGATGATGAGTATTAGAATGTGGAATGTTTTCATCCTTCCTCATTTTTGTTCTTCACTGTAGGGAAACATGCAAGGATTTTGGAATGAAAATTCAGAAAATGTCTACTGTGTCACAGTTCCCTACATTTAATCTCTTGTGTTTTCAGAAGAATTAAGATTTAATCAAGGTTTTAAAACCAGCTAGATATCTTTTTTTACATTAAATCTGCAATGGCTTCTGGCTAAGCATTAAGTATTGTAGTGTTTATTCCAAGAATTTCATCATTTTAGTTTAATAAATTCATAATCTGGACAGCCATTTGTGTGTGCATCTATAGAGAGATTGTTCTCCTCAGTCTGTGCAATACGAGGATCTGCAAAGTTCCTGGAAAGGATTCCATTTCCTACAATGTTGGGTAGAGAATGATGGATCCTAATCTTGTCTTCCCTTAGGGGGATTCCTACTCACCGGAGCTGGGTGAAAAAAATACGGTTTGCCCCAGGGAAAGGAAACCAAAAACTCCTTGCAATGTACAATGATGGGGTAGAAATTTGGGATTCAAAAGAGGTAAGTGGCTGTGGGTTTGACAGACATTTCTCTTCAAAGCCCACACCTCACCTCTGGAAATCAGGATGAGTGAGGGATTGAGTTTTACTGAGTCAGGATTTCTTGCTGGCACTTGTATGATAAAGTCATATGGCTTTTTCAGAAGACTTTTATTTCCTATAAAGCATCTTTGATCTGCCATCAATGAGAAGTATCTTCCACTCTTGAAGCTGACAATGTCTGAGATTCTCTTTGTTATCCTCTTGTAATGGTTTTGAGGCAGACCTTGAAAATTTAAGGGGGAGTCCCCAGTCTGAGACTTTAATCTGTGGACAGGAGATTGCTTTCACTGTAGGTTTTCTGTGTATGGTCAATAGATTTGTTAGGGAATACCAGAAAACCAGACACCTGTTTATTAACACTCTCTAGCTTCTCTTCTTACAAACTCTGTAGTTATGTTCACAAACCTTCTGGCATTTGCTTTTAGGTCTCTCAGGGGATTATGATACCATGGGGAAGGAAATATAATTGTACTGTTTGAACTTAGCCCCCAGAATAAGGTCAGGATATCAGGGTGTGAAAGAGGAATTGAAATTTTTTTCCTGTTCACTTTGTAATGAGCACCAGCTCCAAACTCAGACACCTAATTAGTGCAATATGTAACTCCACTGATGATAAGAATGGACAACAGATTTGAACAACTGCTGTGAATTACATAAATTGAGTAGGATATTACCCAATGAGTCTCTCCTTGAAGCACATTTGAATAGTTTTGATGCTACAAGATACTGTAGCTGCTCCCTCTTTTTTTCTTTAGGATAAAGGAGTTTCCTGCATGAAAGCATTTAAAATTAAATTCACATTTTCAGTCAAAAGTCTTTCAGAATACCTGTAGTAATATTTTATAGTCTCAGTTCTATTATACATCTAATCCTGTCCTGTTAGAAAAGATAACAAAAAGGCAGCTGTACACTATGCTCAAAAGGATTTTTTCTCAGCCCTAAATTGGGAATTAGTATTGTTCCAGGGCAACTGTGTGACCTACTCCAAGGTTTCTAAATTCCCTACTCTCCAGAAAAGACCATTATTGAAATGATTTATTGCTAACTTCACCTTTCGAGGTGAATTTTGTGCTGTGCCTCCTGGGGGTGTGACACAGCCTCACTCTGGATGATGGAGAGGCTGCTAAAAGTAAAAAAAAAACCTGAACTTTTGCAGGTACAAATGGTGAGCAGTTTAAGGAGTGGGAGAAATGTGAATTTCCGGGTCCTGGACGTGGACTGGTGCACGTCAGACAAGGTGGTGCTGGCATCAGATGATGGATGCATCCGAGTGCTGGACCTGTCCATGAAGCCCTCGTGTTTCAGGATGGATGAGCAGGATTTAATAGGTATGTCATGTCCTCCTTGCTGTCCACTGCTTGACACTGCTGCACTCCTCATTGGAAAGTGGAGCTCTGCACTTCTGTTAGAACAGGGACTTGTCACATGTGGAGATGTTGGTGCCTTTCTACTGCTTTTCATGGATACAGGGAATTTTTTTATGCTTAGGTCATATGTGTGGAAAGCCAGGGCACCAGGAATATTTCTCTGTCTGCTCTGGGGTGCCCTGACATTGACCTTCACTCATGGAGAAAGTTTCCCAGATTTCAAGATAGGCTAGAATCCACAAAAGTGTGAAATAGATTCTAGAGAGTAGTGTAGGTGTATCACCTGGTGAGAAATTTAGGGTTTGGGATTTTTAGTGTGCTGTGAATGGAAGCAAGATGGAGGGCACAGGGTGCCATCCTAAGTTCATGCTTCTTCTTCCTTCTTCTTCATGGGTTTGGGTGGCATTTTGTAATTGGGTAGAAAAGTCTCCATTGAGAGCTCTTTGGGATCAGTTACTGAGTTTAAAAGGAAAATATTCCGGGTGTCAGTTCTTAATTGGATAGTTTAGTCTTAAAAGACCTTGGAACAAGAGATTGTTGGCCATTTTGTGCCTTCTAATGAAAAGCTGCTGAGCTCACAGTAGTGAGACTGTTTTACTGACAAGAAATAATAAACAGCTGAGTCTGAACATGAACTACTTTCTCAAGTGCCTTCAATTCAGACCCAAAAAAACCAATAATATGCATGGGGTTTTTGATACAAGTTTAATCTCCCAAATAGCACATACTTTTTAATATCTTAATTTAAATATAAATGAAGAAAATCAGAGCTTTTTGTACAGATATCTAGCAAATTGCCTTTAAAAGCATTGACACATCAATTAGGTATCAGTACCTGCATCACTGATACTCATTACCTGATTTAGAAACGTTTGTTGATGGGTGAAAGTGTATTTTCTGATTTTTTTTAGGTGTCTGTAGATTGATTCATTGCTCTTCAAACTGACCTTTAAAATGGCAATATTAGTGCTCTTTGCCTTTTTAGCCATGTCTAAGATGGGAGTTAAATATTTAACTAGTTAACTAAACTACATATTTTGTATTTATTATTACTGATGTTCCAAATAATTCTTCTTGTTGTTGCCTTTTGAGTCAATCCTACCTTTACTCATAAAATTTCCTTAAGTCATTTCCTTAAAACCCTTTGGATTCTAAGACATAAGCAATAAACTGTGATGTGGGAGCTGTGATGTGCATTTGTTTGAGGAAACATGTAATTTATCACAGCCATTTTTGCTACCAAAGGAGTGTTCTGCAATATGAAGTTATAAAGATGAATGTTGTAAAGCCAAGCAGGCTGAAATGAGGCTGTGCCAGCTGTAAGGCTGCCTGTAATTGAGCTGTCCTTCTGTGGTAATGTTTTAATTACCAAATCACATTTACAAGAGTCCTACATCACTCAGTGCACATGAAGTACAGGGAGCTGTGAATATTTAATGATGGAGCTGCTTTTGGTACTTGTTTTACTCCTCAGTCACTGGGTAGCATTTGCTGCCTGTCATCACCCCTTCTACTGGATACAGACTCACTGACTTGTACACTTGTGTGACAGCACTGAGGTATCATTTGTATCTTATTAAACTTCCCACCATCCTTTCCAGATGATGGGGTTTAATCCCTGTGTTGGGCTGCAGGAATTAGGGGGAGAAAGCAAAACTAAACATGATTTATGAAATATATTACTTACTTTACTTACTTTGCACCATGTAGCAGCTCTGTACACAGCTCTCCAAAGCCAGTAAAATGCATTCCAGGAGTCTATGGCTAAACCCACTATGGAATATCCTGAAATTCTCATTTGGGCATGGTTGATAACCCTGTACCTTCTATGAAATGTTTTTGTTGAGTGTAGTGATAAGCTTTAATGTCTAGCAGTCTGTGCTGGGTGAAAAGACTTTTGTTTGTGATTTTCCTGGTGCTTGCAAACAAACTGGGGCATTTTCTGGTGCACATTTTCTCTGGTACATTTTCTGGAAGTACATTTTTGGATGTATACATTTTCTGGTGGTGCATTTTCTGTGATACATTTTCTGCTGCCCAGAAAATGCACCACATTGTTTGTGGTGCATTTTCTGGTGACCATTTTCTATGGTGCATTTTCTGGTGCCCATTTTCTGGTGGGATATTTTCTATGATACATATTCTGGTGGGATATTTTCTGTGGTGCATTTTCTGTGGTACATTTTCTGTGGTATATTTTCTGAAGGTACATTTTCTGCTCAATGGACACAATATTATTGCACATGACTCTCTGGACAATGAATCTTTTCCTTTTGTTTCAGAACCTGTCTGGTGTCCCTACCTGCTTGTTCCAAGGGCTTCATTAGCTTTAAAAGCATTCCTGCTGCATCAACCTTGGGATGAGAAATATTCTCTAGATATTATGGACATGTAAGAAGAAATATAGATTTATATATAACATATTATTATTTTTTAAAGCCTGTATCTTTTATTAGTCTTTCTGTGCAAATAACTGTTGGATGTATAAGTTTCCTCACTCTTGGGAACAGTCAAAATTATAATTAGTTCACTGTTTATTACTGAAAGTAATATAGGTAAGGCTCTAAGGTCACGTATTTCTTCTGGCTTTCAGTAGCACTTGGCTGTTAAAAACTGCAATCTGCTTTCAGTCCTGGCAATATTTTTATGGGATTATATTACTTCTGAGAAAAACTGTGTTCTCTTTGTTCTAGAAGTTAATGCAGCCATCAGAGTTGTTCCTAAAGTGCAAATGAAAGTGATATTCTGATACCCTGATAGACCTGTCTGTACTCTTGGAGAGCCACATTCACATCACCAGAGGAGCACATTTCTGTGTCCTTAAGTGCTCATGGTCCCTTAACAATGCTCTAGGCATTGCCATTTTTGTTAATTTTATGGTTAATGAAAAAAAAGAAAATGGGAAAAGAAAGGTTGGCATTTACTCTGAGGTTTAAGGGAAGCAAACCAAATCTTTCACTGCTCTTTTGGAAGTGGTAACTGGATAAAGAGTCCTGTATCAATGGCTTACCCGAAAAATGTGAAAAATTGTTAACATGTAACAATTGTTAGCCTGTGGTTTTCTCCTACAAGTAGTGCTCTTCCATTTCAGGTAATTCTGTCCTTTTTGTAACAAGAAAACCTTTTTTTTTTTTTTTTTTTTATTCCAGTGATTATCCAGAGAATGAAAATATTAAAAGCCTTCTTCAAGAGCAGTTGAATTCATTGTCCAAGTAAGAATTTTTCTATTATTACTTGTGTGAGCTATGGAATTCTGAGAAGGCAAAATATCTGAAGTTTATGGCAATTCACAGTTAATGAAGAAAGAATTCTCTTCTCTAAAGATGTGCCTGAGTAATAACAGTTTTTATTTAAAAAATGTTTTTTAAATATAAATTTTATTTAATTTTAAACTGGGTGCTTTAAAGGTATTGATAGGGTAAGTACATGATTTGCAACTGACCTGTGATCATTTGGAATATTTTAAGCATTGCTTCTCAGGGATTTAGGGGTTCTTTATGCTGATCCAGGCTGCATTAGACACTGCTACTTAAATACTCCAAGTTTTTAGGATATTTGAGCTCTGAGGAACAAAAGATGATTACAAAAATCCATTGAAGATATAATTCCAGAGTAATGTTGATGCTCATTGCTCTATTTACAGAGAAAACAGATTTTGACATTCAATTTAAACTTTGCAAATTATAATTAAAGCTAGTAAATAGATAATTTTGTCCATTTTCCTTTTGCCCTTTCATTTAGTAGGACGGCAGAGGTAACAGCCTTTTTTTAATCCAGTCTGAAACACCTGTGGAAAACTTCAATTCATGCATGTGCATCCCTTGTGCTGTGACACTACATAGCTGCAAGATTATTTGTAGCTAAATTAATACTGTAATTAGTAAAATTACTGCAGACTAATTGGCAGCTTTGCATACACCCTGGTGGTGATTCCCTATATTGCAAGGATAAGGAGTTCCTGATGGACTCCCTGCATTTGCCCCTGGAGATCAGTTATATTTCAAATTATATATAATTCCTGTTGTAATTGTTTTAACAGATGCATTTTTTTTTCATTTCAGAAAAGAAATTCTGTATTTTGAGGGTTGATCTTTTCAGTTTGTATGTGATGGATCCTGTTTGTGTTCAAAAGCAACCAAACAAATAATCCTGCCCAGAATTTTACAGGTTCTTCAACAATTTCTCTTTTGCAGTGACATAAAGAAACTTCTGCTTGATCCAGATTTTACTCTCCTGCAGAGATGCCTCCTGGTTGCCAGGTAGTAGAGATTCAGATAAATACAGGAAATGTCTCCCAGGATAATCTTGATGCTATTAATGCACAGGAATGAGCTGAAGTTTAGGAATTCCCCCAGTTGTCCTTTAACTTAGCACAGTCCCTAAACTAATTCATTACTCATTGAGTAGAGTGGTACTAGGACAAAAATGGAAATATTATCTCACTGAAACAGTTTTATTTTCTTGCTGGATTGAAGGAACTTCCCTCAGTCTTGGTGGCACTTTTATAACTGCAGCTCTGGCAGCCACATTACATTTAGTTGTTCATGCCCCAAAATGTCATTTAGAATTTCACAATAGCTCTGTACAAACAGGGGAGGGCCTGGGGTTTATTTCAAGTGTATTTGTTCTGTGTGGTTCCTCTGCCTAAACTGAGCTAATTTTAGTCTGTCTGTATTCAGAGGTGGTTTTCAAACTGAGTAGCTTGTGGTTGAAAGAGGGGATCAGTGACTAAGTGGAAAATAATAATAAATATCAATTTCCACATGTTTCTATGCTGACCATTCCTGGAGTTTAATTGCTGTTGTAATGGATGTCATTCCATAATCCTCTCTCACAGCTGGTCCCACTGATAATGCACAGTACTTGTGTTGTCCACAGCAATGCACAGTCCTTGAGAAAATGAAATAGATCATATTTTTATGTGGTGTAATAAAAAATGCAAGCCTGTTTCACATCCTGCTTTGTATCTTCCCAGACTGTATGGGGATGAATCTGAGCTGCACTTCTGGACCATTGCTGCCCATTATTTGCACAGCTTATGCCAGGAGAAGCCTGCAAAACCAGACACAGCTGTCCTTCAGGAGCAGCTGGGAAATCCTCTGGATATATGCTATGATGTGCTGTGTGAAAATTCTTACTTCCAGGTATGTCAAAGACTTCAAAACCAAATTTAATAGGAATGTCATCAGCACAATAAACACTCAGTTGCCTGTGCATATTTCACTTTTATTAGTAACATACCAGTCTGGGTTAAAACATTTCTGTACTTAAAAATAGAGGCTGGTCCAAAAACTGGCAAGACATGTAAATATCTTTTAAAAGCCTGATTTTATTTCTTATGGTAGGCTGACATTTAAAATATTTTTCCTTCTTTGTCCAGAAATTCCAGCTGGAAAGGGTAAATCTCCAGGAAGTGAAGAGATCAACATATGATCATACCAGGAAATGTGCTGATCAACTTCTTCTCTTGGGCCAGGTTTGTGGGTAATATTTGAATTTTTTATTCTTCTTCCCTGTCTGTTTTGTGTACTTAGCCTGCTCAAGGAAAGCTTTTTCTAACTTTATTTGTTATTTCCTATTTGTGTAAACCCACTGCAGAGTTTTTGCATTGTTATGTTAAATTCATGATGGGTTTTCAATGCTGTTCTTATTGAAAATGTTCTATTGAAGAATCTTAGTCATTACTAGACAGGGAGATATTTTTGTAGCCTGTTTTAGAATAACTTCCATTGTTTATTCCATGTCTTAAAAAGGGTAAAAATAGAAAGGCTTTTAAACAAAATTAATATGCTGTGGTCAAAGTTGTATTTTTTTCTCTTGCCAGACTGACAGAGCAGTGCAACTACTGCTGGAAACCAGTTCAGAGAATGCACATTATTACTGTGATTCACTCAAAGCTTGCCTGGTCACAACTGTCACCTCATCAGGGCCATCTCAAAGCACCATTAAACTGGTAGCAACCAACATGATAGCTAATGGAAAGCTTGCAGGTAAAATATCTCTTTCTCTTTGCTTGTGAACTGATAATTCTCATCAATTTTAAGGATGCCAGTGAAATAGGAGTGAATCCTGCTGTGGTGGAGCTTATATGTTGGGTGTGCTGTAGTAGACACTCCACAGAGTAAACACAAAAACGATCAGTAACTGAGTTATAAAATCCAGCTTGTCTTGATTTATTTCACTGGAAAACTCACTTCTGGAGTAAATCTTTTAGCAGTTGTTTGCACAAAAAGAAGCTGAGCACATAATACGTATTTCCTACTTTTCTAACTAAGGAATTAACTAAAATTTGGTGTCCCTGTTATAAAACATGAAATATGGATTTAGTCTCCTTTTCAGTTCAGAACTTTTTTCCATAATATGTGTTTTCTTACAAGTACAGGTTAATTTTGCTTAATGCAAGAACTGAAACATAACTGAAATATTTCAGTTACAACCACATAACTGAAATAAACATGCTGAGAGAGTTAAAATCTTTACTTGCCTGGAAAAAACTACTTTCCACTCTATAAACTGTTAATAATTGCACTGTGAACAACGTTAAATTAAAATAAAGAACTACCTAGGAAATCTGTTTATTTAATTTACAAAGATCATTATGTCTTTATGATGAGAAGCCCTGTGAACCCTAAATTTGTATCCAGAGCAAAGATAAATGAAAGCTTTGTGTGGCCTCTGTAGCCCAGAGCGAAGAGGCAATATCTGGCACCCAGGTTATATGGAGAGCAGTCCCAACACCTTCATGTGCTGAGGATATGGGGATTTGAGGATCCTTTTGCACACTTAGCAGCTCTGTTTCCCTGCATTTCCTGAGTGGAGTGCTGTTTCTGTTGCAGAGGGGGTGCAGCTGCTGTGTCTGATTGACAAGGCTGCAGACGCCTGTCGCTACCTGCAGACCTACGGCGAGTGGAACCGTGCAGCGTGGCTGGCCAAGGTGAGCCATTCCTCACTTCCCAGCCTCAGAGCACCAAGCACCTGCTTAGCATCTGTGCTTAGGAAGGCTGAGCAGGGTGCTCAGGTTCCCTAAATCACTGAAACATCAATTAGAGATACCATTCAGCTATGAGAAGCCAGTCCATTCAATCAGAGCTGGCAGATTCTTCAGCCTTCTGACCACACAGGTCTGCTCTTGTTGTCCACATTACAGGAATGGGGCCTAAAAAGGCTTGGAATACTCAATTTCCTAATTTTTCAGCAGTTTTGGAAGGTCTATTTAGCTGCAGCAGTATAAAGCTGGTAATAAACTTCAAAACCCCACTCCTGGATGTGGATAATTAACTGAGCAGTGACTTTGTGCTGAGCTCTGTGTGGTGTGTGAGTTGATTTCACAATTACCACCAACCACATAAATTGGCATCAGCCTTCTGTTACAGCAAATTACAGCAAAACTACCCAGACACAGCATTAATAAATGGGCAAGAATTAGTAAGGGTTTTTCAGTGTCTCTAAAGTAGTGTTTCTGTTATATTTCCTGAAGAAAGAAGGGAACAAGCTGTACTTAGATTTTCTAAATGAAATTTTGCTTTTCTGAAAAATTTAAGATTTTTTTTAAGGTTTCAGTAAAGTAACTTCTTGATTTAGAAAAACTTTAGAACAGCTTGGGGTAAAAATTATGTTAGTCACAGGTAAAAATGGGCCAAATGAAGTATTTTTATACCCAAACATCTGATTTTCCTTAATGCCCTATTAACTCAAGCAATATACTTTTTATTAAAAAAATGATGGTTTCAGATGCTTTTGCTTCTGCCCAGGGTGCTGCCCTGAGGGGAGTGCAGCAGGAGCAGGGTGCAGGGTGTGTGCAGCTGGGGTCACTCAGCTCTGCTGTGTCCCCAGGTGCGCCTGAGCTCAGAGGAGTGCGCGGACGTGCTGCGCCGTTGGGTCGATCACCTCTGCTCCCCACAGGTCAACCAGAAATCCAAGGCCATTCTGGTCCTCTTGTCTCTTGGCTGCTTCACAAAAGTTGCAGAGATGTTGCACAGGTAAAGGTGAAACAGCACAACTTGTGTTTTCTCTTGCCCACACCTATTTCTGACATCTGCTTCTGTTTTCACATGTGTTGGACTAAGGCCTTTCTGACCCAGAGATGGGGCAACTGAGAGGCATTTTAAAAACTTTTATTCCATTTTCAGTCTCAAGTGAAGGGTGAGACAATACAGATAATAGGTATAATTCACACCATTACAATCAGAAGCTAACTATTTCCTAATTACAACACATTATAGTAATTTCTTGTTATATTTCTCTAAAGTATCTAATCTTATTTACCAAACCATCCTTTAAAACTTGTTTCTAGTTCCATTTCTCTCTCAACAATGTCTATCCCATTCCATAGCATTTCTAAGTCAGTATTTCTTATGTCAAAGTTTACATACAAATTCATACTATGTGAACCTTCTATCAAACTTTGAGAATTCTCTACAAATCCATTTCCCACAAGCATGTTTTTCTTTAATTAGTTTTAACCTGTGGGCTCTGGCTGGCATTTCATGTTACTACTGGCTTTAAGATTGCCAGCTCCCATGGACCCAGCAGTAATGATTTATAGTATCTATGATTTTTTCTGAGTAACTTCAGCCCTGATCTTTCAGGAAAATTTATAGCAAGTGTCAGTTCGTGAGTGCAAGGAGGAAGGGGAGATATAAAAGAGTTTTAGACAGCTTCTCTGCAAGTGTTTTGGTGTGATGTCCTGGAATGCTTTTCTGGTTTGTATCCTAACAATTATTCTCTTTTTTTTTTTCTATTTAACAGTATGAGGTACTTTGATAGAGCAGCTTTATTTGTAGAAGCTTGTCTGAAGTACGGGGCATTTGAAGTTAATGATGATACAAATATCCTTTTTCTGAAATCCTGTCTGCTCACTAAATCTTCACATCTGACCTGGTGTTCTAGGAAGATGAGCACTTGCACAAACTTTTGTATTATATACTATAAATAATAATGCATATGTAAATCATACCTATGGAGTCATCAGCCAGTAAATAAAAAATGCTACTAATAAGTCATGTAGATAAGCTCAGGTCTAATTAATGAAAAAACCTTTGTGAAATTAAGATTTCTGTTGCAATTTATGCCATTGTATCATGGTAGGTACTTAAGCATATCTGAAATCTGTCTGGTTTAGTTTACAGCATTCTTCATATTGCTTTATAAATAGTATTGTATAATAGTAGGAGTTCAAAAGGAGGATTTAAAGCACCTCGTTTTTTCTTACTTGTGCTGAAAAATAATGGATTAGCACAGCTGGTAGCAATGTTCAGTGTTTTCACCTTGGGAGAGGTAAGGAGTAAGAAGGGGGGAAAAAAGGATTCTGAATTTTTTTTTTTGGTTTGCTATTAATTTGTGTTTTCCTTAATGCCTCATTTACATAAATTGATCCATGCTGTGTATGCAGATTATGCCAGAAGCTTGAAGCTCCTGGGCTTTAAGGAGGGAGCTGCTCTCTTTGCCTCAAAAGCAGGAGAAAGTGGGAAGGAGCTTCTGAGTGAACTCAAGCAGCCAAAGGAGGAGGTGACACAGGAGTGAGAATTCTGTGGTTGTGAGGTTGTCTGGCAGACTGGGATTCCACTGGTTGAAAATTGACTTTTCTCTTGAATCACTGTCATAGCTGATCTGTGGGATTGGAGCAAATACTGATAAATGTGTTGGAAGTCAGGATTAAGAACTGGGGTGTTGCTTTTTGTTAAATTTGTCTGCACTTTCACAAAAGGGGAAAGAAGTTTATGATAAAGTTATACAATAATATTTCCACTTTTTTCAGTTGTAGCAGGAATCAAATTTAAAGATGTGCTGAAAGGCTTCCATTCCTGTGTCAAAGTCTGGTCCATTTACTTCTAAAAATCAAATATTAAACTTCAATGCTGTTGTATTTATATGTAAAAATTATTTAGTCTGTACTGTAAAAATATAAATATATTTAAAAATAAATAGAGATCACAAAGCACACAGTTCTTTCCTGGAACATCATGGCTTTTTCACTCCAATTTCTTGTTTAAAATTACTGTTATTTTGAATCAATTCACTGTATTGTCATTTCCTCAACTGCCTGGGATGGAATCTTTAACAGGTTCACTTACAAATGTTGCTCTCCTAACATTCCAGAAATCCTTAAACCATCACTTCTTCCAGTAAGGGATTGTTATATTCCATTTTGTTTTCAAGTGTGCACTCCCTGCACACCCTGGGGACTGAATTCTGCCTGTCAAAGGGTGGGAGAAGGTTTTACCTCCAGAGCAGCAGGGTCAGGACACTGCTGGTGCTGTCCCCAGTCACTGCTGAGTTATTGAATGTCTGATTAACAGAAGGTTAAAAAGCATTGTGCAAAGCCCAAGCAAAGGCTTTTTCCTGAGATACTGCTCCTGCTGACATACCTGATGGTCCACATACACAAGGATGCCACCAAAAGCCTCTTTTCTGATTTTTTGCCAGTATTTCAGTACTTGTTTGTGTTGTTGTTTCTAATGTCAGATGTCTCTGTTCTGTGTATTACTGATGAGGAGTTTTACTGCTGAGGAGTGGGTGCTGATGGTACACTGCCCTTGCAAACTGAAGACTGTGGCATTTAGGCTAAAAGCCAAAATTCTTCTTTTTCCCAGCTTGTTGGAACTTCTGAAGTTGAGTTTGTTGTCATGAAAAGAATCCTATAAAATGTCTCTCCTTCAAATGTAATTTTTGTGTTGTCTGCTTGCAGTAACAGTGCATTGGATTCTCCTTTTGTTCAAGGATTTGTGGATATGTGTTCAGAACTCCCATCAGCTTTGGGACATCTCCAGCTCCAGAAAACTTTTGGTTCAAATTGAAGTAACAGTTTTGATAAAACTGGAAAGGGTAGACTGTTCAAATCTTTTTGAATACAAACTGAAAAAGGGAGTTCCATCATTCTTAGCAGAAAAGTAGGAGTTAAACTGCAATGTGCTGTATTGGTTCTTGCCACATCTTACATAAATTACCTTAAAATACCTTTTGTTCAGTGTATTGTGAACTGTGCTTATGTTGTTGCTTTAGCTTGGGAAAATGAGTATACAAGGAAATTTGCCTTAAGTATTATGTGAGCAACAGAATTAATCAAAATTAACTGTAATTAGCAGCGGCCTAAATTCTGGCTCACACTGACTGCTACAGCTCTGCTCAACCTCTTGCTTTTGGAGCAGCCCTGGTGGACAAGACTCCACAGAGTTGTGAGCACACCCAAACTTGTTCTTTGAGAGCCCTTGAAGCTGTTTGCCAGTGGCTCTCTGGGGTAAATCTGCTTCAGGATACACTTGGATTTATAACTCTGATGGTTTAAAAAAGCCAAACAAAAAACAACAACATATTGCAAAGGCCTTTTAATACTGAATGTTTCTAGAAACTTTGAAGTGTACAGGTTGCAGGATACTTTGTGGCATTCCCAACTGGAACCTTCATGAGGAAAATAGAGTGTAATAGTGATTGAAAAGTTTATTTAGATAATATTGCAGTCTCATTACAATAATAAAAATATTTTTAAAATCTCTGCTTGTCTTGATTTAATACAAACCCATCACTGGAACTGAATGCTGCTTGTGCAACTGCTGTAATTTTGCCTTCTGGACAGGAACAATGCTCAGGGCTGCTTTAATAGAGGAAGTGATTATCCTTTGTACATCTGAGTCACATTTTCCATATTAGTTCTAATGAAACATTGTGTTTGAGCAGTATTCATTCCCAGGCTTTAGCAGCAAACATGAAAGTTGTGTGGGTTAAATTAGAGCAGGACACGGTCTGCACATCCTGAGTTTTGCAAAGCACAGAAATAAGTGATGAAAGAAACCCCCTCCCTTTCTGTTCTCACAACCTAGAAAGTGAACTGAATGAATTTTTTAAATAAATATGTTTTTAACTCCTTTAAACCCCTTTGAGAATTCCTCCCTCAAAGCCCCCTGAATACTGCAAGTGGCCCCAGAGGTTTATAATCTGTATTTTCTCAGTTTTGCATTTTGAAGCTTCTGTCAGCAGTGAAGCCATAACTCTGGAACCTGTATTTGACCATCCTTGGCAATGAGGAAATGGTAAAATTGGTAAAATTGTGTTTGCAGCTCAATATAGAGAGATTCTGTCTAATATACAAAGAGTCTTCATGCATTTGTCCTTAACACCAGCCTTGCCTTAATTAACTGGGATGTTGCATTAGCAGAATATTCAGTAACTGTTGAAAGATTCTTGTGCAAAAGGCCAAGACCTTTGGAAATAAGGAATTTTTTGAGCATTTAGGTTGTCTAGATGAGGAACTTCTAGTTGGAGAAAATCTTGCAGCACAACTAGTGCTGGTTACCCAAGAATTTTGGCCTTCCACGATCAACAACAAAAATCAAGCTTAAAATTGAGTCTTCAGGGATGCATAAATTGTCTTCAGTTCAGTGAAGCATCTGAAATTTGTACATCTCTGGAGCTCAGTCAGTCCCACAGGCAGTTTCTCTCCCCACCTGTGTGCTCACATTCCACTGGTGGCTGTACAGCCTGAGGGAAGCTCATGGTGAATATTGTCATGGGACTCCCTTGGCAGAGCTGAATTTTAAACATGGGCTTATTTCTTTGCAGTTCCTGATGTGATCCTTCAAAAAAGTCCAAATTATTTCAGTTCTAGGATAATGGATTTACTTAAGTCTAGAAAATGTTCTTTCAGCTTGGCTTCAGTAAAGGCAGGCCCTAATTAGAGTTTTAATTGGATCACGATGTGCTTCACAATAAAGGCAGCCTGTAAATTAAACACATTGACCAACAGTGTCTAAAATTGCCTAACTTGTGTCAATTTCTGAAGTACTTCTCAAAAAATCCAGTTTAATGGTGTGTGGATGTGTTTATATACACACATTTACATAGAATTGATTCAGAGGGAATAATTAGGGAAAATGACAACACAAAATACTTGATTGCAGCATAAAAATTATTTGTACTATATTGCAAATTATTTATCATTTGCTTTCATTAAAATGCAGTCTGCCAGTTTAGAGACACTGCAGCCAGAGAGAGGCATTTATTATACATCAAGAAACCTGGCCCAGAGTGTTGATGTTCAGTGTCTGAGCAAATAATCTGAGAGATCATTTTTGGTGCAGCTGACTCTGGAGACAGAGAATGAGGACAATCACAGACTCTTTAATGGGCAATGGGTTTGGTTTGGTTGATCACTTTGCTGCCCAAAATTGTCTTCTAAAAGTTCAACTAAAAAATTAATTGCTGGGGAGAAGGAGAATAATAACAGCTTACAAAATAGTAGGGTTTGGGATTTTAATTCATCACAACTTTGGTATTTATGTGAACCATTCATTAATGAGTTCAGGGCAAAAAGATTGATACAGATCCAAGCAGAGACATAAAACTCTTTACTGAGCCTCTGATATTTTTGAGTTGGGAATTCTGATAGTAAATTTTTTCTACTTAAACACTGAAGATAAGGAGGGGGAAAGATAAGAATGAGAAAAATAAGGATGGGGAAGGAATGTTTCAAAGGCTTCTGTAGGAATGGGAGAGTGGCAAAACAAAACCAGGAGGTGGATGCTGCTGATGTGTTTGTAGATACTCAAGGCAAAATCATTTTGCTTGAAAGTGACAGCTTTAATACAGGGGTATTCACAGAGGGGTTCAGCAGAGCTGTGTTCTCACCTCTCCAAAGGCTGCAGTACTGAAAGATTGAATTGCAAAGTCAATATCTGTTCATTTCCCAAGCTGATTCAAATTCTTTTCCAACTCCACACCCCCTTGCCCAAGTTAGGGCTGTGTTCTCACTGCTCTGTGGAGCTGGGACCTCACAGGCAAAGTGCATCTTGTCCACTCCTGGTGATTCCAGGGGAAAAGAAACCCCTTAAAAACATGAAATTACATTTTTTAGAATCAGATTGATGGAACTGGACTCGTTGAAGTTCTTTTCTGTAGAAGGACAGGACAAACTTCATTTGCAGCTCTGAATCCAGCCTTCCCTAAGGATGGGCAGAGCTTGGCAGAATGTGCAGTCAAAATTGACTTTCCATGTGCAAAGTGCTTTCCTTCCTCTCATATTTTTCTCTTTTAATCAGAAGACAACATCCAGCTCTGGAAACATGCCTGGTTTCTGACAAGTATTTATTATGAGTGGTGACTTAAATCCTCCTACCAAAGTGCATCCTCACAACTGAACTGATAATTTAAGTGATTTCCTGCAATTTTTAGCAGTAACATAACTACATAAATACAGCCTGTTCTAAAGAACTGAATATTAGAAAGCTCCCAGCCTCCTGTAACAGAGACCTCTGCCCTGTTCTCTCTTGTTCTTCTGCCTCCACAGCTGAACAAATTAAGTTATAATGAGTTGGGAGTGGAACAACCAATTAAAAGGGGAAATACTGGAAAGGGTAAAATTTAACATCCAGGTGGAAATCATAGGCACTCTTTGAGGGATTAAAGCTGGCACCTCATCCATCTGCTTCCATCTGCTCTGGCAGAACAAAACCAGAAAACATGCAAATGTAGCTGAAAATAGAGCATCTAGGTTATAGCTGTTCAAGTTGGGGGGTTTTTAAGTAAGTTCTAGAATTTCTTTGTGTTTCACTTGCTGTTAGTGTGGGTTTTGGTTGTTTTTTTGGGTTTTTTGTTTGTTTGTTTGGGTTTTTGGTTTTGTTTGTTTGTTTGTTTTGGGGGAGTTTTTTGTTTGGTTGGTTTTTTTATGTCTTGAGATTTAAATTGGTTTTCTGACTTGGTTGTAAAGATTTGGAAGAAAAGTGTGGATCCCCAAAGGAGGGAAGCAGCCTGTTTAAAATGCAGCCACAGAAGGTAAGTGGTAAATTTATTTCAGTCTTGAAAATCTTAGAGCAGCAATTACAATTAGGTGATATTAAGTTTATTTCTCTGCTATTCATTGAAACTGTTGATGTCCTTTCATAGGTTAAATGTCCCCCTCCACCTTCCTGTTTTCTCCTCCTTCCCTGCAAGTGCAGCAGCAAAAGGAGGAATTTGGGTGATGGGGAGGGAGCAGCTCATGGGCAGATGCTGCAGGGAAAGCCAAAGTCCCTGTCAGACCAAACTCTGCAGGTGGTGCAGGCAAGGCTGGGAAATCCTCCTCCAGTGTGAATTTCTTGGCCCAGCTTTAAGGTTTTCCTTCTGGAAATCAGATCCCCAAGTTGAAAATGCTTTTTTTTGTCTGTGTCATTGTCACGGCTGCTTCATTTAGCAAAGAGTGGCTGCAGGTCAGGAGGGCTCCTCTGGCAAGCTCTGCTTCAGTGGCTGCATTCCAGAGCTTTATTGAGTGACTGTGTTATCCACTGGGCAAAACAGATGCCAACAGGTGTTTTTTAAGAAATGCAGTTATTACTTTTCACCCTGGTGTAGCAGGAGATAATAGAGTTATATTGCACTTGTCTGGCTTTTATTTCACTTGCTGTAACCAATAAAAAGCTACAGGCAACAAATTTCAGTTGCAAAAAAAGGTCATCTTTCTGCCTTTTTTTTTTTTTTTTGTGTGTGGTCATTTTTTCAAACTGGTTTCATATTTATGGCCCTACTGAGTAATTTTTTTTCCCTACTTTTGGAATCCAACCACAGGCTCATGACTAATGGGATAATTTGGTGACCCTTTGGAAATGCTTTTTTCCAGCATTGTTGGTGAACTTTTATACACACACTTCTTTTTACCTTTTTGGTTTCTGTCTCTAGTGATTCTTTATATAAAGGCAAGTTCATTTTGGTGTTTTATGCAGAGTGCAGGACCAGCTATTTCAGAAAGCTTTGAGCTTCTCCAGAGCTCTGTGTCTCTTGTCTGGATTTACTGTGCAATTCTTTTGTGTGGCTTCAGCTCAGCATTTGCTTGTGCTAGGAAAAACCAGCCAGGTTGCTGCTGCAGATGTCATTTTTTCATGACAGCTTTTGGTCTTACTTTCCTGGCTCCTAAATGAACTTTTTCCTCAGTGGTTTGGTCACCAACCACTTTTTTTTTCTGAGGAGAAAATTGCCTTGGGAGCAGGAGGATATTTATTGAATGGATCTGATGTTTGAAAGGCAGCTGGGGATCTCTGCAACAAAACCCAAAACAAAATTTTAAAAATGCCAACAAACACAAATGAACCCTCCCCAAAAAAACCCCAAAACACAATTCCTCCCCCCAGATAAACCCAAAACACCAAAAACCAACACAAACTCCTCCCTCCCTCCCCTCAACTATCTGACTCTTTTCTTTCCTGCCACATTCTATTTCAACAATTTCTTGCATCTGGAATTTTAACTGGTACCTACAGTAAATGCAATTCTGGATCTCAGTCTCTGGTTGCTGGCATACAATCCCTCCCTAGACCAGCTGAATGACTTGGAGTACTTGTTAGCTTGTTTGGAGTGCTTGTTTCCTTGTTTCTTAATTGCTGACAGCACAAAAATTTCATTTCCACAATCTAAAGATTGATTTTCAAATTGTCAGCATTGATTTTTTGCTTTTTCTGTGTTGCACAACTAAATAGGAGCTGGCACATGCAAAATCCTGCACAAAGCAGCCCATGCTTCCCACATTTGGGAAAAGAAGGCAGGCATAGCCATTTATCCAAGCTGGAAAAAAGTGGAGCATTTTCTTTCTCCCCTCCCTCTAGAAAAATAGTTCTTAAATCCTTATCAAGCCAAGGAGCCTTTTCTTTCTGCCTCTTTCTTCCAGTTCTACTCTGTGGTTTACCTCAGCATCTGTTTTCTTTTTCCACTGGGGAGTTAAGCCTGGCTTTGATTAAAAGGCAGCTGAAAGGCAGATTAATGCAAGGAAAGGCAGCCTGGCTAATAGGGAAAGAGAGCAGGGAGGGAATTTGTCAGACATCACCTGGATGTGATGTTTGCTGGTAGCAGCTTTTTCTCCCAGTAGGACTAAGCCAATGTGGAGGGAGTTCATTCTTATTTTATGCCACAACCATCTCATCAAAAAGCCAAGGCACATTCTCTGAACTGAACTGAAATCATCTGTTTATCCTTTCTGACTGCTTTGCAGGCAAATTCCTTGGCCACAAGATTATTTTCAAAGCACATTTTTCTCTTTCCCATTCCTCCACATTTTCATGTTTGATGAACTTTTAAAATGTTTGTGTTTCTGTGAAACTGCAGCTCTTTGAGATAACATCTTAATTCAGGGACACAAACCCCAGGAAGGCTGAGGGAGCTGGGGAGGGGCTCAGCCTGGAGAAAAGGGGGATCAGGGGGGACCTGGTGGCTCTGCACAGCTCCTGCCAGGAGGGGACAGCCAGGGGGGTCAGGCTGTGCTCCAGGGAACAGGGACAGGAAGAGAAGGAACAGCCTCAAGTTACACCAGGGGACATTCAGGTCGGATATTAGGGAAGATTTCTTCTCTGAAAGAGTGGTTAAGCACTGGAACAGTCAAGTGGTGCAGCCACCATCCCTGAAAGTGCTCAAAAGCCAGGTGGATGTGGCACTTGGGGACAATCTGGATTAGTGGGCATGGTGGTATTAAGTCAAAAGCTGGATTTAATGATCTTGGATGTCTTTTCCAACTTTAATGATTATATTATTTAATTTGTTACCATTGTTCCTATTATTTATATTACAATTATTGTTATCACTATTACCATTTTAGCATTATTGTAATTATCATTATTTTGCCCCTGGTTGTGCTCAATATGCTGGCCACGAGCACTTTTCCTTTTCAGCTTAAATTTTCCCTATTCCTAAAACTCCTGCCCCATCCCCATGGAGTTTAAACACCTCACCATAGCAGCTTTAATACAGAATTATTTCACTGAATTCCTGGGAGTTCGCAGCTGCTGCAGGAGAGGGCAGCAGAGATCAGCGAATGGAGAGGGTTGGAACAGATTCCCCTCAGCCAAAGGGACCGGGGTTTTCTTTCCCTATTTTCAGCCCTGGAGGAGTGGTAGCTCCCAGGCACCACCAGGAATGATCTCAGATATAGATTTTAGCATCAGCTATAAATAGCTACAGGAAAGGAAAGCAGGGCACTGAGAGTGTCCAGTTTTCCTATAAAAGCAGGAGCTCAGGTTGTCCTTAAACACAAAGTCCCAGCTCACTTGAAATCTGCTCTGATTTGGCAAAAAGGAAATGCTTGACAATGCATTATAGGTGTGATTTAAAGCTTTATTTTGCACCTAATGCTGGAAATGGGGTTTGCTGGAAATGGGGTTTGCTTCAGAACCTGGTTGTGGTCAAGTCTGGTTCAGTTTATTTTTGTGCTGTTGATGCCTCAGGTTTGGCTTTTCTATGTTTCACATTCTGTGCTGCTTTAGTGTGTGGGTCTGGGTTCATATTATGGGATGGTGAGCTCTGTGCACAGAGCAGGGAGACAAAACAATTCCTGCTCCAGCTGGGCACCAAGGACAAATGATCCCAATCTCAGCCCAGGAGCACAAACCCCGTGGGCTGGAGAGAGAAAAACAAGCAGGGTGGGAGTGCCTGGGCTAAAGCTGGGCTGGGACAATGAACTGCAAGGTGGGAATGGAGCAGAGCTGATCCCAGGGAGAGACCCCGTGCTGGGGCTCCAAGAGTGGCTGTCATCTTTGGGGCACTGCCAAAATGAGCAGGACTGCAGCAAAGGACAGGGAAAACCTTAATTTTGTACATCTCAGAAAAGTTTGTAATTGGGAAGAGCAGAGGAACACCAGCAGGAGATTTTTTGATTGCAGCACTTCATGCACCATGAGTTAGGAATTGTGTCATTCCAGTTTTAACCACCTTGTATTGCTGCCATTTGTCCCAAATCCATCTCAAGGTCCAGTTTGTTGCTACTGATTTTCTTTTTAACCCACTGGTTTCTTACTTAAAGGAGGAGCTGCCTTTCTGCTGGCAAATCTTCCCCATCCTTTTCCTCTTTCAGTCTCTGGTAGATGAAAACAGGTTTTCACAGAGGAATGGCTCAACACTGAAAGGCTCAGATCCCTCCAGAATCTTCCCTCCTTTTCACAGCTCTGTAGGGTTTCATCCTTGCCAGCTCCTCTCTCAAGTTCCAGGCTGCTTACGTGTGTAGCTTTTGAACACAGCTCTCCTGTCAGTGGCAGAGGGTTTTATGGCAGTAATTATCTCAGGATGAATTCTTTGTTGGGATTAAAGGTTTCAATTAATGTCCTTTGGGGTTTTATTTCGTTTCGTTGGGTTTTTCTTAAAGTTTCTGTGTGCAAATCATAGCCTGCTGTTTAATTTCATCTTCCAAACTTTTAATTGTTTAAAGTTTTGCCCTTGTTCCTTTGACTAACATGTTACAGGTTCCCTGTGGGAGTCCAGTTCAGGATTCAGTAATAAAACCAAGTGAAGAGTTAATTGCCTGGGCTCTGTCCCATCCTATTGTCTGCCCTCTGACTTAACAGCTAAAATCCTTAAAATGTCATAGCTGGTGGGAGCAGTGGCATTCACATGAGGTGAATAATCTCCAAGAGAGCTTTTCAAATTCACTGTGAGGCATCCTCAGGATGTAACTGAGCAGTGCTTTTCTGAAGCCAGTTGTACACCAGCTGAGGGTCTGCCCAGAGATCCCTTGTGTACCACGCCTTCCCTAAAGTCATTCAAGTTATTCAAAGAGGATCAAATGACAGTGGATCTAAAAAAATTAAGAAAAAAAAAAATCAGCAAAGTGAAGTCATATTTGTTTTGAAAGTTTGTAGAAAAGGGTTGGATTCTTTTCTGCAGCATTGGCAGGCTCTGATTCAGCTCTGGCAGTAATTATTCAGAGGAAAGATGGATTCTGTATGAGACAGAGAGAGAGAAAATACACATAATTCCCAGGGAGTCTTGCCAGTCTGTGCAATTATACTGATTTCTGACATCTCAGGACAGTGGGAGAGGATAAAATGAAGTTCATATTTGACACACATGAATTCCTGAGGTGGAAAAGCCAGCCTGTCTCCCAAGGTGCCACACGATCCCACGTCTGTCCCTCTGGTTCTGGTCAGGCAGGAGGTCAGCTCTCAGACCCCCTCCCCACATTCAGAGTCTCATTTAAAATCACAATTTCTGCTGAAAACCCAAGTGCTGCCTCTCCAGATGGAACTGGCCTGGCTTCAGCTGTGGCCATCCATACTGAGTTGGAGCTGAGGATTTTTTGTTGCCCAAAGCCAGCTGGGAGCAGCTCTGGCCCCTGGGCAGGGTGATCCCAGCATCACCTTCCACTTCTGGGGCACTCAGCTCCCAAATTTCTGCTCCCAGGTGGTGTCACACAGTGGATGTGTCCCTGTCCCCTTTCTCTGCCATCCCCCTGCTTACACATTTAATCACTGCCCACTGTGCTGGTCCTGATCCTTCCAGAGTTGTCTGGCTCAACTTTGGCTAAAAAATGTGCAAAATTCACCAGAATCATGTAGTATATAAGCAGCAGAGTGATTTTCTGTTAAGAACTTTCAGATATAAGGGTCAGTGGGGCCTGGGGAGCTTTTTGGTACATATGGTTTTAAATCAGAGTCAGATTTACAGTTCAGGGATTATAAATCCCTCCCAAGCCTTTGAGACTTCTGTTTAAATGCAGACAATTAAATTCTGTTTATCTTCACTAATTCAGGCATGCACAAATGCACAACAGGTTAGTGACAGTTATTTTAATATTGATTCAATGCATTTAATAGAACACACTTGTTCTATAGTGCACCTGGATTCCTCTATTAAGTTCCATTTTTCTCTGTTTGTGGAATTGTATTCATACAAAAAAATTTGAGTAGAACATACTTCAGCTGGATGATCTTTGTAGATCTGAGTCTGCTGGGGATGGTTGCTCCTTGTAATTTTCCTCTGGTAGCATTTTGAGCCCAAATTTAAAATCCAGGTTGTTCCAAGCCTGATCCAGCCTGGCCTTGGACACTTCCAGGGATTCAGGGGCAGCCAAAGCTTCTCTGGGCACCCTGTGCCAGGCCCTCACCACACTCACAGGGGGGAATTTTTTTTCCTATTATCCAATCTAAACCTTTCAGTTTGAAGCTGTTTCCCCTTGTTCTGTCCCAACACACTCTTGTAAGAAATCCTTCTCCATCTCTCCTGTAGGTTTCCTTTAGCATCTGATTCCAAAGAGAGACCTTGCAGCTAAAGCTGTTGTGTCTCTGATGAGGAGCTCAGAGCCAAGCCAGCAGCCTGGAGCTCCCTGTGAGCCCCTGGCCTCAGTGCCTGCTGCCCACCCAGCTGTTAAATCTCTGGGCACTGTTTGCTTTGCCCTTGCTCCACCACCTTTGCTTCCTCCAAGCCCTTGCAGGATGAATTCCCTTTGTTTCATCACTCCCAGCCCAGTCTCAGGGCTCTGTGCTGGGGCCAGTTCTGGTCAAAATTTTTATTGATGATATGGATGAGGGGATTGAGCCTTTCATCAGTAAATTTTATAAATAAATCAATTTCATCAGTAAATCTGCATCTGACACTGAGCTGGGAGTGTGTGTCCATCAGCAGGAAGGCAGGAGGGCTCTGCAGGGAGACTGGAAGGGCTGGGTGGATGGGCAGACTCTGACAGGATGAAGTTTGATAAATCCAAGTGCCCAGTCCTGCATTTTGGCCACAATAACCCCTGCAGTGCCCAGGCACAAAGGGACCTGGGGGCACTGTGGACAGCAGCTGGACAGGAGCCAGCAGGGAGCCCTGGGGGCCAGGAAGGCCAAGGGCTCCTGGCCTGGAGCAGGAATGGAGTGGCAGCAGGAGCAGGGAGGTCACTGTGCCCTGCCCTGGCACAGGTGAGGGCACACCTGGAGTGCTGTGCCCAGCTCTGCCCCTCAGCTTGGGAAGGACCTTGGGACACTGAGCACATCCAGAGGGGACAACGAGGCTGGAGAGGGGCTGGGAACACAAACCCTGAGAGGAACAACTGAGGGAGCTGGGGAAAAGGAGACTCAGGGGTGCCCCCATCACTCTCACAGCTCCTGAAAGGTGCCTGTGCTCAGCTGGGCTGGGCTCTGTCTCCAGCAGCACTGACACAGCCAGAGCACACAGCCCCAAGGGAAATACAGCATGGATGTTGAGAAAAAGTTTTTTTTTTTATAGAAAGGGTGATAAAGTTCTGGGATGGCTGCCTGGGAAGGTGGTGGAGTCCCCATCCCTGGGTGTGTTTAACAAAGCCTGGATGTGGCACTGGGTGCCAGGGTTCAGTTGGGGTGTTGGGTCTGGGTTGGACTCAATGATCTTGAAGGTCTCTTCCAACCCTGTGAATTCTGTGGTTTTGAATCCCTCCTGACTCCCAGAGCCTCTCTGTGGCTGGGTTGGTGACTCAGCTTGAAGCCCTGCTGCCTCAGAACCTCACAGGAGACCTTTGTAGGACCAGGCTGAGCTCCTGCAAAGTTGAGCTCTGGTTGCCCGTTTGAGCTCCAAAAGGGCAACCAGATCCAGCCCTGGGCCAGCAGGTGAGGCTGGCAGCTCAGGGATGAGCCAATGCCTCTCTCATCATCCCAGAAAAGCTCCCAGTGAAGTGGTTTATTCCCACTCCAGATGGGCTGGAGCCAGAAAGGGAGTGTTAGCTTGGAGGAATCCACGGTGTGCACTTCATAAAAAGAAGCTTTCAAGAGAGGAATGTGTGAGCTAATGCAGTCCCAGGGCAGCAGTAACTCGTGCTCTGACAGGTTCTATGTCTGAGGCTGATTACCTGCCCCTGCTTGTCCATGCTGATTGTCTCCTGCCAAGGGAATGCACAGCTCTGAGTGGTCAAGAGGCTCAGCACTCCCAGGCTGGCAGGGAATAGCTTTCCCCAGGTGTGCAGGCAGCCAGGTGGATTGCAATCACATTTATTTAGAACAAGGTCAGCTGGTGTCCAAGCTCCCCTTGCATAATGCACCGGCAAAAAATAGAAATAGAGCAAAAAAAAGTTTCAAATAACAGCAACAGGCAAAAGCATCAGTATGTTATAATGTCCTTGCCTCTTGAATTAAAAATTCTAAGGGAGATTTTGAAATCTATAGCAAAGAAGTTTTATTTTTAAAGAAAGCAGGGTGCACATTTACAGGGAGCAGCACAGATTGACTGTTCAGGGGTTGAGTGATTGGCATCTCATGGTCTCTTACACTCTGGTTTTATGTCTGAAAAATTTATTTTCACAGCCTGTATAAATGACATTCTCTAGTTTATCTAAAGAACATTGCCTTTCAATTGGCATCCAGGTGTCCCAGCGTGCTCAGCCATAAACTCCTCCACAGAGATCACACATCTGAGCTGTTAGAAACTTTTGTTAAGAGGGAAAAAGTGTGCTCCTGAGCTATTGGAAAGTTCAGGGGGTGTAAAGTATTTACTGCTTCAATGAACATTTGGAAATCAAGTGTTTCGTTACAATGGTCTGAGCTGGCAGCTCCCACTTTGGGAGTGTGACAGTAATGAAATTACAGTGAAAGTGTGAGATAGCTGACAGTGTAATTCCCTCTCAAACACAACTTCCAGTTCAGTGTCAGCAGATTTCCTGAACAAAATAGTAAGGCCCAAATGAAAATATTCCTAGAGGAGGCTTGATTTTGGGGGCAGAAGGAGTACAGGGGAGAGAAGGAGGATGATTTCTCAGCACTCCAGGTGGAAGAGACCCCAGGAGAGCTCTTGTCCAACCTTCTGCTGTGAGAGGGTCAGCTCTGGGGTCACACTGGGCTGTGCAGGGCTGCCTGTGGTCTGCTCTTGGGAGCCTCCAAGGGTGGAGGAGCACAGGCTGCTCCCCTGACCTTACCAGGGAGAGAGTTCTACCAGGCACTGGAGTCTAGAGCCTGGAAATCAGGAGGAAATGGGACCAGTGGTGGCCTTTGGGACAATTCTCTTTCTGTGAAGAGGCAGGAATGCACAGCTTTGGGTTTTGGGGGCAGAACTTTGTCATTGCCTGCTCTGCTTTGGGGGAGTGCTCCATCCTGTCCTGATGGAGCTGTCCCAGCTGATACAGGATGTCTCTGGGAAGAGTCTGCAGGCTGGACACTTTTAGGAAGACAGCAGCCAGGAATTCTGGCTGGTGTGGCCCCCACTGCCTGCCCTGCATGGGGAAGCACAGGACAGGTTTCCTGTTTGTTTCCCATTCCTTGCAAAGATGCAGCAAAGGACAGGAACTGAGCTCCGGCTTCAGCTTTAATCACTGAAAATTGCTGAAGAGCAGCAAAATGATGGTGAGGAGGAGCAGCCTGAAGAGCTCAAGTGTTGGCACACAGTCCCAGGATGTTCCAGCTCCACTTTCACATATCCCAGTTTCAGTTTAACCATGTCTGACCAAAGCCAAGAACTCTGAATATTGTATAATCACATCTCAAGTTGATACCTGTTAAAGCAGGTGTGTGTTATTAATGCTGGATTTCTGGAAGCAATTTCAGCTCTGTTGATAAGTCCTCAGGGCTTTCTTCTTCTTTTTTTATATTTTTTATTTATGTTTAACTGATTGTATACAAATATCAATGTTTATTGGCCTGTGGGAATGTAGGAGGTGGGAATTTTGGGTTTATTTACTTGTTGATGCTGACCTGTTTGAGGGATTTAAAAGTAGTATGTAGGTATCCAAAATATGATTAGCTTTTCAGTATCTAATAATCATTGGGTTAAACTTTATGGCTATTTAATAAATTCCCTGAGGAGAAGGTATTTTTAATCTAAATTGTCACAATGTGATGGCTTATTTTCATATGTTATTTTCTGTGCATAGTACATACTGATTTTAATTGTTGTTTACACAAAATTTCATACACTTTAACAAAGTCTGTTGAAATATCTAAATATTTACCAGGCTACAGAGCTGCATTTAGGATTGATTTTTATCTGTGAATTTTGACCAGCTTGGAATGGAGACTGGTGTTTTAAAACCTGTTTCTCATATCCAATGCTATTGTAAATGGAAATGTTTAATTTTAAAGCATTTTAGGGAATAACAGCAGGCTTTAAGACTGTACACTCAACTGAGTGGTCTTTACCTTCAAAACCCAGTTACTATGAAGGAGACTCTCTTATGACTGCAGGTTACAAGTGTGGATCCAGAGTAAATACTTGATTTAGTGAGAGAATATTCTGAGTTCTTTGAAATGTTATTCAAGATATCCTAAAGAGTATTTATAATTTACTGGAAATATTTGCTGTTCCCAACTTATTTTTCTTTCTCTATTGATAGTATTTGATGTGTACTTACTTTAGCTTGCAATAACCCGGTGTGTAACAGTTATTTTCCATTTCTTTTGAACACTTTCAGGTTAAGTAACCAGAGGTTAGAATATATTCTCTACAGAAATCCTTTGGGGATTTCTCTGGGGACACTTGTTTGGTCCCCATCACTGTTGGTTCTGTCAGGTGCAGTCACATAATCCCAGGATTTATTTTGGGAACGACCTTAAATCCCACCCAGTGCCACCCCTGCCATGGCAGGGACACCTTCCACTGTCCCAGGCTGCTCCAAGCCCTGTCCAGCCTGGCACTGGGCACTGCCAGGGATCCAGGGGCAGCCCCAGCTGCTGTGGGCACCTGTGCCAGGGCCTCCCACCCTTACAGGGAACAATTCCTTCCCAAAATCCCATCCATCCCTCTCCTGTTTCAGTTTGAATCCAACTCCCCTTGTCCTGTCCCTCCATCTCTTGTCCCAAGTCCCTCTCCAGCTCTCCTGGAGCCCCCTTGGCCACTGGAAGGGACTCCAAAGTCTCCCCCAAAACATATTAACTCTTGGTGCTTGGTTCCCTAAAAAAAGCTTGAGAAGCTCATTCCCTGGAAAACCACTTTGGGACAGACCACTGAGATTATTCTTTGGAAATATTTGAATTTCCATCTGAAGGCTGAGAGTCCTTGAGAGAGCTGGCTAAGAACCAACAGCACTGCAGGGCTGGGCCCATCCATGGGTGCAAAGGCATGAGCCCAGCCAGCATTTTTGTGTCTCTGCCTGTGATTAATGGGCTTGGGATATTTCTGCTCCAGACTGGACTAAACCTGAGCTGACATATATTTCCAGCAGACTTTTCAAAGCAAGGAGCAGCCTGGTGTGGGGGAGAAGGCACAGAATCAGGCCCTTCACCTTCATCTACCTCACAGCAGCCCCCAGAGGTTTATTTTATTTGGACTGTGATGGTGAAAACAAATTCACTGCTCATGCAGGTCGAGATCTTATCAGGCAAACCTTAGTGAAAAGCACATTTTACATTCAAGCTATGAATGCTTGAAAACAGAGGCTTATAAGGACATTGCTGACAAGGTTTGGCATTGCAGCAGGGCTGGTTAACATGATCTTGTTTTTAGGGTAAGGATTTGTATTTGGTTTTACACAGTAATGCCTTGAAAAAAAAAGAGGGAAAACATTACTTAGGACGAGTCATAAAAATGCTTTAAAAATGCTATTAAGATTTAGGGCATAATGCAGATCCTATAAATCTGCTCTGCATTCTTTCACGAGGAATGACTGACTTTTATGAAAACTGGGGACTGTAAATCAAGAACCTAAATAAGGGGGAATTTTGACATGTAAATATAGATTATACATTAGCTGAGCCCAGACTTGACTGCCTCCTGGTTCCAGGGGGGCCACACAAAGCAGGCATTTATTCTCCTGAGCAACACTTTCACCTTGTAAAAGCTGCTAGGCAAAAATACAGTTTATCATTCCTCTGGGGAGACACTTTTTTTTTTCCTAGTGATTTGGGAAGGGGATTTGCTTGCTCTTTCACTCAGCCCTGATTTTCTGCCTCCCTGTTCACTCATTTCTTGTTCAGGGCTGTGTGTGTGTGTTTTTGAGGAGATGGCAGTGCTTCTGAAAGCAGTCCTGGGGCTCTCTGAACACAGATGTTGGATGGAAGGGTAAACCCAACTGGAGGGTTAAACTCAGCTAGAAGGATAAACCCAGCTGGAAGGGTTAAACTCAGCTAGAAGGATAAACCCAGCTGGAAGGGTTAAACTCAGCTAGAAGGATAAACCCAACTGGAGGGTTAAACCCAGCTAGAAGGATAAACCCAACTGGAGGGTTAAACCCAGCTAGAAGGATAAACCCAGCTGGAGGGTTAAACTCAGCTAGAAGGATAAACCCAACTGGAAGGTTAAACTCAGCTAGAAGGATAAACCCAACTGAAAGGTTAAACTCAGCTAGAAGGATAAACCCAACTGGAGGGTTAAACTCAGCTAGAAGGATAAACCCAACTGGAGGGTTAAATTCAGCTAGAAGGATAAACCCAACTGGAGGGTTAAACTCAGCTAGAAGGATAAACCCAGCTGGAAGGGTTAAACTCAGCTAGAAGGATAAACCCAACTGGAGGGTTAAACCCAGCTAGAAGGATAAACCCAGCTGGAAGGTTAAACTCAGCTAGAAGGATAAACCCAGCTGGAAGGTTAAACTCAGCTAGAAGGATAAACCCAGCTGGAAGGGTTAAACTCAGCTAGAAGGATAAACCCAGCTGGAAGGGTTAAACTCAGCTAGAAGGATAAACCCAGCTGGAAGGTTAAACTCAGCTAGAAGGATAAACCCAGCTGGAGGGTTAAACTCAGCTAGAAGGATAAACCCAACTGAAAGGTTAAACTCAGCTAGAAGGATAACCCAACTGAAAGGTTAAACTCAGCTAGAAGGATAAACCCAGCTGGAAGGTTAAACTCAGCTAGAAGGATAAACCCAACTGGAGGGTTAAACTCAGCTAGAAGGATAAACCCAGCTGGAAGGGTTAAACTCAGCTAGAAGGATAAACCCAACTGGAAGGTTAAACTCAGCTAGAAGGATAAACCCAACTGAAAGGTTAAACTCAGCTAGAAGGATAAACCCAGCTGGAGGGTTAAACTCAGCTAGAAGGATAAACTCAACTGGAGGGTTAAATTCAGCTAGAAGGATAAACTCAGCTGGAAGGTTAAACTCAGCTAGAAGGATAAACTCAACTGGAGGGTTAAACCCAGCTAGAAGGATAAACCCAGCTGGAAGATTAAACCCAGCAAGAAGTATAAACCCAACTGTGTGTGTGTACCCAACCAGTGGGTACACACACACACACACACCCTTTTCCAGCCTACACAGGTGGGGTTTGCTGTTTCTGAAGCTGTTTTAAGCAGCAGCTTCCATTCAAACCAGCTTTCAAAGTGCCAAGAGCCTTCCACCACCTTATCATCACAAATTCACTCGACCATTTGCATCTCTGGCCTGGGTTCAATCATTTTTGTGCTGCTGCCTGGTGTCCAGCCATAACTCAGCTGTGGGGATGGTGCCCAGGGAACACTCCCCTGCCCCTGCAGCTCCTTATCAGGGCAGCCCTGGCACAGCAGCCAGGCTGGCTTCACCTTATCTGCCTCAGGCTTCTATATTTAACCAAGGAGGGCTCTTTGTGGCTGAGCTAGCATCAAGCATGGCTTGACTGGAAGCCTGGCTTTTAGAGAAAGGGCATCTATCAATTTTATGTGGCATTTCAAAGCAGAAAGCATTTAATAACACTGAGAGACAAAAGAGGGATTCTGTCTTCATGCACAACCAGCCAGCTAATGATTAACTTCTCTTAATACTTGATAGGTTAATGTAGAAAAAGCCCCCCAGCAAGCCCAGTGCCATGGCCTGGTTCACAGAGGTGTGGAGGAGTTCTCTGCACTGCCTGAAGTGAAACCTGAGTGCAGCAGGTGGGCAAGAGTATGTCACACACTTCAAAAAATGCATGCAAGTCATGCTAAACAGCCTTTGAAACAGGAGGGTTGGGGCAGCAGGGAGCCTCCACCCTGCAGGAGAGAGCAGTGGCTGCAGACCGGGACTGGAAAGAAGGTGGAGACTGAAGGAGAGTAAGTTTAGATGAGATATTAGGAAGAAATTCTTCCCTGTAAGGGTGGGCAGGCCTGGCACAGGGTGCCCAGAGCAGCTGTGGCTGCCCCTGGATCCCTGGCAGTGCCCAAGGCCAGGCTGGACAGGGCTGGGAGCAACCTGGGATGGTGGAAGATGTCCCTGCCCATGGGATGGGACTGGATGGGCTGTAAGGTCCCTTCCATCCTAAACCCAATCTGTGTTTGTGAGAAGGACCTGCTGAATTTGTTCCCCCATCAGATTAAGAGAGACAGAGGGAAAACCAAATTCCTCATCCTCCTCCTCCAGAGGAAAATGCCTTCATATCTCCAGTTTCCTTTTATGAGAGCACAATGCAAATGAGGCAGAAAAAGGCATTTTGACTTGCCAGTGCATTCCCAGAGAGTTGGACCCCTAATCTGATTCCTCATGAGGGTGGTTGTTACATATATTCTCAAAAATAATTCTTTATAAGAAAGTTAGTTGTGATATAAATCTTTCTTTCTTTTTTTTTTTTTTGGTGAGCTGTGAGCAGCTGTACCTTTGTATGTGCAGAATGGAAACCTGGAGCTGAGTGCCCCTGGCCAGAGATCCCTGGGGGTTTCCCTGGGCACCTTCTGAGATCTGTTTGCACCTCAGGAACATTGCCTGGGGCACCCAGAGAGCACTTGGGGCTCACTTTTCCTGGGCTTTCCTGAGCTGCAGTCCCAGCAAGGTGCAGCCCCTGAAGCTGCAGCTTCTCCTTACATTTTGGCCTGAAGCTCTTCAGAGGTGTGTGAACTCCTGAGAACCCAGGCTGCACTCAGGACATGGGGCTCTGATTATTAAACACTTTTTCAATGTCTGTAGCAGCTTTCACCCAAGGACACTGCAATGCTCTCATGATTAACTGCTCACTCCACACTCTGTCCCTGTAGGAAACACCTGGGGAAGCCATGGCAGCTCTGAACACCCTTCCCCAGCAGTGGTGGAGAGGGACCTGCTCTGAAATCTCATTTAAAGTGCCTCAGCAGCTCTGCTCTCCAGCCCTGCACTTGGACTGGCCCCTGTCTATAGCATGATTTAAACCAAATACAGATGCCATGCCACAGAAACACAACATCCCAACCCTGCTGGATGGCTGTGCAGGGAGATGAGGGGCACTGGCAGGTTTAGGGCACTGGGGTGTGATTTGAAAACCTGCTTTCCAGCATTTCCCTTCCATCAGAGAATTTTGGAGGGGAAGATTAAACCAGCTCTGTCTCTCTGTTTCCTACATATTTTTGTTGCTTTATTAGACTTATTGTGCTTGAAACAAAAAGGGTTTCTCCTGCAGAAACAAGCACTAAAGAGGGAGCTCTGTCCCACTGTAGCCCATGTTCAATTGCTTCCACTGAACTGAGAGCCAGCAGTGGCTACAGATCTTGCCTGAGCTCCCTTGCCTTGTTTTAGGGACCTCCTGCAGCACAGGGAAATCTTTGCCAACCTTTTGAACACCTTTGTGTCAGTTTCTTTTCCATACAGGTGGTGTTTAGAGGGAATTTGGTTTATTTTCCTTTATTTATTTTGTTTTTTTTCAGTTGCATCTGTCCTACAGCCTCCAAACTCCAGGTGAGTTTGTTGTCTGTGTAACTGGATTTTGCCTTTGCATGTCTTTGAAAGCAACTGTCAACACCAGTCCTGAAGTTTTCTACCTCCTTTCAGACACAGCTAAGCCTAAAACCACAGAGCTGCCCTGCCAGCTTTGCTGCATGGCTGGGGTTTTACAGCCAGATCACCCCTAGGTGTGACTGACAATTCATAAACCCCAGAAGCTGGGGGTGGAAGGGGCTGTGAGGTCAGCAGTTCCATTTCCCTGCCAGGGTGGGATGTGCCACAGGTGTGCCAGGAGTTCTGTGCCAGGGGTGGGTGTCATTAATCACTGCTTTTCTGAGCCTAGGACTGAGCCCTGCTGGTTCTGAGCACCAGCACCACCTGAGAGCAGTGGGAGTCCAGGCTGGCCTGCTGTCCCCAAAGCTGGGACAGGATGGTGTGAAAGGTGATCTCCTGTGATCAGCACGGGGTGAGCTGGGTTGCTCACACGGGGCAGGGCTGGGATTGAGACACTGCTGACCCCGATAGCTTCATCTGCCTGTGTTTAAATCAGGGAGGATTTCACTCTGTGCATTCAGTTTGTTCTTCCCCTCCTCAACAGTTCAGCACTGTGCAAATCACCAGGGTCTCTTCTTATCATACCTTTTGCAGAGGACACTTCAAGCTATTCATATCATATCTATGATAGATATCTATGGTAGATATCATATTTTTCTTCAGCTTATAGAATTAGGGTTATTAGGGTATTTTTGTCTTTTTTTTTTTTTTAAGAAAAACTAAAATTCTTTTACTCTTTACTCTTAATATATCTGACACAAAGAAAACAGAATTAAAGCAAATAGTAACTCAACTTTTACCACAACATGAAATCCTGTTTGCACTCTGCACATCAACTGTTGACATTAACTGGCAGATATGCCACTTCCATGCCAGGGTTTCATTCTTGGAACATGAGATCAGTCTGACTCTGTGAAAATAAACACTAAAGAAAACATGCTCATTAAAGTGCTCAGCTCATAAAGGCCCAGTGCTCAGAAACCTGGGCAGCTGCTGCCACCCCACCGAGGCTGTCTCAGCTCTCCAAGCTGTGTTTTTGCAGGTAACCAGCCTGCTCCCATTCCTGTTTTGAGTTACAGAGCTCCAGTTTCCCCCAGCACTGTTTGCAATGACCTCTTTTCTCCATTCTGCAAGTGTCAGTTCTTTTACTATTTCTCAGCTGTTTCCATGTCATGATAACCTGGCACTTCCTTGGCTTGTTTTGTTACAAAGCTGGAGACTTGTTTTCCTTGAGTTGTTTCCTTCTCTTTTTGAGCTTCCCCAAGCCCAGAAATGACCCCACAGGCTCCTGCCCCACAGCAAGGTCCAGCCTCCTCTGTGCCTACTCTTCCTCCACAGAACCTTTTACAGAAGTTAAATGTGGCACAGGCTGCTCTTGCCTGGGGCTCAGAAGATGCTGGGATATAAGAAGCAGGGCACAGGAAATATGAAGAAAAAGGAGAGGGAAATCCTCTTCCCTAGAGTTACAATTAAAGCTAAATAGAGAGTCCTGAGTTGAAAGGTAGAGAAATTAATTTTGTTTCAGGTGGAACTCCTTTTGGAGGGAAGTGTTGAAATGAGAGAGCTTTGGCCTTAAGAAAGTTTTTATGCTCAACTAAGTGGTAGCTGAAAAATTGCTTTAAATAATTTCAGTTAAACTAGTGAGCAGGGAAATCAATTTCCTTTCAAAATGATGTGGTGGAAAGGCAAAGCCTTGGGTTACAGACAAAAAGAAAAAGTAAGTGCCTTCCATTTAATTCCTTGTGCCTGTCATACTTCTGCAGCCATCTTTGAGATTTACAGAGCAGATGCAGTGGTTTGAAGTGCCAGCTCACCTTGCCTGACCTCCCACGTAAGGCAGGTCTGGGAGCCTGACCCTGTAATTTCTGCATCAGGCACCTCTGTGTGTCTGAGCTGGAACATGTCCCTGAGATATCCATCAGCTCCTGACTGGGGGGCTGCAGCAGAGGAAATCCATCACATCCTTAGGTAGCTGAGTCTAAATCACTGAGATAAGCCTGCACTTCTAAGGCTTTCCCTGAAGACAAGACAGCAGCAAGAATTTGCAGGGGAGGCCAGAGCTTGTGGGAGGGTGAGAGGCTGCAGATCCTGCCAGTTTTTTTCCTGAAGTTGGGAAATGGGGAACATGCAAAGTGTTGCTCTAATTCCAGTGAAATATAAGTGCAACAGCATTCTGCAGAGGACTTAGTGGGAAATGTATCCAGGAAATTAAAGGGCTTTGAAAGACCAGTGGGCTTGGGTTTATTAATGATTTGGTTTTCAATGATGACAGTATTTGAGTGATCAGGCTGTAATGCTATAGAGAGAACAAATTAAAACCACTCTGGGAAAAGGGAAAGGATCCTACCTCTGAAAGCAATTCTATTTGGTTTTATACTAGCTGAGTACAGCTCATCTTCTTCTGTCCCAGCTGTTTCAAAAACTTATTTTGACAGTATTTCACTTAGGAGTTTAACATTTGAGAGCCAAATCTGGTGTCTATACCAAAGGCTTCAGTGAAATTCAAGCCAAATTTAAAAAGAACAAAGTTGTCTGAGGTGACATTACATGGAATAAATTTATTTCATGCTAACAACTTTCAAATGATGTTACTCTCTAGTAGTGATAAACACAAACCCACATTTCAGTTTTGTTGTTCTTTTTATCTATATAAACATAGTCAGAGCTTCTCAGGCCTGAACATGAAGTTCTGTCTGGGATACTTACATTAGTATCAGAGAATATAGTTTCTTTATTATTTAAGTAATGTAGTTTTTACCAAAATTTGAACACAGGTGCTGACTTTTGAGCCATCCAATGGCTCTGTATGTTTTTACATAAATATTTTTATATATTTTAACATATTAAAGAAGTTTCTTGTATTTCCCCCCTCTTATTTACCATATTTTTACTACAAATGTTCTCTAATATTACTACATTTTTGCTTCACTCCTTTTCCACCTTCCACTTTCCTCAGTACAGATCCTAGCTAGTTCCTAGCTCAACACTTCTCCCTTCCCATCCAGAATCTCATTAACAGGGATGCAAAACAAAATAGATTGTGCTGGCTTTGTTTAAGGGCAATTATTTCAAATGCAGTTGACCTGTGCTCTGTGGGTGAAAAGACATTTTTCAGACTTCTAAACAAGGGGCTAGGACTATGTATCTGATCATTAAAACACCTACTGTGCCTGAGGTAAAAAGAAATGAAAATGTAACAAAGATGAAAGCTGTCTGAGTACCTGTGGCATGAAGACCAAGGAATTCAGGGAGAAAAGATGAACAAGAGAGAATGGAAAATAGTTATTCATTAACCTATCAACATGCATTCTTTTTTTGGGAGGGGGGTGGAATTTATTAAGAAAAATTAAGCAGGATATCATCTGAGGAGACACAAAATACTAAAATACATAAGAACTTTGTCTTTTAGATGAATAATGTAATTAAGGAAATATATTTTGTTAGCAGCCTAACGTCAGGACTGTGGACTAGACTCATTAGTCTGTGGTAGCTGCCTTGACCAGTCCATTCTGACTGGAAGGATTTTGGCTGCTTAGAGCTGCTCTTCTGAAACTTCTATTGTCACCAGTACTATACTGGGAATCATAAAAACCAGGGAACTTAGGGCTCCTGTGCATAACACATCAGTGCATTAGAAATCCTCATTCTGAGATCCCAATGCTGCTTAGAATGAACCCAACTGGAAGGGAATTACACAGAATTCCTGCACAGAATAGCAGGAACGTGCTCTGCAGAGCATTTGGCTACAAAGATGTTCACTTCAAGGCATCTATTGTACCAAAAATATCAAGACTTTTTTTTCCTAGCAGGCAAACAGGAAAGAAAATGTACAGATTGCTGTCCTATGGAAACTGTAGAGAGCTGCTGTAAGTCAGGAGCACCCTGATTCCTCTACAGTTACTGGTGCTGCCTCCAGAGCAAAACTTTTCCCTGAAAAAGAACTTTTTAAGCCTCACAGCAGAGGTTGGGTTTATTGCATGAGCCACTAACTGTTTAAAAGTTGGGATGCTCTGCCAAACTGATTGCCTGGTTTAGGCTAAGAGGCAGCAGCAGGTAGCAGCTCTCCCCTCCCATTTCTGGCTGATGGGTCTGGTGGGCTCTCAAGCCCTCCTTAATCTCTCTGCACGCAGGAGAAGCACAGGACCTACCATGTTGTCAGGCAGAGTGTTGGAAATATGAAGTAAAATGTTTATTTTCCAAAAGCAATTAGGTGTGAGTGAGGCCCTGTCTGGTTTGGGCTGTGCTTCTAAAGGCATGGGTTTGAATTTGGCAAGTGCTGGCTAAGCCAGTGCATGACAAGATCTAAAAATGAAAGCCCAGAGTTTGGAAAGCAGCATCCAAATAACTCCCAGTGGTGTCTAAACCATATCTGGAAGGAAAATAAAATCAACCTTATGCTGCTCTTATAATAAAATTAATCAATATTAAATTAAAATTAGTTTTCATTAAAGTAGATTAGCACTAATATAATCCTCTGACTCCGAGAATACTTTGAAAGTACAACTTAGCTATTAGATCACAGTAAGAATTCAGAAGAAAATTGTGTACAGCCTCCATCTACATTAGCTTGGAAGTTTTTGGGTCTGTTTTCTTATGCCCTGCTTCCACTGCTTCTTTTATTTTGACTGCTTTGTGGGGTATTGGTAATTATTACTGAAGCAAAATGAAAATAAATCACAGCTTTTCCAAAAGGTTATAGGAAGTATAGACTCATAGCCTAGGAAACCTCCCCAAACTCATGCCAACTACACAGCCTGTGGCCACAGAAGTGTTTTAGGAAATTTGCTTTCATTTCTCTTAATTTTAGGCATCATGAGGTGCTTATTAAGATGTGTAATGCCGGGGTGACCTGCCTCTGCTTTCCAAGTGCAGTTAGCTGAGACAGGCTGGGGTTTGTGCAGTTGTCTGCTGGGAGGCTGAGGGGATGCAGGTGGGAGAGCAGCCAGTGCCAACCATCACAGCAGAGCTCCTGGAGAGGGAGGCCCAGGTGAAAAATGTGACCACATCCCTGGGTCACCTTTCCTCACCGTGCCTCCTGCTCTGGAGGGGAGCCTCGCTGTTCAAAGCTTCACATTGTACCCACAGCCTTCCTAAACACCATAAAACACCACAAACCACCCTCTGCCTCGGGGTGGGTGGGCAGTTAAAGCAAAGGCAAACAGCCAGCAGTGCCAGGTTGTGTTTTTTGAAGCAGTGGGCAAGATGTGCTTCCAAAGGAGGGACCACAAAGATGTGGGAAACACCTGCAAGGCTTTGTTGCATGGGACCCAACAGGAGTCCAAAGCCCACCTGCGAGTTGTCTGCAAAGCTGCTGCAACAACATCTGTAAGGCAGGGAAAAAATGCACCCCTTTATTTATTGGTGATGTTTTGTTTGTGCAAATGAGATGGGCACACACCAGTCACTGTAGTGTGAGGGAAAATCACCTCCCCATCATCACTGGGCAAGGACTAGGAAAAAGGCCAAAGGTGGTGGCTGTCCTCTCCAGAGCAGCCCAGGATGGCACGTCTGTACCCATGGGTGTGACACTGCCCTGGCTGTGTGCCTGGGGTGCTCTAAGACCTCTGTCTCGAGTCTGACTTGCTAAGAGCCCTGCAGGTCCAGCTGGGATTCACAGATGGCAAGCTGACAGCATATTTGTGTCAAACTCACCTTGTCTCGTTTCATTTGATGTCTTGAAAATATCATCTCGAGTGGGAAGGAAATAAACTTGTTCCATAGGAACAAGTAACTTTATAGAACAAGAATATAACCATTCCTAGATTAAGGCCAGAAGGGAATATTTGACTTCCTATGTAACCCAGGGCAGACTGCATTATTCCACAAAAGGATATGTTTTAGAAAGACATCCACTTTTGTTTAAAAGTTTTAAGTGATGGGGAAACCATGCATGAGAAGTTCTTGCAGTGACTGACTGCTACCGAGGAAAAGTCATCACCCATTTTCCACTTTGAATTTATGTGCCTTCAGCTTCCAGTCTTTCAGTCTGTCTTTGTTTAATATGCTTCATTTTAAAAATCCTCTAGTATCTTTTTTTTTTTTTTTACTCTATATTAGGGTCAAAATAGTGGCAGGTCACCTTTGGAAGTTTAAATAGATCCAGCTTCTACAGTTATTCAAAATTTTCTAGAGGTCATATTATCCTTTCATCTGTGTTTTGGCCTGCCTCCAGTGTTTCAGTAACAGGAGTAATAGACACATTTCTTCCAGATTAGATCTTTTAATTTCTTATTCCCTCTACATTTCTTTATGAACTTGCTGCTGGGCTGTAGCATGGTTGACACCTTCCCAGCTGATGAGCTGCCATGAGGAGCAGCACACTTGGCGAGGCAGGGGAGCTTCTGCTGCAGCCCAAGGCTTTGGGAGAAATGAAAGGGAAACAGCCCCTTCTCCCTGGGTGTCCTGAGCCTGGTGAACACAGCCAAGAGCACAGTAAATTAGAATAAATAGCCCCACACTGAGGGAGCCCTGTGCCCACAAAGGGGGTTCAGTGCTAGGAGAAGGTTTGATTTTATTCATCTACATCTGTAAGAGCTTAGGAAAATGCCATGGTTACGTAGAGTGCTGGCTGTTAATGTCACTGCATCCCTATCAAACCCATCCCAGCAGTGCTCTGGAGTCCAGCTAGGAGCTGTGGAGGTCTCAGACCACAGAGGCTGTTGGTTTTGTCAGAAGGCTTTCCCTGGGCTCTGCCTGCAGGATCCAGCACCTATTTGAGCCATGTTTTACCTGGCCTCTCTTCCCCCTGATCTGAGCAAACTGGAGGCTGTGTAGCCATGACTGGTGTGGGAGTAATTCTGAGGGAAAAAACAGAATCTGCAGGGAATTTGGGGTAGGTGTGGTGCTGGTGGTATCTGCCCACAAACACACTGTGTAGTCATGGCTCCAACAACCAACTTCCTGGGATATACAAAGATAGATCCCTGCCTGAGCTGGCTGAAGCTGACCTGAATCTTTATAGACTTAAACAAACACCTGGTGGAAAGAGTAGGAAATATCTGAAGGATCTTTGAGTGCAACCAGTCCCCCAGCACTGCCAAGGCCACCACAAAACCATGTCCCCAAGGGCCACATCTTTAAAATCCCTCCACAGGTGGTGATTCCAGCTGTGCCAGGGCTGGACAGCCCTTCCCATGAAGAGATTTTTCCTAATATCCAATTTAAATCTCCCCTCTTTTAAACATTTTAACCTGTTTCCTGTATCTGCTTAGATCTATTTCTTTTGGTCTTTAAATAACCCACTGGTGCTCTTTGGGGTTTTTTTCAGCCCTGTAGAAATGGAAGGTAGGCTCTCATCCTGAGGCTTTTCAACATTCTCTTTAGAGGCTCTTTTCAGAAAGCATGACCCAGAAAAACATCAGGCTTTACCTTTATTGAGTTCTCAGTGACAATCAGGAGCAAACCCATCCTTTCAATGCTGAACTGGATAAGCTGGATTGAATAATAATTGCAGGGTAATTAATAAATTATCCCAGGATGCAATTTTTACAAGTTTGCTTTTCATAGAAGAACACTGAACACACATCATTGAGCTTCTCCTGGTTTTCCTCTGTTTTCTCAGAAAAAGAACCCCAAAAACCAAACCTCCCTTTATTTGAATAATTTCAAAAATCCAAAATTAAAAAGCCTAAAGAGATGATCTGAGGCTGAGGAGACATTCACAAACCCTGGGATTTTGATAGGTTTAAAAAATAGATGAAATGTTTAATCATTTGAAGTTTTCTTTTGACTCAAGAAAATGGCTTTTTTGGGTCTCTATTGATATTTCATTGTAAGAAAGAAAAGGCAGGGTTAATGTCTGTCTCCCATTCTGGGACATGGGTTCAGGTCATCTTTTGTGATCTGCTCAAATATTTTCAGGGTCCTACAGAAGTCAGAGAATCTTTCTTCTCAAGGTTGGCTCTCTCAAGTGGCCTCCCCCCTTCTGCTATGCTGCAGAAAGGTGTGCAGAGCTGTGTGTCTAGTCCTGTAAAACATGGAATTCTTGGAATTCTCAGTCCAAGGGCTAATCTTTCAGCTGGCAGAGGCAAATTAAATGCCCCAGCAGTAATGGGACATTATTCTTGTCCTGCTGCTCCTGGGATGATGTGACCATGGGCAATGTTCCATCTGGTGCAGTACACCACAGCAAAGGCAAATCAGAAAAGAATAATAATTCTAAAAGCATAATAAAAAGTAAGTAAGGCTGTCTGGAGCTGAGTTACTGAACTTTAAACTAGGCCTTAGGGCCTTTACTAGCTAGCACAGTTTCTTAAGGCACTTAAAATATATTTTATTTACTTAAAACTTAAAAAACCCTGCATTTCTACTTCACATCTATGTGGCTTAAGATATCTTAATTTCTCTAAAGGCTCTAATTCAACCTCTGCATTCATCTCTCTCTGAGGAGCTCAGAGAGGTTTGCATTCCAACATGTCCTCCTCCTCTTAGAGCCACGGTGATTAAACAATTCCTTTCTCTCTTTAGGCTCTGCAAATTGTTCTTAAGGAGTGGCATGATAAAGACCTGCCCTGTCAGGGAGGAGAAAATGTTTCAGGGGACATGCTCTGGGGAAATCTGCTTTGCTTAAGGAGTAATACAAAAAGTTGTACAAGAAGGAGCAAACCCAAGGTGTATTATCACAATCCTCGGGGTGCAGGGGCTGCTCTCATGCTCTCTAGGTTTAGGAGACTGGAAAATGGCAGATTTGTGCTCATTATGTGACAGACAAGCAGAAAAACTCTTTAAAATGTTGTCTAAATTCTTTCAGTCTGACAGGTAAGGGATTGCTCTGTTTGGATTAATGAGCCATTACTACAGGATGTCCCTGCAGGCTCAGGTTTTGTTCCTTTCCTCCTGGCAAGCTGTAGCATGATCCAGGTATGCAAGAGCCAAAAGCATCGTTTCCATCTTCCCTGTGTCACACAATCAACTGCTGGAAGGTCAAACAAACAAAACTCTGCAGTCAAACTCCTGTCCTGCTGGCACTAGAACGTGGACTTGGGGAAGGAAAGGTCACTTCAGCTTTTTTGTACAGACACTGAAGGGGTTATTATGTTAAACTGATAATATTTGTTATCAAAGGCATGATTGGATCCTGATTAGTAACGAGAGATGGAACAATAAAAAAAAAAAAAAAAATACAGAAGATGACAGCAACAGTGATGCAACTAGCCAGCTAACTTCACAGTGGCTTCTGAATCCTGCTGGTGGAGGATGGTGCTGTGTCTGGGCCCTCTTCCCCAGCAGCAATTCTTCTCATCTTTCCCAGTCCAAGAGCATCCCTGGGTGTGCTGAGCTAATGCCAGCAGTGTCTCTCCTTTGTGGATCAAATAGCAGGAATTGAAATGAGCCTTCCTCAAATTCTCTCCCAGGATCTCCTCCAGGCAAAACTTTGAGGTTTGCATAACTCTGAAAAGTAATCTGACTTGACTATGGCAATGAAAATGAAGCCTCTTATTTGTACCAAAAAAAGATATATTTGTTTTTAGTAGCATTTTTCATTTCTAATATGTCACTTCTGTCTTCCCCCTGTTTTTTGCCTCTTGCTGTGACTTTCCCCTCTTTTTAAGGATATTTTTACACATACTGTTCCAGGCATGCTGAGACAAGAGTCAGATATGTGCAGAAGTTTATCAGAATGCATGAATTTGGTGTGGTCAAACAAAACATTTCAGTTACTGGTCTGAATGTGTTGTTGAAAACTGGAGGATTACATGAATAAATGGAAAAATCAATTTTCTTTTGTTTCATGAAGCATTCCCAGAAGCTTCAATAAGGACAATCCAAAAGAAAGGAAAACAAAATAAAATAATGTCCTTTGCAATTAATAGGTAAAAATGTGGTTTTAATACAATATAACACACTGCTAGAAGAGAAGAAAAGCAGCTATCATCATTTTTTAGTCAAGGCAAAGGATTTGTGTGACAGTTTTCATTGTCTCACATGAGAAAGTTTAGTTTGGAGACAGCTACAGCCACAGAGATGCCAGAATGTTGCACCTTCTGCCTTTAGAACCTTGTGCTAGCAGAAGGTTTAGTTCAGGACTACTAGATCTGAAAGTTTCAAGAGACAACTTTTGCCTCAAAAGTGAATATTGAATAACAAAAAAAAAAAAAAAACATTTAATAAAAGATGTGCATAGGTCTTAGTGATAGAGCTGTGGCTTCATGGTGGATTCTTTTGAAACCCTTGGCTCTAGAAAGTTCTGTATGATAATCCCAAATTCCTGCTGCTCTGGTGTGTCTCAAACCATCAGAGACATGCCCTGCCTTGAAGCAATCATTCTCTCCTCATTCATTTTTGGGAGAGGAAAGAGAAAACCATCGAGCTGCACATTATGGATTTAAACCCAGAACTGTCAGAGGGGCCAGAGCAAGAGGGGAGCTGCTAGGACAGGCTGGGAGGTCAGGCAGGATCCCATCCATCCCTGCTCACAGCTCCAACACCCAGAGGAAAATCAGCCAGGCCAGTGAGAGGAATGGTGGATTTGTCTTTCCAAACCAGCTGTGGGTCTACTGGGAGATAAAAGAAACAATGGGAAGGATTCCTCTGATTGATGAATGGAAAAAGATATTTGCTTTTAGAAATAAACTTCAGGTTTGCTGATAAATGAAATTAGACATTGAAAGATGAAAGAAACAATGGGGAAGAAAAACCCCTAAATTCAGTAAGAATTAAAAATTAAAAGGGAGGGTTATATATTAGAGGGGAAATCTCTGGTATCAGGAGTATCAAGGAGTCTGAACCTCTCAAGCACCACAGCCAATGGGGAAAGAGAGAAGGGAAATGCAGATGAGAAATTGGGATAAAAAGAGAGGCTGCATCCTCTAAAAATTCGAGAGATCCCAGGGGAATGCCCCATGGCCTCTGCCTTTATTCAAATAAAGCCAGAAATGACTTCACTGTCTCCTTTTTTGGAGAAACTCCTCTGGTGTTTGTGGAATAATTTTCCTAACACCAGCATCAGTCAGGCCCAACATCAGCCAGGCCCAGTATCAGCCAGGCCTGGTATCACAGGCCCAACATCAGTCAGGCCAGCATCAGCCAAGCCCGGCATTAGCCAGGCCCAACATCAGTCAGGCCAGCATCAGCCAGGCCCAGTGTTAGCCAGGCCCAACATCAGCCAGGCCCAACATCAGCCAGGCCAAGCATCAGCCAGGCCCAGCATTAGCCAGGCCCAACATCAGCCAAGCCCAGCATTAGCCAGGCCCAACATCAGCCAGGCCCAGGCATTAGCCAGGCCCAGCATCAGCCAGGCCCAGCATTAGCCAGGCCAACATCAGCCAGGCCAGCATCAGCCAGGCCCAACATCAGCCAGGCCCAGCATTAGCCAGGCCAACGTCAGTCAGGCCCAACTTCAGCCAGGCCAGCATCAGCCAGGCCCAACATCAGCCAGGCCCAACATCAGCCAGGCCCAACATCAGCCAGGCCAAGCATCAGCCAGGCCCAGCATCAGCCAGGCCCAGCATCAGCCAGGCCCGGCATAACCAGGCCAGCAGCAGCCCCAGGCCAGCATCAGCCAGGCCCAATATCACAGGCCTGGCATCAGTCAGGTCCAGCATTAGCCAGGCCCAGCTTCAGGGCCCCTTTGTGGGCTCTGGGGTGGTGGAGCACAGCCTGTGCTCCTTGATGTTCCATGGCGTAATGCCCCGTGGAGATGGAGTTAATATCAGAGAGAGCAACAAGGGATCAGAGCCTTGAACCAAAGGGGCAGCTTGATGTGATTTATTGGGAGGGTTGAATTTCTCATTAATGTGTCATGGAGAAAAAGAGCTTTAGAGAACCAGAAGTTTTTCAGCTTCCTATGGCCTGGGCTGAGTGTTTGCAGTGGGATGGGCAGGCAGAGGATGTCCTTGTCCCACATTGCATAACCAGCCTGCAGAGAAAAGCACCTTTGCCATCCTGTGTGCCTCCTCAAGCCTTTACACTCTAATCCTCCTCATAAATTAAGAGGCAGTAATCACCTACTGCTCCCCCAAGTTTCCTGCTCCCGTTTGATGTCATTGTGCTTAATTCATCCTTTACACTGGGGTTAAGCCTGGCTTGCTTTTTTTAGTGCTGCCCCTATTTAATCTTCTTAATTTATGTGGCGTGCTGATATTTGTTTAGAACTCTAAAATAGATATAAATAGTAAAATGGAGCCATCCCTGAAACAAAGAGAACTCTGTTTGGAAAGAACTGGAAAGAATCCTCTTTGTCTGCTCTGAGGAGATGACATTCATGGGGAATTGTGTAAGGAAAAAAGGATTCACTTTGTCTTAGGTTGTTTTTTAAAGAGAAAATGGAATATGGGAACAGTTTTTTGGTATCTTTTTTATTAGTATTTCATAGAAATACAAAGACTAAAACTCCCTACAAATAGATGATATCATCTAGAACACCTCTGTGTTATTAGATTTTGTTTATTAAAAAGAAGATGCCTTCAGAAACAAAACCTGCATCATTTATTGACAAAACAAGACAGAATCAGCTATCAATTCTAGCTCTCCAACCCATAACATTGACTGAATTAAAGATATTACTTCAAAAGAGAATTCTCTAAGTTTTCCTGCAATCTTAGGACAGGCAGCTGAATGCACAGTGTTGATGGGAGAGATGGAACTGAAAATGGCAGAATAACATCCCCCTACACAGGATCCACAAAGAAGAGAAATTAAACTGTCAGAAGTGTGGCTTTTATTTTAATTATTGTAATAACTACACTGATTTTAGACTGTTGTTCAACTGAGCTTTGCTAGTTAGGTGTAGATTCCTTTCTGTCTTCCTGACTCATAAAGTTCCTACATTTTAGACAGGATCTAAATGACATTTTTCAGTGGAATGATCTCAACTTTTTTTTTTTTTTTTTTTTTTTTTTTTTTTTTTTTTTTTTAAATGTTGTCTCAATCTCACAATTGTCCTTTTAAACAGCAATTTACCAAAGCTGGTTATGTAAGTTTGTTAGGCCTTGGGCTGGTTTTTTATATAATTTTGTACAACAATATCTGCATTACACATAAATGGAACCTTATTACTCTGCATAGATTTGTGTTTTTCAAATACACAGTGCTTCTCAAAGAGCCCCTAATGCTCTGGTTTTTTGGGGTTTTGTTTGTTTGTTTTGTTTTTGGTTGTTGTTTTTGTTGGTTTTGTTGTTGGGGTTTATTGGGTTTTTTTTTTGGTGATAATTATTTATGAAAAACACCAAGAATTACAGACTTCTGTGTTCAAGTCCTGTGCAGCAGAAATGCAATTTCTTAGAGATCAGCCAAAAAGGAGAATCATGAAGTCTTCTTAGAATATTTAGGTGTTTGGTTGATGGTGATTTCGTCAGTTGATTAAATTTTGTCAAATGGAGGATAAATAACCTCCAAGGAGCAATGAGAGAAATAGCTCCCCATGGCTTATATCAGTGTATAGCAGGCAGTGTTCTCAGCTTTCTGTATTCCTTTAATCCAAACTCGTGTTTGAAATTCCTCCCTGGGAGGGTGGGAGGCCCTGGCACAGGTGCCCAGAGCAGCTGTGGCTGCCCCTGGATCCCTGCAGTGCCCAAGGCCAGGTTGGATGGGGTTTGGAGCAGCCTGGGACAGGGGAAGGTGTCCCTGCCATGGCAGGGGTGGCACTGGGTGGGATTTAAGGTCGCTTCCAACCCAAACCATCCTGTGATTCTGTGCAATTTTAGACAGAGCACACCTTGTGACTCCTGCCCTGATTGGTGCCCAGTGACCATTCCCAGGTTACCAAGGGCAGGTCAGCTCCTGGCTCACCCCTTGGTGGTGCCCTCAGTGCTGCTGAGCCAGGGAAACCGTGTTGGCTTCCCCACCATCTGCATTGGGAGTGCCCCAGTCCACGGAGGGCTCTGACTGGTTCCTCTGGGCATGCTGTGCCCAGCACTTCCTTACAGAGACTCCTCAGCTGGAATTAGCACGTATAGAGGCAGACTGAGAGCATTTGCATGTCTGCTGCTGGGCTGAGTGTGTTTGTCTCAGGCTGGCACCATCACCATTAATAATCCTGCTGTAATTGAGACTTGCCTTTGACATCACCTCCCGCCTGACTAATAGGATTGTGTCTCCTTATTCTCCCCCACTATTTATTCCTGTCTCCCTGATCAGCCTGAAAGGGAGCCCAGCAGCATGGCACTAAAACCAAGCTGACCTGTCACAGAAACCAAGCTTTTACCCAGGAGCCCTTCTTGAAGGAGTTGGGGGAGCAAGGTGGCACCTCCTGCTCTGGTGCATGGTGGAGCTCTGGGACTTCTGCTGTCACCCATGACTTTGGGAGTCAGTTTTTTTGCTCTTGCTTTGCTTTCACCATAATTGTTCCCATCGAGACAGTATGGGATTTTTCAGACTTCCAAAATCTGAAGGTTAGCATTAAATTCTCTCAGGATGTGTAAATGAACACGTGAATTGTGGAATATTTAAATTGTGTTCTCAGGGTAGTTTAGAACATAGAACGCATCCTTCATGATGCTATTTATAAGTGTCTCAGTTAAAACAGCCAGCTGACTCTGTGGCTCACAACATATAAAGCACTTTCCTCATAGTGTTTGCATTTATGGGAATATTTTTTTTCCTATACTTTGTCATGCACTGAATTTGAATGACTGATCTCTTGCACGATAACTGATGTGGCTGTGATACAGCTGGCAGGCAACCTAAGACATTCTTTAATTTTTAAATAAATATGGTAAAATAACAGTGATTGAAACCGTGGCTATATTAAACTTGGTATAAATAACCTGAATTACATAAAGACAGCTATAACCTCATAACTTAAATTCACCTATGGATTCTGTAGCACTTAATGCATTATTTTAAAAACATTTCTAGGAAGAACATACTAGCTGACTCCCATGGCTTTGCTTGGAGGGACTGAGGAACCTTTTGCCCCTTAAGTCACCTGTAGTTTCTTCAAAGTGTAAAGAGCAACAGGACATCATGTTTTTCTATATGCAGACAGGCTACTGAATAATAAGATACATTCAGCACTGAGATTATTTTTTCCACTACAAGAAACACGTAATATTTCCACTGAATGCCTGCATGAAGGCACAGCTGGTGTAAATCAGCAAATTCCCATCAACTCCTTACTGGATGCAGTGCAGCTTTAGGAAGTGCCTGGCATTGTTATCAAAAGGGTAAACAAGAGATCAGCCAGAAACCTCAGACACAACTAACACTGTAAATTCAGTGGGACGTGGTGCAGAAATTTTGTGTGAATTTATCCAAAACAGCTAAACTGTGTTTTGTTTTTTTTTCCTTACACCAGAAATGGTATAGCCATGCCATATGCACTAGAGTAGAAAAAACACATAATTTAAGAAGTATATATTGCTTAACATGAGTGCTATTCCAAACATGCAGCATAAATCCTGCTCCTCGTTTTAGCAGCTGTAGCAACCCCAGTTCCCTCAGGAGCAGTGGAAGTCTTGGCTCGCCCTCCCCTGTCCTGCACCTCCCACTCCCACCCCTGGAGTGGGGTGAAAGGATTTAGGAGAGATTTACTGTGCAAGGAGCCTGGGCCTATCTGTTTAATTCCAGAGCTGCTTTCCCTCTGCAGAAGGAAAGCTCAGAGCCTTTCTTTGTGGTGTAAAGCTTCTCTTGATTAAAGCACTGTATTAATTAACTTTTGTGCTCATGGCTTTGACTGGTTATGGTGATGGTCCTTCTGCTTCATCTGCTGTTGTCCATGCTGGCATCTCCAGGGCTTTCCATCATGGGAAGTATTTGGGTGCTGTTAGATTTATATCTGAGTGGGTCTCAAGTTGGGATTTTTCATATTGTTCAGGGGAGTAGGATGCCAAATTCCCACCTGGCTGATGAGATTGTAACGTTTCCTCTTCAAAAAGGACTCTTGTGTCTCAGCTGAAGGATTTCATTCACACTAGGCAGAAATTTTACAGGTCAGAGACTGTTTTCATGTCTGCTGTCATAGGTGAACAGAATAAAAATAGATGATAAAATTCTTTTCTTTATAATCAGCCTGATTGCCTTGACTTCACAACTTTTGAGAAGGTCTGATGGATTCCTTTGGGTGCTGCAGTGCCCTTCCCAGTACCAGCTGCCCTTCTACACATCAAAATCTATAAAAAAAAAGGTCCACAGGTTGTACATAACATTGATTTCTGTCTCCTAAATAAGATTATTACTTGGCTGAAAAATCACTTCCACCTATAATATTCTGTGTAAAAAAACCAACTGGGCTTCCATGTATGCTCTCTTGTTTGAGTGGAAAAGGGTAAAGGTGGCCTGTCTGATTTTATTTCCTTAAAAATTATATATTTCCTCTCCCTTTCATGTTTTTGTGCAGATTTTGTAATCCCTGGAGACTCTGGATTTAACTGCATCAGGCAGAAAGTTTCTCCCCTGCATCCCTGAAGCTCAGCAGCAAAGTTGTTCCAAGCACCTGGAAGGTAAGAACAGGTGTTGTCATTTTTCTTCAGCACAATTTAATTTTTTTCAGAGTTATTAATAACTAGAATGGTAGATTTCCATCCTTGTGTTCTGGTTTGCTTCAGAGCTTCCAAAAGGTCACAAATTATCTAAAGTTTCAGGAGAGACTCCTGCTCCTTCCATGAAGGCTGTGCAACTGCTGAAGCTGTGAAATTGGACTTAGACCCAGATGGGATGACAGAAGGACATTTTATTGAGGTTTTCATGGGGGTAAAAAAGAGAAAATAAAGGGAATAAAACTCTGCTTCAGCATCCTCAACCTGCTGCATGTGATTTACTGATCTCTCTGATTTACTGATCTCATTGTGAACACCCACAGTAACCTTTGCTCCTGTTGAGCAGAACTGAGATGTGCATATAAACCACAGCTGCTTTCAGCACATAATGAGAATAATTTATAGATCAGGACTGTAGATGGCTTTATTGTGCAGTCACCAGCTCCATGAGGCAGAAGCTGCTTGGAATAGCCTTGATCATGGCATGGAACCATCTCCCAGAGTGACCATTGCAGCTCCTGCTCACTTGCCTGTTGCCATAGAAGCCCTTTGTCCCCAGCAGGACCCTGGTTTTGGGGAACTAAACAGATTAGGGGGGTTTTTTTCTATATTTTCCCTGTTCTTTTGCCTTTGGCCAGCACTTTGCTACTGCCTGCACTCCTCTGATCTTCAGTAGAACCTGATGTGCTAAATCTCTTCCACCTCCACCTAATCTGTGCCATGGCAGCAAGAGCAGAGCATGCCAGGAGTGAGTTAATGTTTGTAAAAAAGAGAAAAGTTCATCAGAACTAGGCAAGCTCTAATCTACCAAGCTGACTTGGCTTATTGACAGCCTGTTAATGCAAAATGCAGGCCATGTTAATTGTTAAATATACTGGTCATTCTTTCCAAATTCTCATCAAACTAAATCCAACTTCAGAGTAAAGGAAGTAACTTCACCTTAAATGGAGACACTCCTGTTTTAATGTGTGGGTATTCCTAGCACTCCTCCCTCTCTTTTACCATTTGTATGTCCTCCTCCATTCTCCAAGAAGCAGAAATGCTGGATGGAACAGCCCAACAAAACATCCTGGCTGCTGCTCCAGGCTGGATGGGTCACCTCAGCCAGCTCCCCCAAAACTGCAGAAATATCCCTTTTCTACAGAGCTTGTCAGAACTCATTCTTTAATTCCTGTTGCTGTTTGGCAATTAATCCTTAAAGCAATCACAATTTGTAGCACTGAACCTGGCAGCCTAAAAAGTTATAAATTCCGTGACCTTCTCAGTAACATCAGACCCAGCTGAATGTTTGGATGCCTTGCTACAGCCAAATTTGGGGTACAAAATCATTGATATAATGGTGAGAATTTATGTAGATATAGGTACCTAGAGCTACTTCCTTTTTGGAGCTCAGATGTTAATAGTGATGGCAAAAAAAAAGCTAAGTAACGTCTTCAATTTTTTGTAAAAGTAAAACACTCCTCCCTAAATTTTAATAACATGACACCCTGGGCTCTTTCCAAACTTCTATAAATGGTCTCAAAAAGAAATCCCTGAATCTGTGAAATGTGGAGGGTTCATTTGACATCTGGAAGTGCTCTCCTCACTGGCTTTCAGGGCAGTGAAAAACGAGGCTGGCTGATTCCTGGATACTCACACAAGGAGTCCTGACCAGCATCAGCGCTAGTCAATAAGAGATTAAATTTTCTGCACTGGAGATTGATGCTTGAAATGTTGGGTTTGGGCATTTCCTGAGGGCCTGTTACTCATGCAGAATGCTGGGAGCTGTTTGTTTTCAGTCTGTAACTAGAGCAGCCAAGCTGATGCTCATGAGGTAATCTCTGTTGGACCATCTCTGCTGCATTTATACAGAATAGTGCCCTTATTACATGCCTAGTTCCATTTATTTCATCTGTTAAAATTAGATATTTCCACTGAACTAAAAACACCTCCATGTTCTTGGCTAGCAGGCCCAGGAATTGAAGCTAACCATTAAACAGAGCTTCTAAACTTTTAATGAAGTTTATTATTTTCACTTTTTACAAAGTTTATAATTTTCATTTCTTTTGTTCAGGAACAAGAGCTTACAATGCCTGTGGTACTCCCCCCTGGAATCTGAAGGGAAGGATCACACTGACAATTGTGATTTAAAAAAAAAAAAAAATTAAAAATAAGCAGAGAAAGCCCAAAAAGGTAAGAAAGTAAACACTCAGGCATTTCATTTTATATGATAAAATATGAAGATTTTAACAGTTCCAGGTTCAAAAAGCCCTTTGTATCATCCTGTTAATAGGGTTGGGCTTTGGATCTTCTCTAAATGACTTAAAATAAAAAAAAAGTGAGAGAGAGAAATCAAAAGAAGCAGTTCTGGGCATTTTTAGCAGGTTAATTCCCTCTTTTGACATTTGCTGTGTGCTCCCTGATTTTCAGTCTGCTGTTTCAGAGGGCCACAATGAAACACCAGCCTTGGTGAAGAAACAGGAGATTGGTGTGGTCACAGCTCTGTGACTCAAAAAATGGCTGGGAAAAACAAAGCACTTCCAACAAAACATTGAAAGAAATCAAATAATTGTTCAGACACCTTTCTTTTGAAAATTCTCACAAGCTTCCACAGAAGGCACCGAGAGAAGATGCTTGTGTCCTTTTTGTTAAATTTGGGTTTCAGTGTCTGTTTTGCATCTTTCAGTGAACCAGTAAATACAGAATTTCTTTCTCTGCAGGTATTTCAGGGGGGAAAATCTCTGTATTTGAAGGGCTGTGGTCATTCAGACAGCACACAGCCTGCACTGTGGGCACAGCCACTTTCTCACATCCATCATTCATGGAAAAATCACTGATAAAGAGTTGAGAGAAAACTCCATTTTTTTGGTAGATCCCGCCACAAGCAATTCAAGAACAGAGAGTTTAATAATTATGTAATCTTGGCCAGAGCTCCACAATTAAATCAGTGAACTGGAGGATATTAAACACAGGGAGAAATACTGTGGGCATAAAGCAAGAGCTCCCAGATGGACTGAACCTCTGCAGCTGTGCTGAGCCTCCTGCTGAGGCTGCTGGACCCAGGGCAGTGACCCTCAGGGGGCTGCACAGTGACCACCAGCCCCAGCTGATGCTCTGGTGTCAGGCTTTGGGTGGTGACCTGCACAGGGCAGTGTCCTTGTTGCCTGAAAAAACAGCAGAGATTTCTGATTTAACTCTGAAGAGTTGCAGCTTCTACGCTGAGCTGGCTTTCTCCTGAAGGAGCTGCAGCCAGCAGGCTCAGGGGTGGTGTGTGTTAGTCCCACAGTCAGCTGGAGACCTGGCCACACAACACACACAGCCCCCACCAGGGCTGGGAGGAATTTCTTCCAGTAATTCCCCCCTAAATGGAAGGAACAGCCCAGGATCTCATGACCTGTGCTGTGAACTTTGCTCGTATCCTTACTGAAAGGAGTTTGTTTGTAGAGATTTTCTTTGTATTTACTGATCCAAACAGAGGAAGTTCTCTGTCGTTTTCTTTTCATTGCAACATTTTCTTGGAATATTCTTTTGTATGTTTTTACTTTCTTTTTGTTTGTATGATCTCTAGGAGGCACGGAAGAAATTTCCAAACAATGTAAAAACCAAGCTTTTCCTTTTGAATGTGACATTTTAGACCTCAAAGGACTCTCATCTGTGCACTTGGATCTGTGCTCCTAAGACAGAACTCCTTGGAAGCAGCCACAGATTCAGGTGTTGTGAGTTTGGGGTGTCCTGTTTGATACAAATGTCTTGGCTTGCCAGATGACACATTGACTTTGCTAAAACCTCCCCAAGACAGCTATTTCAAGCTGAGGAATCTCCATAAACACCTCACCTGAAAATACTGACTTACCAATAGAATTGTCCCTTGCAGGACAAATATTCCTTATTCCAGTATGCCCTAGTCCACTGCATTCTCCTCACACTGGAAATAGGACAAATTTTACCCAGCAGATAATCCTGGCAGGCTCAGAGGGTGACCTTCCACAGGGCCTGGCCATGGCCCACTTTGCTGAGGCACCATCACAAAATCCCTTGCCATTGCCCACCTGCTGTAAATGACACCAAAGGTAGAGCTGAGACAACAGTTTACTACAAAATGTGATTGCAGGCCCATTTTTCTTCATTAATCTCATGTTCAACATAACCTATTACAGGGGCTCCATTTAAGGAACAGATGGTAAATACAAGTTAATGCAGATACAGATTAAAAAATATTGGCAACAGCTAATGCATTTACACAAAGCACAAAGCCAGTAAGTGCGAAATGTTCTTTAATACTATGCTTAAATCATGGAAAATTAAATCCTTTTATAGGTTTGTTTTTAAATTTCTTCAGTTACAAAATATTTCAGTGAAGTTACAGGGTAAAGGGCACCCAAGATCTCTGCCTGTAAAACTTCAAGATCCACTCCATTAAGTATTTTGAAGATTTCACTGCATTTTATATTTTTCCCGAGCTACAGTATCAGACAAATGCATTGCTTGAGTAGGAGAGCCAAGAGTTGGATCACAAGAATGGAAGCTGAGGTGCCTGGGCTTTTCCAGAGGGAGGAAGTGCTGGTTCAAGAATAGCACAGCAATTGTTTGCCTAAGAAAAACCCCAAAGAATTCAACTTCCACACGATAAAAGTGCAAACTGTGCTGTGTGAAGCAAGGTATTCCCCACACTGCAGCTGCACATCTGGACACAGCCTGCATCAAAATCCTTTCTCCTTCAAACCTGCTGATCCCTGCTGAATGGCCATTTCCACGCCACTTCCCAGGGAAGATCAACCAAAGCTCCTTTGCCTTCCTGGCTGCTGCTTTCCCATGCAGGTGGATGGGGCTGGTGAGGATCCAGTCCCTGGGCAGACAGTTTAGGATCACCCTGTGAGAGAATTTCTAGGAAAAGGGCAAAACAAAAGTGGCCAAACCCTGTCCTTGTGTTGGCTGGGATAGAGGTAAATTTCTTCACCCCACTCCCCACTTTGTTGTTTGGCTTGGTAAGAAAGTGGCAGAAATGCTCCTGTGAAAAATTTGGGGTTTTTTTTAATGTTAAACCAATATCTAAGGGAATTCCCACATTTAATTAAACAACAAGACAGACTCAGCTGACTCTGCAGGACCCTGCTTCTATGCTTGCCTCTGGGTGTAGCCAAGTGAGGGAGACAGAGGGATGCAGGATGTGGGTCCACAAAATCATTTGCTACATAACTGGATCTTCCCAAGTTCTTCTGGAGAACCAGGATCTCAAGCTCCTTGAAAAAATCACAAATGGAAGTTGAAGACAGTGATGACTTTTTGAAGTCATCAAAATTTGATGACTTCAAAAAATCACAAATGGAAGTTGAAGACTTTTTATTTGAGTCACTGTAGTGACTCAAACAAAAAGTTTCTATTTTCTCTCTTTTTCTCCTTTCATCTGCTCTCCTCATTTTCTCTTTGCTGTCTCATCTCCCTGACTTTCTTTGTGTGTGTTTTGAGGTATGCAGATTTATACAACTATTTATACTCAATCAAACAAAACCTCCTGCTTTGAAAACAATAATTATTCAAACATCTCGGGAAGAAAAAGACAATGAGTGGATGTTGTTCACCGAAGCAAAATAAAGCAAGACAAAGAAAGTTTAGATTTATTACAAAACAGAGACCCAGTGCTTGCAAAACAATTTGCTTTAAGTGCAGTAATAATTCCTTGAGGCAGATTATACGAGGCTCTTGCACATGAGTTACATTTCAATAGTGAGATCCAGCTCAATCTAGCAAACAGATACAGCTCCAAAATTTAGAGCAGGTAGGCTTTGGCTAGAAAATGTGCTTTTCAGAATCACTGCAGGATCTAGAAGGATTGTTCTGCAACTTTTCAAACATTCAAGGTCATGGAGTTTTTGGTTATTTATTTTTTCATCTTAATGATGAGATGCTGCAATCTCAGAGAAATGGCATTATATAGATATTATTCCATTCATGGAATGGAATCATGTAGACATTATTTTCCATAATACCTGCAAACTTGCTAGTTTGTTGATTTAGGGAATTAATTCACCCCAAGGAAAAATATTTGGAGTTCAGCTAGGCTGACTTGCTGGCCCCCATTGCCCAAGAGGCATTTAAGGATGGAGATACTGGTGGTGTTGGGAAGGAAGGGAGAGTGGGACACTGGTGCCACCTCTGTGGAGGACAACACACTCTGGTGCCCAATTCCTGCTCACTCTGACTCACTGTGGAGCTCCTGTGAGGTAAGAATCCAACTCAAAGCATTTTCCTGTCCCCCACCCTGTTTTCTTCTTTTTTTTCCTCTCCCCTGTTCCTTTTCCAGTTTGTGAAAGCCTGGCTTGAAATTACTTAGAATCCATTTTACTTAGGTGAGTTTTCTTATACATATATAACGTTGCACTGTTACAAAAAATAAATTCTTTCCCTTCCTTAGCAGCCTCCAGCACATATAATTTTGGCAAGCAGCTTGAATAAACATGTCTCTTCCCATCAGGGCTGCATAAACATATTGGGTGCTGCCTGATCCAAGACACCTTTACTCTTTCCTAGGCATTAGTGCAGTCTGCTGCAGGATGCTTTGGAAAAATTGGAGTTTCCAGCATGACTGAAAGTGCTCCCTTCAGATATTTAATGTACAAATGATTTTTCTTTTGCAATCTCCCTTGCTCACTCTCTCCCATGTTCCACTTGGAAAGCAAACCCATCAGCATTTATTTTATGTGAGCTCCACTCCAGAATGGGGTAGGACTACCATTCTTCTTCTTTGTTTTTTTTCAGTTTCATCTCAGTTTTTTGTGTTCTTGGAAGGCTCTTAGTCTCGTTTTCCCACTTGGCATTGACTCAATAATTGATTTTTTCTAGTTGTCTCCAAGGCTACAGCACTAAAAAGCCCCAGAGGAGTTGGGTACTTGACTGGAAAGACACCAGAGATGTGGAGGTCCTGGTTCTCCTTGTCACTCAGCAGAAATCAGTTTTTCTGGGATTTCCAAAGGAAAAAATAGAGGGCTGCAAGCACCAGCTGCCCATGAGGTTTCTGTCATCCCTTCACCCCTTTGCAAACCTCAGCACGTGCATCCATCTGGAGATCCTGCCAGAAGTCCTTCAGGACCCATTGGGAAGGTCTAAAAGACAGCCTGTGGTAGAGCTTTGGTTCCAAGCCATGGGTCCTGCTGTGCTCCTGGGCTGGGGAAACAGGGAGACCTGGACCTTGCCAAACTCTGCTCACAAACATCAGCAGGAATGTGCAGGGCTGCTCTGGAAAACACACTCTCCAATGGAAGAACTGTAAATATATAAATTGCACTAGAATTAACCCAGTAATTGGGCCAGATCTTCTATCCAGTTTAGACTCTTTGTGCCCTAGGTGGAATTTAAAATGTTATTGTAACTTAGCTGATGATTTTTTTTTTTTTCTGGGCTTTACAGCTGTTTTGAAATTTTCAAATTTTCAGGATGAAAACCAAGTTTTTGAGAATTTTTGTCTGAGAAAAGCAGTGTTTAGATCAGAGTGGAGATTTTGTCAGTGGTTAAAGGTACCAGACTAACCAATACCACTCCTGGCTTGGTCATGAGGACAAGGGACAAGAAAGTGAATCAGACCCTAAGGAAAGTATCAATCTAAGCAGCCTCATGGCTGAGTATAAAAATACTAGCCAAATGATTTAAAACCATATTATTTACCAGAGTAAACCTAACAATGAGGCAATTTTCAGCCCTATTTCCTAATGTCAACCATTTTACCATCTCAGTTTAATCCCAGAGGTTCCTCTCTTCCCTGTGCTTTACCCCAGTGTGATTTTGTGGAAAGGAGATGGGATCCAGACACCTCCAACACTTCATCTGCTGAAGGGTCAGATGGCATAAGCTGAATGAGACCATTTTATGTATTATTATTTTACTAATGTATTATTATTAATGTATTGCCTTTGACATGTGAAGAGATCAAAGCTAAGATTTGGGGCAGAATTACTTAGGAATTGAGCTGACAGCTTATTTACATTATTATTAATGGTAGCATTAACAGGACAGTCACACCCCAAGGGAGCTTTGCACAGTACACACATGTCAAAGGCAAATTCCCTGCCCAAATAACAAACAACTGAAAAGAATTCACTTCCTTGTCTCTTCGTTTTTGACAACTGTGAAAATTTCAAATGGAGACACTGAAGATTGAATTCCAGTCTCCAGTGCCACCTGCAATATCAAGAAGTACTTTTGAATATAATGCAACCTTCATGCAACACAAGGAAGTTTTTTAGATTTACAGTCACCTGAAAAACTACTGGTGACACACTGACACAATTCATTTTACTCTCTGTCCCAACCTTCTCAATTTTATCCATCAATACCTTCCTTTCATTGTTTGAACTTATTTTGCAGTAATAATTAATGTGTGTTTCATGTAGTTGGAGCCATGAAAGTTTCTGGTTACTTAGAAACTCTTCCCATCATCCTGATTTTAACTAAACTGTTCCACTTGGCACCTTACAGTAGATTTTATTAAAATAAAATCTCATATTGGAGAGAATCTGGATATTTCTTACCCAAAAGGGAAAAATTGATGGGGTTTTAGGTAGTCCAAAAATAGAAGGCTTTAAATTCTAGATCTCTCAGATGGATCATATCACCTTGGTCATGTCCACTCCAGGATTTACACTCCCAGATGAGATTTTGGCATAATTTAGGGGCCTATTTCCAAGAATAGGATGCTCCACCTTTCACATAGGTCTCCAGGTGTGGAGAATTATTTACACTTTATCAACTGGCCCATTATTCTGGTCCTGAGGTTTAGTGAAAATGCAGAGTGGGGCTCTGCCTTGTTTGGGAGTGCTGCTCCATGATCAGCTGAGGCAGAGCTCCAAGGACAGGCCAAAAAATCCTGTTCTAGAGGAAAACAGTGTCATGCTGACCTGGATGGGACTGGTGGATACTGTGGACTTTTCCAGTCATATTTCAGCTATGGCTCCTACCAAGTTCTTTGGATCAAAATGTTCTAGTGTTCACTAATTTTGGATATATGTCAGATTACTGACCAATTTTCCTAAGGACAGATCAGTTTAAATTGAAAAAGTTAAAGTAAATATTCATCTGAAAGTGGCAAGAGCTGTGGCACCCTACTTCATAGCCCCAACTACAGATTAATGTTTGTGTTATTATTTGTATGTTATAGAATGATGTTTATGTTATTATTTGTAAGAGAAAAACATGGATTACATCATGAGTTAGAAAAAAATGAGGATATTAAATATATAAATCCCTTCCAGAAGGGAAGTGAACGTAGAGCCAGTGACCACATTTCTCCAAGAAACTTCTTTTTACTTTGAGCTACACTTTTTGAAATACGACTTCTACAGAAGGTGTTTGTTCCATGGTGTTGGTTTATTTATGTTTTTTTCATCCACAACTGAATGGGTTTTATGCACTCAGACTTTCCTGGGCAGGAAGTGCCAGCCCAAAACAGGAGCAGCCACACTGGGAGCAGCAGAAGGAGCAAGGGGCTCTGGGCAGAGGCTGCACCCCAGGATGTGCCCTCCATCCCTGGAGTGCCAGTCAGTTTTTAGGGTTTTTTTGACTTTTTGAGTCAGAGCACGTGCACAGCAGTCCTGTGGCAGGTCCACAAGTCAGTGCAGAGACAAATCCCCATGCCCAGTCAGCTCCCCAAGTTAAAACCTGAGACTGGCAGTACATCAAGAACCAGAATTTGTTCCAGGTTTAAGCAAATGCAGCATGGCAGGTGTACAATGGAATTTAGGTCAGGCAGGGGAGAGAGATCAACAGCACAGAGCCATGGGCTCTAAATTTGATTAATCAAAGACTGGCCAGGGGTTTGGTCCTGGCAGAGGAAGTGGCAAGCAGAGGATAATTGCATGTTTGGGGAAAACATCCCCTTGGGCACTTGTAGGCAGCCCAGATTACCAGAAAGGATTGTGACAAAAAACAGAATAACCAGGTTGGCTGGTAGCAACCAGAACATCTACTGCAAGAATCATAATCCAGGCTCTGCAAAGAGAATTTTGTGGGAAGACTGAAGGACAAGGCAAGAACAAGTGGGTAGGGAAGTGTAGCTCTGTTGTAGTTTTGGAAAACCAGAATTTTAAAGACTCCTATGTAAGACTAAGAGCAATCTGACATGTTAGATTTAGCAGAGAACTCAGAGATAAACTTCCTAATTTTCATGACAGATGTAAAATATTTAAAAATATTGCTTGGAAAATTGCTCTATATTTCAGGCAGGTGTTCAACAAAGCCTTTGCAGCAGCATGAAGATGTCTGCAGAAATCTAAAGCACATAAATCCAAGAAAATGCCCCTGAGGTTAAGAAGGAGGATGTAATGTAAATTATTCATAGCTGGAAATTAGTAATTAGTCATTTGGTGACAGAGGAGACAGGAAGCCCAAACCAAGTTCATTAAGGGGTTGAGGCTCCTTTTCAGCCAGGCTGCAAAGTGACAAGCAGAGGAAAAGCCACAACACAGCCAGGTGAGAGCACCTGGAGTGCTGTGCCCAGCTCTGCCCCTCAGCTTGGGAAGGACCTTGGGACACTGAGCACATCCAGAGGGGACAACGAGGCTGGAGAGGGGCTGGGAACACAAACCCTGAGAGGAACAACTGAGGGAGCTGGGGAAAAGGAGACTCAGGGGTGCCCCCATCACTCTGACAGCTCCTGAAAGGTGCCTGTGCTCAGCTGGGGCTGGGCTCTGTCTCCAGCAGCACTGACACAGCCAGAGCACACAGCCTCAAGGGAAATACAGGTTGGATAGCAGGGAAAAGGTTTCACAGAAAGGGGGATAAAGTTCTGGGATGGCTGCCTGGGGAGGTGGTGGAGTCCCCATCCCTGGGTGTGTTTAACAAAGCCTGGATGTGGCACTGGGTGCCAGGGTTCAGGTGAGGGGTTGGGGCTGGGTTGGACTCCATGATCTTGAAGGTTTCTTCCAACCTGGTCATTCTGTGAATTCATTCAGTGAAGAAGAGGTTGTACTGCAGGAACAGATTGTGACTCAGAGAGTCCCAGGGCTGTGAATGTAGCTCTGCCCTCCAGGGCCCCAGATGGATGTGAAATGAGCAGATAAAGACTCTGCCCACAGAGGAGCTGCCAAACCACTGCTCAGGGACACCTCAGTGCCCTGGAAGATGTCCCCCAGCTAGTGGAGGTCACCTCACCCCATGGGGTTGCACATTTGGGACTGTGAATACACCAAAATATGGCATTGGGGTTAAATCTTGCACTGATATTTATTCTGAGCACTTTGGGGCAGGGGCCAGAGTGACCTAAGGACTTTTAGCATTCACTGCTTATGGGCCCTCATTTCCCTGGGAATGTAGATTCCTGCTCCTGGAAAAGAACTGGAATGAAAGGATTCAAATAAATATGGGAAACAAAAGTGTATAAAGATAAAATAAATGTATTTTATTATAATAAATGTAATAAACAGAGCTGTAGAAAAAAAAAACCCAAATATTTTAAAAATTGATGGTTCCTACTTGGAGGAGTTATGTTATTTAACTAACACCTATTGGATTTTGGGATCTGCTTTGGTAAGGATTTTTTGTTTTGAAATAAGAATACTGGAAAAATGCAATAAAACTTGGACCCTTGATAAAACAAATGAATATATTTTGTAAGGCCACCCTTCCCACAGCAGTGGTATTGAAACCAGAAGATTTTTAAGGTCACTTCCAACCCAAACCATTTTATGATTCTATGAATATAATTCAAATAAAGAATTTGTAACCTGTGGGGCTGAACTTTGGGAAAAAAAAATTGAAAGAATGGGTTTAAAAAAAATCTGTAGAATTTAAATTTGGAAATGCAAAACATGCACTTTCATTTAAAAATATTTTTAGGAACAAGGGCATACGTAAATTTATTTAAGCTGTTAATTTATTGTACCAAGTTGGTTTCATAGAGTCAAACTGTGCAACAGATTTAAGGCAGTGATTTCCAAGGGGATGGAGACCTCCATTTGAATTTCCCCACTAAAAAATGAATAAGGATTGACAGTCTGGAATAATTTTAACTGGCCTGTGTATTTGTTACCTGCAGTTTGTTATACAGAAGAAAAGAAAATGTATACAAGGTTGAGAGCAGCCACAGTCCAGCAACAAACTGTTAAAGCAGGGCACAGATATAGGTCAAGAAAGAGTTTCCATGGAGTGGGAAAAGCAGGGAAAGAAGATTTAGGAGGCAGAAATAATTACTGAGGGAATTTTTGGCATGTGGACACTGTCAGGATAGAGTCAAGCAGGCATCTGAAGCAAAGTTGGCCAGTTTTTGCTGTCTGAGCAGCACAGCAGTGAGGATCATTTTTACAGGGCTGAGGGAGGAAATGAGAAGATTACACATAAATCAACAGAATTGGAAAAATGTAATAATATAGAATTCTGACAAATGCTGGTTTAACATGCATTCACTTATATAAAAGCTCTTCCCAAAGCTGCACATAAACCCATAAGCTACCAGGAGTTCGAATAAGAGACTCTGGGGTTTTACTCATAAAAATGTGCTGACATGGTCGGGTCAGTTTTTTTTTTTTCCAGTAGGAAAAAAAAAAAGTTTAACAGTAGGATCAGAATGTACATCCATGCATGGCTTGAGAAGAAAAATGTCCAATCTGAGGAGTCTGGGACCAGCCAGTGAATGAGATTAAGAAAATGAGATCTTAACACAGGGAAAAGCTCCTGGTTTTGTCCCATAAAAAAAAGAGTAATCACACGGCAGCAAAAATGATGCTGTGCTAGTGGATGCTGGGAATATCACATTGCATTTACTGTGGCAATACAAAGCTGACAAAGATTTACACTTTTCCTTCCTCCTGACTTTATTTTCTTTAATGTGTTTACTTTTAAAATAGAAAATGTTGCTTGCAGAGAGCAAAAACAAATGGAATGAGAGCAAAAGAATTAATTGTGATCAGGCACCTCAATTAATCCATTTTTTTATTTTATTTTTATGTAAAAGGACTCGATCACAAAATGGAAATTTGATTTTAGTTCCATCTTTAAACCAGGGAGTAGAATGATGATATTCAAGGTGCTCAATAAGACTATAAAAATACCATTTAGATGTGTAAATAATGGTCCTGTGAAGTGCAAATGAGCACTTGGGCAGTCAAATGCTCCATATCTCTCCAGAATGGCACGTGGTCAAGGAGAGAGAACCATTATCTCCTCCAACAACTCACACTGTAATTAATTTATTTGTTCCTGCATGCACTTGTACTGGTGATGCTTTTTACAAGCTTTTATAGAACTACAGTAAAAAAAAATATTCCCTGGAAATGACTCCTGATTAAGTTCAGTAACCAGAAAGCCCTGAAAACATTTGCCTTGTAAAAACAATTTTCCAGAACTATTCTCAATCCTGTAAACACTGTACCTACTAAAATGTGCCATTCCTCTGATGGCTGAGGCATTCATGTGGTGGCAATTTAAAATCCAAAACTCACAGTCTGATCATTATATCATGAAGGAGCTAGAAAATGTAATGAAGCATTGCTTTGGGATTTTCATACAGATCCCATTCCCAGCAGAGAGTAATTCCCAAGGGAAAGTTGCTGTCTGATCCATGCTGTGGTCACCTGTGACATCTGTCCTGTAGGAGATGGGCAATGTTTGCAGAGTGACAGGGTGTCACTCACTCAGCTCCCACGTGGGAAGCCACCAAGCCCACGGGGGCTGTCCCAGGAGAGGGGCAGCTGACAAGGGCACTGGCAAGGTCTGTGAAGTCACCAGGGATGGGACTGGGGATGCTGAAGGGTTTCAGGGGGAATTGGACAAGTCCATGGAATGGAAATCCACCGAGGGCTGTTAAATCATGGCAAGCACATCTGAGGCTGAGAGTGCTCAGAAGCTGGGAGAGTCAGAGTGGGGAATTGTCTGTGCCTGTTCTGTTCCTGCTCTTTGCCTTGGGATGCCACCAGGGAGAGTGGCCTGAGGTAGCCAGACCTTCAGTGGGATCACTTCCCTCACACTGTTATTGAACTAAACCTGTGGAAATTGCTACTGTGGAAGTCTGCATGATTATTCTGACTCCTCTGGACAGCAAGGGATGTAAAAAGCCCCTCTTCTGTATTTGACACCTGAATAGGTCTTAGAACAAATAAGTAAATAGGCACAGATTTTATTTGTAAGGCCTGAAGTTGCAATTTTATGGGGATTCTTTTCCAAGAGCCAAGAGAGATAAAAAATATTTGAAAATATTTGATAGAAAATACAAGTTAGCCTCTTCAAAGAAAGCAGGACTGAGCTTTGCCTATTTTGCTGTCTGAAAGGTTTCACATTTCTCCTTCTTCAACCCCTGAAGAGGTTCAACCATTTGCCTGTTCAGAACTAGGAGAATAAAAAATTGGGTTTGTAGTAATCCAGTCACTGGAGATGGACCAATGTTCAGAAGATAAACCAGGTGAAACTCCACACGGTGAGCCCAAAGCCAAGGCATGGTGTGAGATTCAGGTTTGCTCCTGCTCAGGTGAGCTGGCTCTGCACCCCTGGGGTACCAGAGGCTGAGCAAAGGGCTGGCTTTAACCTCTGAGCTCTCCCATAAAGCCAGAAAATAAGGAATTACCTTGGAGAAGATACTTCCACCACAAACACAAGAGCAGATAAGAGAAGATCAAAGTTAATTCTTCACTAAGGAGGGGAGCTAATAAATTAAAACTCTAGATAACACCAAGAAAATGTTGGCTCTAAGAAAATCTATCACATAGGCCAACTGCTCAACAATGCAAAAAATAGATGCAAATATTTAAAGGCAATATCATCTGGAAATTACAGGGACAGAGATTAACCAGTAACTAAAGAGAGACATTTTTTACCATCAGAGGTGGGAAAGCCTTCATTTTATTGATCAGAGCTGTAAAATGTGGATGTTGTGCACACATGTCTGCCATCTGCAGAGCCTGGCAGCCCCATTTCCACATTATAAATGATAAGAAAGTAACACAGTGGCAGCAGTGGCTCGTGGTGTGCTCCACCATGCAGGTGGTGTTTACACACAGATGCTTTTTTGGAGTGAGCACTTGAGGTCAAAATCATCCAGGGAGTTGTTTGAGCAGAGCAACAAACAATATCAAAATAAACATGAGCTCACTGCAGCCCTTCCTGCCTCAGCTGTTGTGTTTATGGCAGGTTCCCAAAAGGAGCAGGTCCCCTTTGTAGCCCTGCAATGCACCTGCCACCTGTGCAGAGCAAACTCACACCTCTGTTTTCACTCTGCTAATCTGTGTGCCCTCCCTGGCAAGTCCAAGAAAGCACCCAGCTTTACCCCTTAGTATTATTGCCATGGATTGCATCATGGAGATGCAACCTACAGGGAGATGCAGGTGGAAAAACACACCTTGTATGAGCAAAAATTGTGTCTATATCAAGGACAAAATGAAGAGCAGCATGCACTGAACAATTCATAGATGCTACCACCAGAATGTTAAAATAAGTTTTGTGTCCAGCCTTGGCTTTCAGCCCCAGTTACACACCAAAATGTGCCTTTCACTATGATCTAAAGGAGACAATCACCACAAAGATGAATTAGGACACACAGAGTTAGGTGAGACCAGCTCTGCATTTAAATACATTTAAATGGACAATCTATGGAGTGGAAACAAATCACAGCAGCCCAGAGTTGCCTGAGTGAGAGGTCATTGACTCTGAGTGTGTGACTTAATGCTGGTTTGGAAGAATAATTTGCAGTGGGATGAGAGGCTGGTCTCACATCCATTAATAACAATCAGGATTTCATCATTCTAATACCAGATTATTTTGTGAGAGTATTTTCTTCTGTTTGGTTCTGTGTTGGGCTACAAAGAAAAAAAAATGTGTTGCCAGTTTCAGTGAAGGCAGAAGGCATTCCTGGCTCTTACATCTTCTGAAATGCATCCATCTTCCCAATAAACTATTTAACTTTATTGTGGATTTGGAAGCCTTGAACTCAGCCCTGTGCTGCTTCACTCCACGAGTCATGTTTACAAAGCTCTCTGACCAAAGATGCCTGGTAGAAAAGATTTATTTGGGGAAACTACTTCTTGTTTGTGAGTCTGGAAGAAAAGTGAAAACCTAAAATGTCAAACTTTCATCATTACTTTTGAATTGAGTGCAAATATTTGACTCAGCAGAATATAGACATCAGTAAGGAAATAGCTTATCTGCTCACCATACTCTTAAAAATACAATGGCAAGAACATGCTGGGTATTTTAAGATACTTATAAAAAATAAGTGCATGGGAAAGATGTACAGTAAATGATAAGGCAGATGTTTACACAATCTTTTTACAGAGTCCAGAGCAGAATTCTGTGTCACTGATGGCTCCTTTTGGTAAACACATTCAATTGCTCAGTATCAGAGAGCCTTTACTAATTTTCTCTTTGCAGGCAGCAGAGATAAGAAAAGTGCACTGCCAGCTTTTTTAGTGCTGCTAGAGCCTTGAAGCTGCTTTTTAACACAGATGGCACAGAGGTGGAACAGAGTCTCATATTTCTGTCTAATAATAGCGATCATTTGTAGGGAACTCCACTCCCAAGGCACTTTTCTACTTCTCATATACACATATTTACATATAGATACACATAAAAATAGATTAAAAAAAAGAATTTATGTGTGTAAAAAGAGACCACTAAAGGCAGAGTGCTCATAATGTCCTTTAGCAGACTTCCTGGGGGCTGCCTGCCGTGCCTCAGGACAGAGCGTGCCGTGCTCTGCCTCGGGGATTTATTTCAGCTTGCATGGCAATCCACTGTGAAATTCTGATTTTTCAGTGCTGAGTGGCTGTTGCAGGCAGGAAATGAGGTTTATGAATGCTAATGATGTATGATTGGAGCCCACCACACGGATCTTTTGCCTCCACTGCAGAGGAGAGCTCAGAGCTGCGTGCCAGCAGCGCTCATCTCGTTCCCCACTCTGCACCACAGGAGCTGGAGAAGGTCCCAGTGTCTGCTCAGGATTAACCCTGGAGATTTTTGGGACAGAAGTTACCCCTTCCACCCCAAATACATCAAACAAATCCAGGAAAACCTTAGGAGAGGGGCTCAGTGTTGGTTTTTTGAGGTTTGGATTGAAGGCACTTGAGACATTGGTTTATGTTCAGACTCAGGTGTTTATTATTTCTTATCAGTAAAACAGTCTTACAACTATGAGTTTGGTAGCTTTTCATTAGTAAGGTACAAAATGGCTAAGTATCTCTTGTTACAAGGTCTTTTAAGGCTAAACCATCTAATTAAGAAATGATACTTGGATTATTTTCCTTTTTAACTTCATAATTGATCCCTCGAAGCCTCAATGCGGACTTTTCTGTCTAATTACAAAACATCACCTGAACCCATGAAGAAGAAGGAAGAAGAAGGTGAAGAAGAAGGAAGAAGAAGGTAAAGAAGAACAGCTTGTCTCTGCCTTAAATCTTCTATTTTGCTTCATATTTATTTCTGTATTTTAAAACCTTGAACTTTAAGTTTTCTACTTTGTGATATTATACACTTCTAACCAACTCCACACCTGTAATCCCAGCACTGTCAATCAATTTTGGAAGTCTTCCCCACAGCCTCAGGTCAGTGGCAGTGCTCTCTTGTGGGTCTGTGCCTTTCAGCACAGAAAGTTTAAAACTCTCAGCATCCAGGGTTCCAACAGCTCAGCACTAAATAAAGTTGAGTAAAGGGGATCTAATCATTCCTGTTCCACTCCAGCCACAAAACCTGGCACAATATCCAGAGACCCCAGACCATCAAGGTCCAGCCTGAAAAGGGATGGTTGCTGCATCCAGGACACCAAATCTTGCTCATTTTCCTCCCTTATCTGCAGGCAAAGTGATGCCAACAGATTAAAAAATACACCAGGAGAACTAGTGAGAAAACTGGCATTATTATAGGAAGACCTTTACCTTAGATGCCAAGGACAGCAAATAAAATCTAATAACTGGATTTTTTCTTCTTGAAAACAATAGGGCTCAGTGATGTTCCTTCCAGTTTTTGGTATGTCACTGGAGTTTTGGCAAATTTAATATCTACATGACAGCAGAATGTGAAGGGCACATTTCTCTGTCCATCAGGGTTAGAAGGCAGCTATCTCTGACTTAAGTGACATAAAATTTATGACAGTGCTCATAATTTTTAAAAATATCTCTGGTTCTGACTCGAAGTATTCTGGATCACTGTGAAAATTCCATGTTTCCTTGTCTGATTCTGATTTTAATTGCAGATAACTGGCATCAGGTTGTTTACAGACCCTGTTTCTCTGAGGATGGGAGATTGATGATATCTGATGGATGATTTATTTGCCAGCTGTTTAAAGTGTGCCGGGTTTCAAAGTTAATTTGAAAAGAAGTGGAATGGAAGTAACAAGAAGCTCAGTTTAAAATGCTCTTCAGTGGTTAAATCCATAGTGAACCAATCTAAACCAGAGTTTTATAAGGTTTCTTTTCACCATTTGCACCCAAACCTTAGAACACAAATCTTATCCTTTTATTGGTAAATGACACTTTTTGAAGCACAGTCATTTAACTTCAAATTGCCATGCTTATTTGGGAAGTTAAGAGCACTAAGGGAAGTTTAAGCCCCATATAATTGAAAACATCAAATTATATACCCATGAAAATAGGATTTAGAATGGAAATAGCAGCTGATGCTTAACTGAAACAGATATGTTGGAGTAACACTTATGTACCTGATATTTTAATTCTTCAGATGACTCATTTACACAGCAGTTACCAGTCCTGTAATTTTGAAAAAAGGTAAAGGTCAAACATCTTATTTGCAAATCCATGTTCCTTGGTTATTGCATATATATATCTCAATTCAGATTTACATGTAAGCAATAAAGCTGGAAATATTTTAAGCTGATTAAAAGAAAGTGGATTTCATATTACAACATGCTAAAACACACCTACAGAATAAATAACAAGCCCCTGAAGGAAATTTAAATAGAAAGTGATTAATACCTTAAACTGATGAATAATACAGTTTTATAAGAGGTGTGCTAATGAATCAGACACCTCTGCTTGCAGTCAGTCCATGTGGGTGGGCCCTGCAGCTGGAACACCCTGAGCTGGGGTCTCTGTGTGGGTGGAAAGGTCCAAACACACCCACAAGGGGCTGCAGAGCTGGGACTGACCCCTTGGCACTCTGCAGTCCTTCACATCCTACTTGGAAAACGCCAAAGAAGGCCAAATATCATTGACCTCAGTGTTTGTGAAGAGTTCCTGCCAAGTTCCAGGCAAATCTATAAAGAATAAACATGATTTTACTCAGATTCTCAGTCACTTCATTAGCAGTAGAAACAAGTAGTAATTACGAGTCACAACTATTTTCTTAATTTGAACACATTTTTATCTACCAACTCTTTGGTTTGTTACTTCTTTTAATTGCACATCTCAGTAAGAGGAACGTTGGGAAAGATGAAAGGGTCAAACCAAGGATCTTGGAGGATAAACTGTTGTCTTTAAAAGCAATCCCTACTGGAAGAAAATATGATGATTGAGAGGCCAGCAGTGCTAGGGTAAGCACAAGATAAGTCACAAGCTATTTGAAGCAATGTTTCCTTTGATCTGCCAGGCCTTTCCATGCATAAGGAAATTCAGAGGGGTGCTAAAGGCTCTGCTAATCTTCCTAATGATATGCTGAGGATGCTTAAGGCTGAGGTTAAAGAGGCCTTTCAGTGCAGCTTGATTTGTGAACTTTTGAAATGCAGGGCTAGCCTTCCTCCCAAAGATATTTGCAAAGCAGCTGCTCACATTAAAAAATGTGTGGGCAACTGGGTGGATGAGCTCAAGGCAGAAAAGTTTGAAAAGAGAAGTTTTAGATGGGCTTTGTCTTTAGCAGGGCTGCCCTGGACAGTGATATTGTGGGGTTCCCACAGGGCTTTAGGAACAAAGTGTGTCAAGAACAAGGGTGGTTTAAAATCCTTGAGGAAAGCAGGCAATCAGAGGGCTGGGTTGGTCAAAATCTTTGATAATTAATATCTGTCAGGCTGGTGCTTGGGAAGACTCAAAGTCCTCATTTCAACATCTAATTTTTAGGTCAATCTTTATCACTACCATGGTAGTGAGAGCAGAATCAGCATTTGACTGAAGAGCCTGAAAGTAAATTGGGGAGCCTTAATTTGTCAGAAAAGTTCAAGAATCATTCACTGTGGGGGTAAAAAAAGAAAGTGATAGAGAGAAATGTGCAATGCATGTTGGCACCCCTGAGCTCTGAGTGGTTTGATTCTGCCTGGTTCACACTCCTTGTGTGCCCTAAGGCTGAACCCAGCAAGCAGAGCACACCTGTACCCTCCAATCCATCTGAGGCTCAGAAAGTGAGACTCTCCCAGTGTGGCTGGTGAGCTTCAGAGTGTGCCCAGCACATCCAAACTCCACACTCAGTCTGGCAGACACTGCAGCTTTCTTCCCAAAAAGAAGAGGTCATCACTTGCATGGCAGCACAGCCAGGTGTCCCCAGCAGCCCAAGGGATAACTCAGGGGTCTAGAAAGTGTCACAGACCCTCACACGTGCAGGGTGAGGCTGTTGTCACACGAGTACAGATGAGACCTGGCTCGACAGCTGCCTGGATGTGCATTTCTGGGATGCTTTCATGCCAGGAGGGCATCAGAGGTGCCCAGAGCTCTGATGGAAGGGGGTGGAACCAGGGCAGTGGGAATGGGGCAGGGCTGGTGGCCTCAAAGCAGAGCCCAAACGAGCCAGGTGTTTGCAGGAAGCCCTGGAACCTCGGGGCTGAGGAGCAGCTGTGTCCAGCAGGAGGGCTGGGGTCAGCTCCCAGCAGCCAGAGCCTGCTCTCCTCTTCAGACAAGCTGGCTGGGGCAGCTCACTCACTTCCAGCCTTTCTCCAAGCAGGTTTTCCTAATCAGTCAATTAAAAAGCCCAGTAAGGACATGGCAATAAATAGAAAAGCACATTCCTCTGCTGGCAGACCTGCAGCCTGGGCTGTTTGGGACAGCCAAACTCCCTCTGAGGAGCATTAACATCCCTGAACACAGACTAAAGCCCAATTTTCAGGTACTCTCAGCTGTCCAAGGGTTGTTTGGCTGTCCCATGCAAAGTGAAATACCTTTAACATGAGGAATCTCCCACCACACATTTCAGTGGCTTTAGAGCACATCTGTGGGAGGTAAGGGCTGGCTCACCTCGACCAAAGGAAAAAGAATTATTCCTTGCACTGCAGGTAAGAACTTTAGTTGGTGGTCTATGGGCAACGATTTAAATCCAAGTTTGGAGGCACTGCTCTGGAATTTACTGTCCTGGGTTTGTTATTGTCATTATTTATTTGGTCTTGACTTATTTGGGGACTTAAGTCCTTGCATTCCTGAGGAAAGTGCCAGCGTTTCACTTGGAATGGCAGAGTGACTTCAGCTGCTTTCAACTGGCCCGGTTTTACATCTGATTGCACATGAAAGGAAGCCTTTTGAATGCTGTAAAAATGGATCCATTTTGAGCAAATCTACCTGGAACTGACAGGCAGGGAATCCTATGAAGCCAAATAGGCTTAGGGCTGAGACAGGAACCAGTCCTAATGCTGTTAAGGCTCAGTTTCTGTGCAGAAGCAGAGATGGAGGTGCTTTGAAAGTTTCACTGGCAGGGACCAAATACCTAGAAAAATTAGACCACTGCAAGCATTTCTTTGATTTTGAGGGGCCAGACTTTAGATGTGGAAATCAGTACTTGTCTACTGGTAAATGCACCTATGTCAGACTTGAAAAAATTCAGATTCATGGTTTATTCCACCAACGTTTTGAGTATGGAATATTCCAAATATCGACTTGGGAGTTCTAGCAAAAATAGAAAAAAACATTAATGCTTCTTATTCATTGGTTAGAAGAGTTTTTTTCTAATGAATAAACCTCTGTCTATAATCAGTAAAAAGACATCTCTAAAAACCATAGTGAGCTGATGAAGGGCAAACACCTTCCCTTTTTAACCACCATGACTGGTGGCTTTACTTTTTCCAGCTGAAGTCTGCTGGATGAAACAGAGGAGAGGAAGTTCAGTTAGAACCTCAAAAACATGAAAAAATGCACAAAGCCCAGTTTTTATCCAGGGCACAAACTTCTGGCCTCACACTGAGCAGGTTTCTAAGGGCCAGCTCCATGCAAACAGTCTCAGAGGCTGAGCAGGGCAGCCAAGTCAAAAGGTGAGATCATGGAAACCACCAACCATTTATGGCCTCACCTCAGAGACCTCTCAGCTCCATGTGGCTGCCACTTCCAGGCTTTACAGCTTCCCCTGCTTTTGAGGCTTCCTGCAGACCCAGGATTGCCTCAGCCCTGACCCTGCCAAGCAGCCTGGCACATCACCCACTCCACTGAGTCCCCAAAGGTCCCCTCTCCCCACCTTCCCCCAGGAAGGAAACATTCCCAGGTGATGTCTAGAACACTGTAAAAACACATGGGGGCTGCCACTGCTTTTCAAAAATTAATCAGAGAGGGAAAAAAAAAAGTCAGATTTTTTAAAAAATAGATCATTAGAGCTTTTCTGTTGGTGCTAGATGGGACTAAGACCAAATCTCCTCATTCTAAGCCATGACCAACACCCTGCAAAGCCCCTCAGCTCTGGGCTGCTGCTCTCCCCACAGCAGCTCCTGGTACCCTGTGTCTGATGATCAATGCCATGACTTTTGCTGGCTCACAGTTCCTCTGGTGAGCATGTGGAGCTCCTCTTTCTCAGAGACAGGAGTTCATCACCACTCAGAAATATTTGGAAATGTTTATTTGTGTGGATGTGCAGGAGTACAGAGATAAGTGCGTGGGCTCGTGTTTGTGTATTTAACCACACAGAAATAAACTTTCTGGATGGAAGCTGATAATGGTCAAATAAAAGCAAGCACTGAAATGATTGCTAAAATAATCAAAAGTCCTTTTTTTTGTCCTCACAAACCAGCTCCTAGCTGATGCTGTTAAATGCTAATAAAAACCTGTTAAAACCTGTAACTAGTGCATGGAAATGTGGAAAATTATACTGGATCCCTAACTTCTGGATAAGACAAAGAATTTTAATTGGGCCAAATCTTGTTGTTATTTATATGAAGAAAAAAGACAGTTGAATTTAAAGAGGCACAGGTTTCAACCAGAAAGAAAACAACAAAGAAAGGAGCAGAGCTGGAACAACACCCAGGTTATGTTCACTGCCAAATGTATCATGCAGGAGGTGACAACCATGGTCTGCACATGCTGAAAATTGAACAAATCAGAAAAATTCAGAATTTTGTGCTTAAGATGATATGTGGTTGGGTGGAAGGATGGAGTGCCAGGACACTGCTGGCATCTAGCTCCAGATGAGGATCTGAATCACCCTGGCCAGTCCTCAGCTCTTTGTGTCTCATGGAAACCAAAATGAGCCAGGCAGAGCCTCATGGAAACCAACCTTGCTTGGCTCTTTCCCAAGCCAGCTCATGAACAGAAATGTTTCTCTGGAAGTACCTAGAAGTGCATTTAGTATGAAGGCACACTTTCAAACACCTCCACAGAGCAGAGTTTCTGCAGAGCAGTCCAGTGGTGCTGTGAGCAGTTTGGGGGCAGGCCCCTGAAACCTCTCTATCCCCAGTGATCTTAAACCTCCAAATTCCCACAAGGCTGACCCCTTATTGATAGCAAAGATAAAGGAGCTGTTTTCTGAGCCTCTCAGCATTTCATTAAGGCCTGAACTGCAGAGGAGGCCAGAACAGGAAAGAAAATCCTGTGGGTGAATACTTAATTCTGTGGAAGGCAATGGCCAGTCCTGGGTCAGGTTCTATGGGGGAAAGATTTCTTCTTGTGCTTTTAGGTATGTAAAAACCCATGGCATGAATGAAATTAGAAATTACTTCACTGGGCTCTGGTAACAGCAAGAGCAATCTGATGTAGGTTTGAGAAGAACCACATTTGAATGATTCCTATCTTCAAGTCATGTGGATTTTCCACAGTGGCTGTTGCTCTCTGGTTATTTGCTGTTACTCAATTCCTTGTGTACCCGTGGTGGTTGTTTTGGCTGGTTTTAAGTGCTGTGCATTGTTATGCTCACAAGCAGTGCAGTCTTGCTGTTTATTTGCACTGGGGAGTTTTGGGGAGTGTGCAAATCTGAGCTGTGTCATTTGGGACAACAGCTGTGTGACAACTGTGTTGAGTGTGGACCCCATTTTCGCTTGAGCTTCTTCCATCTGACATTCCTTGCTGGCACATTTAGGGGTTTTTCTTGCTGCAGAGTGCCCAGTATCTGCCAAACCTGCTCGAATTCTGGGACTTTGGGGTCACATGATGAAAGTTCCCATCTCTCCACTCCATCCATCTGGTTTTTCCCCAAGCTAGAGCTGTTTTCCATCACTGGGTCAGTAGGTGGAGGCCGTGGCTGAGCCCTGTGAGCCCAACAGCTGTGGCACAAAAGGCAGTGATGCCAAAGGCATCCTTCTTCTGGGAAGGGAACACAGATGGGGAGGCTCTTCCTGAGGCCAAGGGATGCACTTCCCAAGGACAAACAGCAGCTAGAGTTTTGTATTGGCTTGATGCCATAAACAAGGGGGCTGCAGCTATAAAGGAAAATGGCACTTCCCAAGGGAGCAGGTAGATGGAAATGTGACTGTGAAAAAGCCCTGGAGCTGATGGAAGGCTGTAATGGCAGGCCATGGAAAAGGGGAGGTTGTGTGCACACGGCAGCTGGCAGGTGAAAGCTGGGTTCCCTTTGGGTTTCTCTTCAGTTACAGATGTGGCAGGAAGCTCCACTGGAACTGGAAAGAAAAAATCCCAGGAGCCACCCCAGGAGCGTTGGGAGGTGTGGGCAGGAGTGTGTCTGTCACAGGAACAGAGGCAGTGTCTGCACACCTTGGAAGGGCAGCCCTGGTGAAAAGGATCTTTGGGTTCAGTCACAGGGACTGCTCTCAAAGTGTGTGAGGCTGAATCAGTCCCTCTTTTGATAGAAGGGCTCTCCTAAGTGACACCAAGCCCTGTTGGTGACTTCTTGGCCAAGGCAGGGGCTCCTTCCACCCTAGGGCAGGCCAGGGCTTTTCCAGCCCCAGCCAAATCCAGTGGCTGCAGGATCTGTGAGCCACCAGCCAAAAAATGGGAATAAACCAGCTGACACACTGGGGAGCAGGGGGAGGTAAAGGGAGGTGCACAGCATGGTTAGCTCTCTGTGCCTCTCTCCTTGGCCAAAACCCCTTTAGCTGAAAGCAGGATGGCCAAAGACAAGCATGGAATTGCTCTGGAAGCCCCTGGGTGGCCAGTCCTGGGCAGGGCAGGGCTGCCCTAAAGACCTCTGGTACAAACAGCAGGGTGGGGCACTGGGGGACAGCAAGCTTTGGGTTTAATTGCTCTGGGTGACATTTGGCTGTATTTAAATATTTTAAGGGACGCTGGCTGGGTGCTTCTCACCACTGTTCCACAGCCTCCAGCTTCAGGATTGCAGTCCTGTAGTTTGTATTTCTGCTTGTCAGACATGAGCCTAAGTGGGTGTCCCAGCATTGCATGTCAGAGATGGAACTTTCCCAAACATGTTTGTCACCAGGTCAGATAAGTGCAGAGAAGCTTGATCCAGTTACTAATTAATAGCAGACTTTGAAAGTAGGAAAAATCATCTTGTTATAATTCATTGTTATAAAATGGGACTATTTTCTGCTGAATTTATGAGTGAAATCCTCAGACCTCTGTTTATTTTGTAGTGCCAGATGAGTCAGTTTTGTTATCCTTAGCAATAATTTGTGATATAATGAAAAATTTGGTGATTTATACAGAAGAGCTTATGTCTTCCTTGTAAATAAACACTGTTCATTTTGTGCTATTAAGCTGAATCAAGAAATATGTGGTTTAAGATGCAGTTTACAAGCTACTGAAAATCAGAAATTATAAATAGCATGACAATCTTTTTGGGAAGGATGTAAGTCATCGTGCTCCCAGGACATAAGATAACCTCTAATTAATGGGGGCTAGTAAGAATTCTTTCCTGTCAGCAAGTTATTCCATAATTGCCTTCTGTAAGGCTTCCTGTCCTTTCCTCTGAAGCAGCTGCTGTGCTTCTGCAGGAGCAGGATGATAAAATCAATAAATCCCTGACCCACTCCTCTACCTCTGTGAATGTCTTTTTTGATGGGACCTTTCATCCACCCAAGGCCCAGGTTCAGTTTGCTTTGTTTGCAAGGCAAGAGCTGCTGAATGCTGAGGCAGAAGAAATGATTTGCTTCCTTTAGTGATGTCTTCACTTGTGACAGGAAAAACAAAGCCCAAATCCTTCAACTCATGTGTTGGCATGTAGGGAGGAAGGTAAAGTGATTTTTGTCAATAACTTCACCTGGAGAAGCAGCTGGTTGCATTGTTAATATGGACCCACAGTACAAACATCCATCTAACAGAGGGAGAGCAAAGCTTAGCTCTTGAGAGGTTGTCTGGCTAAAGGAAATCTCACCCCAACCATCCTCTGAGCTTTGGAGCTGTGTTTAGGAGGCCTTCCACTTTGCCCTGGCCCTCAACTCTGCTCTTTATCATTTCCTCCTAATATTTCCACTTGTCTTCACTAAAACTACTTTTGGATTGAGCTTTATTTTTGCTATGTAACAGGTAGGCCTCCAAAATGACCTGATGGCTGCAGTCACTGGGCCCTAAGACAAAGGCTGGAAATGGCTGTCTGGAAGTGCCTTTGCCCTTTTTTCTGTCATAGAAAGCAGCTGAGGGATTGGCATAGGCTGAGACAGGCTCAGTTTAACATTAAATTAATTGGAAGTTCCTGCAATGAATCACATCTAATGTGTCACTGGGAAGGAGGTTCCTTGATCTTTAGATAATGATGCAGTCTAAGATAATATATTTCCACCTTTTAAAAGGTAGGAAGTAGGCTGGGAAAGGGAATGTCTCTAATGAGTGCTAAAACTGCAGATGCACACACCTGGTTTGGGAAGATGGTCTTCCTGCAGGCCAGGGTCTGAGCCAATTAAAGGAAGCCCTAACTGGACATTAATCAGCTTTTGGGATCTTTTTTTTTGTCCTCTAGGCAATCCAACAACAGGACACTTTCCTGAGGTGAATTTGCAATTCCCTCCTTGCCCCATCAGGGTCAAAGCTTGAATTATATTGTCTTTTTTTTTTTTTTTCTCTTGTTTGGACATGGACCAGGAAAAATGAATCTATCATGCTTCAGATCCCTGTGACTTCTAGAGGTTGTACTGATCATCAGCTACTAGCTGTGAATAAAGCCTCCAAACCTTATTCAAACATCACAGCACTAATTATGGTTTCCTTAAGTAAAATTCTCTTGAACATTAATTACCCTTAAGATTATAGATTGGCAGTTACACAAGAAATTGTGTTAGAGGGCTGTAGCAGGGGGCTGAGCTCACCCCACTGTCCCAGTCAATCAGATCTGGTGAGAAGGAAAATGCAGCAGTCACAGTGAGCAGTGGAAAACCATCCCTGTGTTCTGCCCAGCCCCAGTAGGAGCAGAAAACTCATTTAAAATTCAGCATGCACTGTTCAGTTTACAGCTCTGCTCCCAGTTCTCAGCTGGTGCAAACAGATGTTGATCTGCTGAATATTGATTTCCATCAGTTCAGGTCTCAGTTCCCAGTGCAGAGAGCTCTTCCCTTTGTGTTTAATGTGAAGTGCACTGTTAAACACCACCAAAAGGGGAAACAACTCTAATGCATGTTTTGGGGGGTTTTTAAAGGAAACAGGGAATTTCTGGCAGTTCTGATAGAACAGACACTCTTGTCCTTATGAGTGTTCACTGCTCACTCCATCCCTTTGTGGCATGAAACACACAAATAAAACAGGACTGGAAATTTGGAAAAGTTCAGACTTCAGAGTAGATTCAGGGCTGGGGCTAGAACAGATATTTTCCTATCATCCTCTCTAAACCCACACTCCCTTCCCATGCACCATCAGAGAGTTTCTTTTAATCAAAAAAACATAAGAGGCATAAAACCTCTTATTCCTGCTTGTTTGAATTGAATTTTATTTGTCCCTACAATCTGTTGGTTTGGCTGCATGACATTGATTTCCAGCTAAAACAATTTACTCACCAGTTACTTCCCCAGACAGCAATTCCAAGCTATTAAGAGAATTAAGGAAGTGTTTTCATACTGTGAAGGAATACATCTGTGAGGAGCTTTTAAAAGATGCAGCATGAGATGCTCAAATTCACTTTGTTTTTCCTTAGATATTAGCAGGGCAAATGATCAGAACAATCCAGTAAATGTTTGATGCTCCCCCACCTACAGCTACCAGAACTGCAAATGCTTTTAAATTGGAAACTACCTGCTTTCTCCCACAAAAATGCTTCGTGGGTTGTTGGTTTTTTTTTTTTTTTCTGTTAAATAACCCATTTTTCTCCACTGTGTGGATGAAAAAGATGATTTATCTATTCCATGCATTTTCCTGCTGGATTGCACGTGCCTGGTGATGCTGCAGTGGCACTGCAGGGTTTGTCTCAAGCCCTGCCTGCACACAGAGCACATCCCCTCAATCCTTTGGGCAGAATTCAGGACTAAAATGGCATTTTTTGGGGGGTTGGTTGGAATTAAGGGGGATTTTGCACAGGCATGGAACAGGGATGGAGAAGCACATGGCATTTCTGTGGGAATGAGGCACAGGAAGGCACCAGAGCTGAAAGGATCTGTCATTTGCAGACACCACCCAGTTCTGGTGCAAGGTGCCTCCATTTAAGTGCAAATTAGTAAGTTTGAGGAGAGTGCCTTAAAAATTACTAAAGCATTTCATGATTATGAGGAAGACTTTAATTAAGGAGACAATTCCCACACTCCCACCTGAAGGCATTGCTATTTTCTGTCCACCTGTGCCCCTCCTGTCCTTTTTAATAAGACAAAGTTGTGGCTTCCAAACATCACTCTTGGCTATTGTTTCACAAAGTCTTTTTCCTTAAAAGAGATCTTGTGACATCCTGATTTTCATGGATTATTTCAGAGGGGTTAAAAAGAGCAGTGAAAAACTCAGGATCTCACAGAATTGCCATGACATCTCCTGAATCCATTTAAAGCAAATATTTCTCTTCCTTGGGATTCTGAAAATGTGCACATTTGACTTCTAAACACAATAGGTGCAATGCTGGAACCAGTCTTACACAGGTGGGACTCCTTGGGTTTTTGATGGAGTTTCTACATATTTATTGGCAGAGGAAGTGAATAAATACTCTGAGCTACAACAGGAACTGACAGACAGCAAGTCTTCTTTTTGAAAGTGAAGCACAGGAGTGAATCTAAAATGTGTTTTTATATGTATACATACATATAAAGATATATACATACATATATGTATACATACACATACAGACATGGGGGGAAAAATCACAGAAAGGGAGGAGAATCTTTTGTTGTGAAGTCAAAATTCCCTTTACAGCCGTGACTGACAATAGCCATCACTTTTGTAAATATTGTAAATAAATACATTGGAAAATCTTGTCACCTGAGTGCATAAAATCTCTCAGGGATCACTGAAGTGCCTTCATTCTCCTCCCTGTTCCCTCTTCCCCAGAGATTTGCACAAACGTTGAGAAGATTAATGTCCAAATATGAACAAAATGAGAATAAACTCCTCATTGAACAGGACTAAAAGAAAAGGAAATAGCTGATTTAATTAGTTTTTTTGGTGATGATTCAGACCAACATAAATCTCAATGAAAGGACAAAAATAATTACAGGTAATTAATGCCAAAGTATCCAAAGCTAAGGAATTTAGTTAGCCTTGGGCACTGTACATAACACACCCAGTTCTTCTTTCTGAAGATAACACAGTGCATCCACTAATTTAGGTGATGGAGTTTCTTTTACACTTGTAATTATTTTTAATACTGACACTTCTTTGGCCAGAAGGGAAACAGTGCTGGGAGCATAACGAAGCCAACCTAAAACAGAAAAGTTTTTTGTTTTGTTATTCCTGGAGCTAAAATGGCATGAGTCAAAAACAAATCAAATCCATCATTCTGCCACTGGATAGCTCTGTATAAAATCAGTCAGATGTAAGCAGAGCTGCATTCCATATTTTTTCTGTCTCTGGTTGAGGCTCAGTAGTGTTTCTCAGCTATGGTTTTGTTTTTATGTATCAAAAAAGCAGCTCTTCAGTGACAATTTTCTTTTTTTAATATCAGTATTACGGCCAAAGTGAAGCTCTGATTTCAAAGATGCAATTGTTATGAAGATCTGTTTCATGCACAAACCTTCCAGAGCAGTTTAAAAGACAAATACTGGAAAGACAAATAGAATATTTTGCCATTGATAAGAGCTGCAGGACCACCATCTGGATGGACTAGATTGAGAGTAGGGGTTTAAATGATGCATTTGTGTAATTCACAAAGAAAAGCATTTTTTCTTGGCTAAGATCCCACTCTATATATTTTCCTTTCTTTGGATTGTAGGAGATGAAAGTTAATGTCCATAGGTCATGTTTCCCCCTCACCACTTAGGGGGTTTCAGAAACTTTATTTTACAGCAAAAACAAGATGGGGGTATGGGAGTATGAATTAGCTCTTCAGTTTCCATATCAGATAACCTACATTTATGCAGGTGGGAAGCAACAAATTTTCAGAATTTTAAACCACAACTGGAAAAGGTGAGCACAAAATCTGGGTATGTTCATTAAGGAAATAAATTCTTGGCCAGAGCTGGTGCTTTCTTGTGATTTTCTTAGTCCTCCTCTGTGGTATTTCTCTTCTTGCCTATGAAAGAAGAATCCTTGATGTAACTCCTCCTAATTCAGCTGTGTTTCAGACATGTGGCCTTAGTTATCCACCTAGTGAAGTTCTGCATTTTAGTGAAATCCAATCTGATCTAGAGAAATGATGTTAGGGAAACATCTCTGTCTTACCATGAAGTGAAAACAGCAGCAGTGAGCCCGTGGGGATATTGAACCTCAGAGGAGCAAAATGAGCCCTGTAGGTGATGAAGGGGAGATCCCACTTGGTTGTGAATGCACACAAAAGGGAAGTTTGGGAAAGGAACAAAAAATCCAGTTTATGTTTTTTAGGAGTGCTGATTGTGGAATTGTTTGCTTTTTTATTCCACAAAATGCACAGACAAGTTTCTGTCCCCTGAAGCAGTGGGGCTGGGTGTCCCTTGTCTGAGGGATAGGTGGCACAGGCAGCAAATTGCCTAAAACAAGGAGACAGGGACATGGTGTGACAATCTGCAGCCAAGCTCAGGTTTGGTTTGTGTGGCTGGCAGGGCTGGTGGCCACCAGGCAGGTGCCAGCCTGACTCCAGCCAGCTGTGCCCCTCTGCTGCCATCCTCACACAGCCCCCAGGGGATGTGGAGCCAGGGCTCCACGGAAGGGTGAGGGACCTTTCACAGGACCTTGCATGGACTGGGAGCCCAGGAGGAGCCTGTGCCCTCCAGAACTGCTTCTTGCATGGACTGGGAGCTCTGGAGGAGCCTGTGCCCTCCAGAACTGCATCTTGCATAGACTGGGAGATCTGGAGGAGCCTGTGCCCTCCAGAACTGCTTCTTGCATGGACTGGGAGCCCAGGAGGAGCCTGTGCCCTCCAGAACTGCATCTTGCATAGACTGGGAGCTCTGGAGGAGCCTGTGCCCTCCAGAACTGCTTCTTGCTGTGGGCTGCAGTCGTGCATGGGACACTGCAGCCCCAGGGCTCCTGCAGCGCCTTCTGCAGCTCTTCTCCTCCTTGCATCCAGGCTATGGCTCTCCAAAAACACCTCCTTTTCCCACTTGTGCCCCAAAAGTCCTGGCAGAGCTCTCTCCTGCTCCCCACTGACAGCAAGAGCAGTGGCTGCAGAGCTTTGAGCCCCCAGTCCCTCCAGTTCCCCCAGACTGCTGTAACTCAGCTCTGACAACACCTGAGTTCCTGAGAGGGAAACAAACCACCCAAGAGTGGGTGATTTGGGTATTTATTCCACAGGAGATGAGCAGGAGAGAAAAAGCAAGTGATGCCTGTGCTTGGGCAGCTCTGAGGAAATATTTTCCATGCTGAAAATCTCCAGAGGGAGTCAGGAGCACGAGTGCCATTGGCAACCCACAGAATGAGCCCTGGCAGGGCACAACTAAAGGCCACCAAAAATCAGAATATTCATTGCACTGGGGCACAACAGGAAAAGCTTTCTGTGGCCAGGCACTCAGCAATGTGGCCAAAATTCACTGTGTTTCTGGGAGAAGTGGTGGAGGTTTGTTCCCAAATCCCAGCAAAGGGAAACCATCCATGAACATCCTCCTAGGCTGTTCTTTCACACCAGAAGCTGTGTAATTAAGCATATCCAGTAAGGGGGCCACAAAAGATGAAATAATGAACTCCATCTCTCAGGAGACCAGTACTTCACACAGTAAAATTAATGGGATTGTGGAAGCAGCCATTGCCTGAGAGGAGCAGCCATTTTATGGATCTTTTATGATTTAGGAAAGCAGCTCCAAATCTTTCAACTTGTGGAACTCAAGGGAGGGACTTCTGTTTTGACCATCTAAAAGTCAATGCTCACTTTTAAAATCCAGTCTTCACATTCCAAAATGGCAGTTAGATAAAGATGTTCCTCTCCCTTTGTTATGAATATGATTTTTAAAGCCTTCCTGCATCAGAATTTAGCCACAAACCGAGCAAAATACAAAACCACAGAACAAGCAAATAAATCAATCATTCCTGTGTTATATATCTTCAGAATATGATCCAAAAGTAATTCTGGGTGTAGTTTTCAAACTTCAGCATTGCATAAACCAAATACCCTGCAGCACAATTGGACTGACATGAATTACAAAGTAAAATAAATACACACTGGGATGTGTCTTTTGTTCCTGTTATTTTAGTTTTCCTTTTGCCTTTCAAAAGTTGTATTAGAGCCCATAACACTTGATAAGAAAAAATTAGAAATGTCATTTAGAAGAGGGAAGTAATTTAATTTTGTACTGTAGATTTCTAACATACATCTATGGAAATGTTCTTGCCTATCCCAGTGATTTCCCTCCCCTCAAATATTTAAGCATGCTTGAAAGATGCATGTAAGAGCTGTTTTAATAAAAGAATTTAACCTCTGACTTTTACAAGCAGAGATTTGATTTCTAGATATGAGTTCTTTGCCTGCTTTTCAGTAAATTTCTCTTTACAGTCATTTGGAAAACTGTACCCAAGTCTTTATTGTGCACGACACTCGGAGTCCTTTTTTATTGACTTAGGCTGCTTCTTGCCAAAGTCAAAAGGTTGGAAGCAAGGCCACTGGCATGGGAAGAAATGTGTAAAGAACAAAACCACTTCAGTTGGAAAGACGAGAATTGAAATGAAATGAAAGAAATGAAGCAGAATAAAATGAACTTTTCCCTTTTTATGGTCGTGTTTACTTCCCAGGCAATAATGACAGACCCAAAGTGATCCCTCTGCCATGGGAAGATGCAGGATTTCTGTGCATCCAGCACTTCTCTTGGCTAGCAGAGTCTTGGGATTCAGCCCCATGTCCTGGATGTGAACAGCAGGGAGATCTTTATCTCAGCACCCCTTATTTCTCAAACTTTTTCTCCACTTTTAATTCCTCACAGTTCTTTCCTTTCCCTTCAAGACCTTCCACCTCAGCTTCCCTCTTTTTGTTCTCCCTTTTTCCTCTTTTCTGAATTCATGTTGGCTGCCTGAAGGTGGGAATTATTTGAGGATTTATTGTAGGATTATTTTTGTGTAAGAGTACTTTTAAATGACTGCTTTAACTTATATATAGGAAAATACAAGTTCATGTCCCCTCAGTTCTATCCAAGCAGGAAAACACAAAACTTTACAGAGATTTTGTTTTACCAGCTCTCATTTTTAACTCATGTAGGAGATGAGAAGAGGGATCTGATGACTTCTTAGCAATGCCAAAAATCTCAGCTTTTGTTTGCTCAGTTTTTCTTAGAGTGGCCTCAGGTTTGCAAATGCACCAAACCACAGAACCACAGTTCAGTTTGCAAAGGCCAGAGCACAGGATTTAATATTGACAGACAAACAAATATTTTATGTATTTCTACTGTATCACTACTTGGCTTAGGAAGTGAAAAAAAAAACACCACCAGCTTTGCAGGCAAAAATAGACAAAAGTGACAAGTCTCACCTGTGTTGATATTGAAATCAAACCAGACCATGAGTTTCATATTGTTCTAAAAGAAAACCAAAATAATCTGTACCTGACTCATTGGAAGACATTGAACTGACACAGAACTCACCCTTGATATTCATCACCTTGGAATATACTCAGGCTGGCAAACCTGGAAAGAGACAACATAAGCAGAATTATAGAGTTTTATTTTCCCATTATTACTCTCTGTGTCTTGGGGATTTTTCTGATTTATAAAAATGCCTGTACATTCCTCCAATAAGTGTACCTGGACCAATTACTCAAGGCAAAGCTGCATGGATACATTTACTATTTGTATTCATTATTTATAAGATTATTTTTAATGTACAGATTGGTGAGAAACTAGCTCCCTCTGCACTAAGATATCCAGTCTAGCCACATCCTGACAGAACAAATATGAAGAGTATAAAATAAATGTAATTTTTGACACTGACCATGTCTCTCCTGCAGAATGGCATTTCTTTGGGCCAGCAATTCAGGAGCAGCTTCTGTTCCTCTCCCCTCACACACACACTTCTTGGGGGGAGCAGGAAAAGCAGAAACAGCTGCTGTGAAGCTTGAGAGAATATGGATGGCACTGATAAATATAAAATTATGGTATTCCCTTCACAGGCTCTGCAAGGTGCTGTTCAGCCTGGTGAAATCTTGAAGGGAAGGCTCAATCCCCTTTCCATGCTGCATAAGGTAAGAAAAATAATACAATGAGGACAAAAAAAAAAAAAAAAAAAAAAACCAAAAAAAACCAGTGAGGAAAGACAAAACCCAGTGGGACAAAATCTAAGAGGTTTTCTGTCCAACAGAAGCCTTTTTCATGCTGTTGTCAGGGATTTTATGCTTCAAGAAATGTGGATTTGTCTGCACTGGCTTCTGCTGTTCTGTGTCATGGGGTGACTGTGGGTGCTCATCCAGGAGTAAATCCCTGACTGGAGAGGTTTAAAAAGTAATACAAAAGTTTAGGCAACAATAAATAAGACTGCAAGGTGGAAACCTAAAAGTTTTATAGACAACAGAAATCAGAACTCTATCAGTAGTTTTGGAGTGGTAAAACTAAAAAGAACACCTCACAAAGGGCTGCTCTGTTTTCTTTTTCTCTTTTTTATTTTCCCCCCTTAGGATGAAAACATTCCATTTAAAATTAACTTGTTTTGACTGAGCAATACAAAGGTAAAACAGGAAAACAAAATAGTCAGCATTTGGCACTGGTGCCTCCAGCTGAAACTCCTCTGAATGTTGCCCAGGCTGGATTTGGGAAGCAGGCTTGGGGAGGTTTGTCCCTCCAGCTCAGCTCCCCCAGCAGTGGTGGCTGCTGGAAAAACAAACTGGATGTGCTGCACCCAGGCACCCAGCCAACTGCACCTGGAAAAGGAAAATAACATTTTAAAAGGGAAATTCGTGCAACCCATGAGCACTGGACCCTGCAAGCACCACCAGAGATCAGGGGGTAGAATGTGTGTAGAAAGAAGAAATGAGCATATTTTATTATTTAAGTACAGTGAGGAGCTTCATCCCACAAGGTCCAGAGTGCCATAAAATATGATTAACACTAATAGAGTTAAAGACAATTTGTGTCTTTCAAGGCAAAAATTCATGCTCTTACAACCATAGCCTTAGGATTTGGTTAGGAAAAGGAAGGACTGGAAGTAGAATGACTTATGTGAACATTCCTTTGTTCAAGTCAGTGCCATCTAATAGCCCAAGGAAGAATGAAAACTGCATTTTAATGAGAAATAATTTATCATATTAGACAGAGGGAAAGAGAAAATAAACCTTTTTTTTAAAAAAAAGAACCATGGAAATTAAAACACATAAATTGAAAGTATAATATTTCCTGGGAGAAAAACAAACTGTGTTTGGGCTTTTTGTTTGCTTGGGTGTTATGATTTTTAAAAAGAGAAATAATTCTATAATTTTACATTTTAACACTGATTGGTTCTCCATGTCCCAAGCAAATGGTTGGAATTCTGCACAGATAACACAACTGAGATGGAAGGGCTCATTCTTACAGAGATGTAGTTGTGTGTAGGGTATTTTTTGCTCAGAGAGTGATAAAAAGCAAGCTGGATATGCAGTGAATAAACGAAAGTGAAGAAAGGTCTTTTGTACTCTTGATTTATCTTTACATTAAATCTTTTTTTTTCCAAGAAGCGGATGTAGCATCAGTTACAGCTCTATCTGAATATCCTCACATTTTTGTGGAGGAGCCAAAGAATATACAGTTTATAGAAGCCTCCAGAACTGCTTCAGGTGAGATGACAGATACAGCTACAACTTCCTACCCCCAGCTCCCCCTCTGCCTGACAGCCAAACCAAGCAACACAAAATGGGAAACAAATCAAAAACAAAACAAAGCAGCAGATGGATTCCCAGCTGCACTTTGTATTCAGGAAGGTAGAATGTCAAGAAATGCTGGCCAGCCTGTGCTGAAACTCCCACAGCATTAAAGGGAAACTCAATTTCACTGCGTCAAGTGCAACCGAGGCTTTCATTCTGTAACAGAAACACTCATTGTAATTGCAAAAAAAAATCTAAAAAAAAATATTTCTTTGAAATGGCTTCACACTAACAAGTTTATATTAGATATTGGGAAGAAATTTCTCCCTGTGAGGGTAGGAGGCCCTGGCATGGGTGCCCAGAGCAGCTGTGGCTGCCCCTGGATCCCTGGGAGTGTCCAAGGCCAGGCTGGACAGGGCTGGGAGCAGCCTGGGACTGTGGAAGTTCCTTTAATCCCTTCCACCTCAGGCCATTTTGTGATCCTGTGACACTGGAATACAAACCATAATTTTTAGGGAACTGGGTTAAATTTTCTTACACAAATATTTATCCATAGAGGGAATCCAAAGCTCCTCTCTCCCTGCTGCGTGGTTCTTTGCCTGTAGCAATTTTTGGGTTTTTTTTTTTTTAAGGCCTGAATGTGGAATCTACAAACATCAGAGTTTATGTTGTACTCAGGACAGGGTTACTCAATTCAGGACATTTTGGTGCATAAAGAGAACCACTGCTTCCTAATTTTAGCATGGAATTCTGGTGGAGGTGGGAATATCTTGGTTGACTTCATCAGGTTTTGGAACAAACTGTTGGGAAAAGTATGGGATGGCAGTGAGGAATAAGCCTACAGAATCCTTGACCTGCAGCACATATAGGTTGAAGGGTTTTGCTAAACCAAATAACCATTTTAATTTAATCTCCACTAGAAAAATAGGAAAAATGAAATGCTTGCCATATGGTGCAAATATGTTAAGCTTCAAAGAAGGAGGAATCATTAAATACAACTATGAAAAGGGGGTTTTAGGTTTGAATGGTATGCCAGTTTCAATATAATAAAACATACATATATAATCCTATTAAAGCCTCATTTGAAAAAAAATAAAAGGATTCCTTTGAAAAATGCAAAATCTTAGGTCACATTTTTTCGCCTGTATATTTATTTTCATTTTAATCAAGGCTGCTGAGGTGGGAGAACTTGGTGAGATTTTCAGTGCCCATCCACTGTTTCAATTTTTTACACAGGTAACATCAACATGAACCAGGCTTTGAAGATAAAGAAATGAGAACTGAAAACCCCATTCCCATAAATAGTGAGCCACTCCATAACCAAAAGGAATATTAAAACCAAAGCTGCACCAAGGACTCCCCTATCTTTTCCCCAACTGCACAGTGCAGGAATTGAGGCAATAAAAAGGAAAACCTGAGCCTCCCACTGCCTTTCCAGCTCCACTGTTCTCACAAAGAAAACTCAGAATCCAGATCAAGGAGCTCTGTGAGTAATTCTGGTATAAATACTGCAAAGGGCTTGCCAAAATACAGTCACACACACTAAATACCCACATTCCAACCCTCACTGGCCCCTCCCTAAATAAAGGGGAATTCTATTTATTCCCCCTGGACTAAAGGGCAGACAGGCACATGAATGCTCATGGAAACCCAAAGGAAAAAGGCTGGGAGAAGGGTCACAGCTGATGGCAGAGAGGAGCTGCAGCCCTCTGCAACTCTTGGAGGGGTTTCCTACATTTCCCTTTGAGTGCAGGGCCTTGTTAGAATTCTTTGGGGTTTTTTCCCCCCCATCACTAAATATCCCAGCAAAGCACTCACTGTTCTCCCTGCTTATTCCTGTGACTTGTTCTCATGAGGTGATGCAGGGACACCTCAATCAGAACAAATTGCTGTGATACAGCTGACCAACACACAAAACTATCAGTTCTGTCCCTGCATTTTACAGGCCAATTTCTCATTTCCATTGGAAGATCCCCTCCCCATTAACCTTCAGGGCTGGAGAGTGTGGCCATTTCCCAGGCTGCTGAAATCCTGCTGAGCTGCAAAGCTTCCACCTCCTTCTGGAGCTTCAGCCCATAATAAATATGAGAAATATTTATTATGAGATTATCATACAATATTTATTATTTATTATCATATTTATAGAAATATGAAACTTCAAGATAAAGCAGTATTTCCTTTCTATTTTTATCTGCTCTGTCAGTTATTCCATCACTAAGGCCACATTTCTGACACTGCTTTTCCTCAGATTTGGGATGATTTAAGAAGTTTGCAGTTTTACCCAGTTTCTAGAAGAGTCTCTTTGAGCACATTTGGTGCTCTTTAGATTCCAGTGACTGCAGAAGTGCAAAATGTTATCATTTATTTATCACTGCTGTTAAATAACAAGGTTGACAGATAGAAAATCCTCCAGGAAAGAGCATCTGTGCTTCTCTCCCTCAGCTTGCACCAAAGAGCTGCACTCTTTGTCCCAGCAGCACAAAAAAGCCAAGCTCCTAAAAGTTCAGTCAAAATTTTGGCTTTCCATGTTTTCAAAAGTGTCTCTCAAATATTGATTTGGGTGGTTTACTCCCCACAGGATGTGCAGTTTATTTATATAAGTGCACTCAGAGAGCTTGTGTGCATGCTGCTGTTTTGGGGATGGATTTTGCTTGGATTTTTTGTTTGTTTTTAACTTTTTATTGTTTGCTGACACTTGCTTTCATGCCCAACAATTTTGGGGCTGAGCATTTTGCACAGAGAAAAATGGTTTTGGCTGTGTTTGGTATTCTGCATGTCATTTTTAAACAGAGAGGGGAAAGACTGAATATCCACAGGTGAGGGAGGTATCTTAAAGATAAACTTAATCAGGAACTATCAGATAAAATGAAATATTAGCTGGGTGTTGCAACCAAACTCCCACGTGATTCATAGCATTCAGTTTTCTTGTTCTAAAAAACCTTACAGATTCCCCATAGACAGAGTGCAGGATCATGTTTTACACACTGCTGAAAAAAAACCCCCTTTTTTTACACTGCCCTTTGTGATTAATAACATTAAACTGTATTCATCCATAATTGGAAAATCCCTGGGAAAAAAAAAGTCACCATTGTCCTGCATGCAGAAATGTCAGCCAGCAGCCCAAATTGCCTTGAACAGCTCCCCACGAGGGTTAAAGGAGCTGTAAAATCACTGCTCAGACCTCCTGACACCTTATTAATTAGCTCCTTCTGTGGATGTGTTGTATGAACTTTGTAGGGTCATACAATAAATAAGAATAAAAACTCAAGGCTTGAAGTTTGCCAGCTCCTTGTGATTTGCCCACTAGCAAAGCAGAATATCAGTGGAGCCTGTTTTTTGGGGAGGTGCCTGCTCCAGTTCCCATTTTGCTTCACCAGCTGTTTGGGATAAGAAAAGAGCACCATGGGTTTCTAGATAAAGTATGTAAACTACTGATCCAACTGCACAAAACAATCTCTTAGGGAATTAGCAGATTAGAGGGGGGAAAAAGTAGCAAAAATTAACATTAGCAGCCAAAAATGAATGGCAATTAGTGGTAAAGACTAAATAAAGCTAAGGAGGAGGAAATGTGCTGACACTCTGGACTACTGCTGATATTTCCCACACACTCCACTGCTGGTGGGAAACTCCAGCATTTGCTTATAAATTCACCCTCTATAGCCTAAATAATACAGAGAGCAAACTCTGAAATGCATTGATTCTATGTGGATCACAGCAGCTGAGAAAAGGCCCCAATATGACTCAATCTTTAATTCCTTCTGTAATGGCTGTGAATTATTTAACCTTTTTTATTTTTTTTTTCTGAAGTGAATGGTTAATTTCAGAGCTGGTCTCTAAACAAGGAGTCCTGATAACATCCCAAGTTTCTCATGCTGTTAGGAAAGATAATCTGCCCAGCTGGAAGGATGAGCTGCAGCTCCAACAAGTAACAAAACCTGTAACCTTCCTGCAGCTGTGCTGCACAGAGGCAACCAGAAACTGCAGGCAGAAACAGATTGGATCTCTTTTTTTTAATGGAAAACAGGCACAGAAATAAACTGGAAGCCAAGATGGCCAAGCCCAGTAAAGGAATTAGAGGATGTTAGGACTGATTCTCCCTCTTAATGGAAGAAAGAAAAGTATTTTCATTCTCAAGAGCAGCTCCAATTAAGGGTAAGGCAGGCTGGAAACTGGGCTTGAAGCTGTTCAAGAATGAGATTTGGTGATCAGAGTATAAAGTTCCAGGAAAATATCTCAGTACTCAGCAGCTAATGAAAAAAAAAAAAAAAAGAATACTGGATGTTGGGATGTTAGGAAAGAAATAGAGAACAGGAAAAATAGAAAACAGGAGAGAACATCTTTATGTCAACTTCTTCATCTGTGGTATGAATGAATCTTGAATGTAATCTGTAGTTTTAGTGCCTCTCTGGGAAAGGGAAAGGGAAAGGGGAAAGGGGAAGGGGAAGGGGAAGGGAAGGGAGAGGGGAAGGGGAAGGGGAAGGGGAGGGAAGAGTGCCGTTTACTGTGCGATAGCCCTTGGGCTGGCTTCCGTTCCCGTTGCCGGTCAAGTTGTCCTGGCCGGTACCCTACCCTTGCCCTCACGCGGCCCTGCCCGGACCGACCGTCCCTTCACCCACTTCCCAGTGACCCTTAAGGCACTCGGCCGCCACGACCGCAACGTCCAAGGCCGCAGCCTGCCCTGCCCGTACCTTCCTGCCCGTCCGGCACACGATGACAAGGCCCTCCCAGTCCCGGAAAGGCACGCCAGGAAAGGACATGCCAAGACCCTGCCAGCCCGGCACTGCCACGGCCCTTCCGCCATATCTGTACTACATGTCGGAAGATATCCAAATAGATTTGGATTCTGCACAGGCAGATCAGGATGGCTCAGTATGGAAAGGGGTGGGTGAAGGGCAGAATGAGAGAGTACACCTGAGTGTCCTGGGTACTCACTCCTGGTCTCTGTTCATGAAATTAGGCAAGCAGGCATCAGAAGGAAAAGCTTCTCCATGCAGTGCAGATCTGCTGTGGAAGCCTTTGCAGCAGCGTCAAAAATCTTTAAGTGTTAGAAAAGTGTCTGCTTTAATTCAGAGAAGAAAATTCAGAGAGGAGAGCTTAAGAAGGCCAGAGGAACTAGATTTGATTTCTGTGAGGTCCCTGGGCATTGAATTGTTGGAGGTTAGGAAAGGACTTCTAAGAAGCACTACCACAATCTTTCTCTGCTCAGTAAGTCTTTTTCTCAGCCACATTGGAGACAAAGTCCTGGGTGAGCTGGGCCTCTCACCTGCCCCAGCTGTACCTGTGTTATGTTAGATCCCCTTCAGCCCTGGAACAGCCACCTCCACTGCCTGCACCAAGAGCTAACACTGAAATAATTTGACACAGCAGACATTTTTAAACTGAAGTTTAGCAGCTGTAAACATGGGGCACTGGTACCCTGGGACTGACTGTCTGGTGTTCTTCATGCAGCAGTGATCACAGAATTATCTGCAAAAATCTGTTGTGAGAGAAACATCCAGAGATAGGAACAGAGCTTGGAAAATGAAACACAGAGATCTTCAGTTTCAGTCCCCTAATGCTCTAAGGACTATGTCACATAATCCTTTTTATAAACTGTTCAGGCTTCATTATGATTAAATTTATTGGCCTCCATTTTTCCTGGAAAGCTGCTCCAGAGCTTCACTGCTCTGCTGATTAGAAACCTTTTAATTTCCAAGTGAAATTTAATATGACAAGTTTATACTGTTCTGGAGAAGTGTTACAGTTGCTCTCCACACACACATCACAGAGCAAATACCAGCAAGGGAAAAGAGCAATTCAAGTTAAAAACAGTAATAGCACCAAAGCATTGCTGGCTGAGAAGTCTCCTCCAATTTTAGATGCAGATCCCACTGCAACCTTTAATTCTTTGGTAATAAGCTACCACTGAGGGAACTCAGTCTGCTCACATCAGCTCTGGTTTCTATCTACAAATGCATAATAACCTCTGGCCCACGAATGAATCACTGGGGCTGTCACAACTCTAATGAACACATTTCTTGCTGAAGGTGCTGATCACCTCAAAGCACTCGCTTGTTTTTCCTGCCTTGAAGGACATTGTGAGTGCGAGCACAGCTCCAGAGAGTTTATCTGCAGAGGCTGCACAAGAGAGAGACCCCTGGACTGGAAAGGAGGAGAGTTTCTTCTGGAAAGGAGGAGAGTTTCTTCTGTGCCAGCTCCCAGGGGAAGCTCTCTCCATGCTCCAGGCGTGACCCTGGCTGAGGTTGGGTGCTGAGGGTTGGCCCAAGCCAGGCTGGAACAGCTTCCCAGCAAAGTGCTGGGGTCACCAGCCCTGGAGGGATTTAAAGCATTCAAAACCAGGCTTTTGAAAGCCTGGTTTAGTGCTTGGCAGTGCTGGGTTTAAGGGTGGATGTGATGATCTTAAAGGTCTCTTCTGACTGAACTGGTTCAGTGGTTCTGAGGTTTGGCTGCTCAGCCACAGACCTGCATCTTCTGTTTTGTCTCTGATTCAGGTCAGCCACATTTCATGGGACAGTAGAGTGCTGGACTTGGCCAAAACCTTTGATCACTACAAAAGCATCAATGTAAGTGGTGCTTGCAGCTTGTTTGCTTGGATTTGAAACCCAAGGCTTTGTTGCAGGCAGTTTTGTGTTCCCCCAAACACAGTCAGGAGAGGTGGGTGACTCAGTGTTCCCCCCAGACAGGCTATGGTCAGCCCCTTTCCAGAAATAACCAGGAGTAAATGACTTTTAGTTATAGTTCCTGAAATTTAAAAAACATTTATGAAGCTTTTTACTGTGAGCTATTAAAAAAAAAAAAAACCAAAAAAAACTATATTATATAACATTTTCAGAACAATGGAGCAAAAGAAAAAAGTCATCTTTTTCTCACCATGAGGTTCAACATTTTGTTGTTTCCAATGCCATTTCTAGCAATAAGTGGAGGCAGATAATTTTGGAGGTAATTAACATTTCATTACCACTTCCTCACAGATTTACTGGCCAGGAGAAGAGTGACTTAGAGAAAAAAAGAAAACACAGTTATTGTTTGAATCCTATCTCACAGAAATAACATTTGTTCCCTCAACTGATTCAAATCAAAATTTAATTTTTCCCACAGCTCTGTCACACTTCAGACCCATTCCCCTTTGGTTTATCTCATGTCAGTGCTGTCACACCCAGTCCTGCAGGACATTTGGTCAGGCCATGAGATATCCCCCTAAGGAAAGGGGCTTTGGATGCTGATGAGTTGAATTTTGTTGCCTAAATCATCCCTCTCCTGGTTGGGTGCATGGGAAGAGGGTAACCAGGGCTCCTGATAAATGTCTCCCTCCTCAGCTCTCTTGAAAACTGTTCAGTCCCCACTGAAGATCTGCTCTGGTGTCACAGGGAAGGTGGTCAGGAATCCTACACATTTTACCAGTCCCAACTCCCTTTTCCACAGGGAGATCATTCCTTTCATTGGTGTGCAAAAGCAGCACATCACATCCTCACCCAAAAGAGAAGGCAGCAAACACACTCTTTTTTCCTATTTTGGCCCAAAAAGAAATGGCACCCACAGCAGTGGCAGCTGCAGGTGCCTCTCCAGCTCCTTCTAGCAGAGATTTTCCAGCCTCAAACCCTGATCCTGACAGAAGGAGATTATGGCAGTGTCTTTCATTAGCTAAGCTGAGGGAATAAGCAGAGGCAAGTGCTCCCAATTACATTTCAACACAAAGCAGTACCCACTTAAGTGTAAGCTAAAGGCCACAGCTCCGTTGTTAACAGGGGTGTTCTCACCAAAAAAAAAGCTTTGAACACCCTGGGAGCATTAAAGGGAAGATGTCTCGCATGTGCAATTACTCAACACATCTTTAAAACTGAGAACACTTGTTCACATGTGGTGAAAATTAGATCTGTGAGCACTTGGGGAAAAAAAAAAAAATCCCACCTGGCAGGCACACTCTTTTTCACTTTGGAGTTTTATAGGAGTTCTCAGAGCTTGTTGGTCCGGTGAGAGCTGAACCAGAGTCAGTGGAGGAAACGGTGAGGGAAGGAAAAGAAAATGCAGAGTAATGGGCTGGTTTTGTCCTGAGCTCAATGGGTTTTTGATTCTTCCAGTCTGGCCCACCCTCAAAGAGAAATAAAGTAAAATTAAAATATGTATCTCTAGGTCTAAATATAAATATTGACGGTGCCTTGGCTTCTTTCTCTGCTGGCTTGGAACAGTGAGGCCTTTGCAAGATTTTCCACCCTCTCCCACAGGTGGGTTTGCTCAGCAGTGTTCAGCAGGTCTGAGCTGCTCTAGGAAAAATAGGGCAGGATCCAATAATTCCCTGAGCATTCATCTCTTCTGTGTCATGTAAAGTCAGTCATGAGCTCCAATATCCACAAAGAGCTGATATCCTCCTTGGACAGGCACCACAGCTGGTGCCTGGTGGGTAACTCACACTCAGAATATTATTTCCAGGGGGCAAAAAATGTAATTAATTAGCCAAGAAGCTTAGTCAGGACCACAGCTTTATAACAGATCCTCCAGACTGTCTGTGAACACACCAGGAATTGGTGTTTTGTCACATCTTTTCTGAATTTCATCACAGTGTTCCCCACTATTCATCTCCTGCCATCATCTCAGGGAACACCTTTAACTGGTTTGGATTTGCATTTTAATAGTCAATATTCTGATGTTCCTAACACTGTCTTGTCCCTCTGTGTCTTGATTTAAGTGCTGAGAGTAACACAGGGACACCAAACAACATGGGAAAACAACCAGACATTTATCTGGCTGTCTCAATTTCCAAGTCAGGTCTAGAAACTTGGGCTGAGCTATCCTAGCAGGTACCTAGGAGAAGAAAGCACACCCAGGACAGGAAACCACCTTTATTCCATCTAAAGGATGGAGTTCTTTATTTCACCGACTCTTTGAACTGAAAAAAAAAAAAAAAAATGGGACTGGAAGCAGAGTTATTTATACAGCCATGAAAATTAAGAACTTCAATTTTCCTGAAGAAAAATAAGAAGTAAAACAGTCCATGATGAAATCATGGATTTAATCTGTTTTTCCAGTTCAATACCCATTGCCTCAAGCAAAGGGCCCATTTCTGGGGTGAGCAGCCAGGTAGAGGCACCAAGCTCTGGGTTTTGGCAGATCCTCCCAGGTCAGGGATGCTGACACTCCAGGGAGAACTTCCCCCCACATCTGCTCCATGTAAATACTCTGACAAAGCCATCAGTGCATCCAGTTCAACTGGATTTCCTACCACATAACAAAATGACACTTTTAGCAGCCTCTTAAGCTTTTTGAAAACTTTGCAAGGAAGTAAAAAACTGTATGGGGGCTTAGCTGAGATGAAGAGAGGCATTTTGAGCCAAAAGGCAGGGAAAGTGTTGACAGCTTAAAGAAAGAAGGAAGTTGGAGAACAGATGAGATTTGACTAATTTTTTTTGGTCCATCCAGAGGCTTGTTACAATTACCCCTTAATTTTCCCTCAGGGACTCATTACAGTCCAGATAGCAATATCTGTCTACTGTTGGTCTTCCTTTCTCTCTTCTAATGACAAAATGCTGATAGCCAGACATCATTCCAAACACATTCAGCTGTAATATAATAACTTGGAATAGCATCTGTGGCAGAGAGGGGCAATTTGATGGGCTGTGCTAGCCAGAGAAACTCAAAGTATTATCCCTGTTTAACATTTCCAGCCTGGAGTGGCCTGGGCAATAACCACAGTGATAGGAGAGCTCTAACAGCCACCATCAAAATACAGAACTTTTTATGTTGGGATTAATTAGGTGATAAAAAAGTTGAGTTCTGCACTGTTCCTTCTCTGCAGTCTGCCACTATTTAAGTCATGGGGGAGCACACTCAGCTGCATGAAGGGCAGATAGGGAGGTGTTTGTGCAAGGCAGCATGACACAAATGCTTGTGCCACATGAAAGTGGTACAACAAGGCTCTCCCAAGTCCTTGGGAAGCTGCAAGCCCCAACTACAAGCTGCCTTATCTGAGTTGTCAGCACAGAAAGAAGAGCTCTGAGCCCTGATTCTTTACTGTGGAAATTTCAGAAGTGATGACATACAGAGGGAGTCGTGTTTCTTCCCCTGGGACTTGTTTGTAATGCCAATTTAGCAGATGATGTGGCAATTACACCGAGTTTGGTCACACAGAAACGTGTTCTTGGATGTGGGTATATTGCTAACAGCTGTTGGTAGTAGGAAGAAAAATTTGCATTGCTGAAAACTAAATCCGAGTTAAAATTGAACACTTGCAGCCATAAAAAAATTAAATATGAAAATCAGCTCAGAAACCCTGCAAACAGACAAGGGCCCTCTGTGTTGGTTCATTCATTAATTTTACTGGTTTTGAATGTAAATAGATCACAAGACTTGATATTATGCTATGCCAGAGGAAATCCCATGCCTAACCAGCAGTAAATTCTTTTTCCATGTGACATTTGAAGATTGTGGCTCAGAACCTAATATCAGACATGCTGAAAGATTTTGGAAATATATCACTGCAAAACAAATTGCACCAAATAAAAATTTGTTCCTCTCTCTATTTTAGAGACTTAGAAATGGATCTTTTGAAGTGAAAAACATGGAAATTTCTGCATCAGCAGTGGTCATATTTCATTGCCTTTCTTTCTCTTCTGGTTTTTTCTGATGATTTGTTTTTCTGCATCACTCAAAGCAAACAGCATCTATTTGATGGAGGCTTCTGTAAGGGATGTAAATAATTTCTGTCCTGCTCCCCATCTTTTCACCCCCCAGCCTGGACTGACAGCAGGGTTTGCACTGACCCAGGTACAGCACCAGCTCTTGGTCCTGTTAAACCTCATGAGACTCCAAGGTCTCACTTCTGGAGCTTGTCCAGGTCCCTGTGGATGGCATGCCACCCCTCAGGTGTGCCAGCAGCACCTCTCTGACCTCCTGGAGTCATTCAAACTCCCTGGGGATCCCCCAGTCCCTTGGTCTGTGCCATTAATGGAGATATCAAACATCACTGTGCCCCTTGGCACACTACAAATCTTCTGCTCCTGAGCACTACGTGGTCCCTGGCATTCATCATCCAAAATTAGAGGATTATCCATCATTGACTGCCAAAGAACAGGGTGTTTAGATATTCCCTGTTGCTTCAGGACAATTATAGTGGGAAGTGAGAGCTGTTTTCCTGGCACTGGGAGCTCACATCACTGCTGCCACTGCACAATTATCATTGTGCAAGCCCATGGAGCACTTTTGACAAAACATTTCATCATTTAAAAAGATTACCTCATAAAGAAATAATGAAATTTTATTTTCACTTTTTTTTTTTTTTAACTTCTTCTGTCCAATATTTATTAATATTTATACTGGAACAGCTCAGGACTTGAGCTCAGAGTGCTTTGTATCCAGGCTGTTCATCCAGGCAGAAGGACTCCCTCAACCCCATCCCTGCCAAGCTGCAGCTCCCCCTTTGATGCTCTCTGCCCCACATCTTGAGGCAACCCCACAGGTTATTGGGGTAGAGCCCTGGGAATTCTGGAGCAGGGAGAGATGGATACATCAAGGGCAGGAAAAGGTCCCACTGTGCAAATTTTGCTCATGAAGTCAAAGAGAAATGAATCATTCTCAAACAGTAGACATCTAAAGGTTGGATGGAGCAATTTCTAAATATTGGTCAGACCAAAAACAACACACTGCTGAAATAATGAGGGTACATAAGAAACCGACAAAAGCCAAGAGATTCAGAGTGGAAGCTAAAATTCCACTCTTAATTTAGGACTGTTTTCTTTTTTAAAGAATAGTATTCAACTTGGTTGGGGCCATGTAAAGTTGTTTTCATAAGGTTTTACAAAAGCTTACAAGCAAAACTTTTTGCTCTGCTTTTTCCTTTTTTTTTTTTTTTAAATTTTTGTGCAAATGCAAAAGGAATGATCTATTAGAAGTTTGAATTTTAGGTGTTTGAATTTTAGGTTACTTGCCTAGCTCTAATCTTCACTTACAGACCTCATCATCTTTACACCAGGCTGCAAAGCACAAATTAAAGCCTCCTTTAAAGTTTATCATCAGAGGCAGAAAAGGCAGCAGGGCTGTCAGTGTCCCTGCACAATGGAGCACCAGGAGCACAATTCCTGCACCATTCCTGGATTGAAATGCCAGCAGAAATCCCCCAGAGCTGCAGGAGGAATTGCAGGTGACACCAGCAGGGGTGAAATCTTTCTTTGAAGGAAGATAAAATCTTGTTAGCACAGACTCAGGGTTTAGTGGAAATGGGTGCCAATGACACACTGCAAACTCCAGAGGGGACCTCAACCAGAGCAGGGGAAAAACCTGCTCAGCCCTTCCCATTTCTCCTCTTCCTTTCAACCCTTCTCCATTTCTCCTCTTTCAACCCTTCCCCATTTCTCCTCTTCCTGTTCAACCCTTCCCCATTTCTCCTCTTTCAACCCTTCCCCATTTCTCCTCTTTCAACCCTTCTCCATTTCTCCTCGTCCTCCCGAGCAGGAGGAAAGGAATTTTGTTTGTGTTTACCTTACAGTCTGCAGGCTGATTTGTATTTACACAAGGCCAGACAGGGCTGTGTTTAGTGCACTGTCCTTGGGTTGTGCATTAATTTGCAAACAGTCCCACTGGAATCAGCAGGGCTGCTCCTGAACATCAGGAGTTACCCCAGCAGGACATCTCAGACAGATAAGGAAAGGGCTTTCTGTTCCCTTTTTCTAGATCCTTTTTCTTTCCTTTCCCCCTTTTCCTTTTCATACCTCTTTTTCCTTTTCCTCTTCCTATCTCTTTTCATTTTCCTACCTATTTGTCCTTTTCCTTTTTCTCCTTTTCTTTTTCCTTTTTTTCTTTTTTCCTGTCGGGGAGTTGGTCAGACTCCCTGCTCCTCATAAATCCCTTCCAATTCAAGATACTCAAAGATTTGACAATTCCACCACTTCCAGAAGCTGGATTTTTTTGAAAAGTGAGGATGCTTTTCACCCCAGCACCAGGATTAAATCCCAGAATGGCAGAGATGGGTGGGAACCACCGACCACAGCAGCCAGCTCTGAGCATCCCCTCTCCAACCCTGTGCCCCCATGGAGAGCATCTCATCCCTGAGCTTGGAAAGGCTCAGATCCCTGCAGGAAGGGATTCCCCTCCTGGCACAGCCCCTGCTTTGAGCTTTTTCTCTCCCTGCCCTCAGAGCTTTGCCCTGCTCCTGCTGGAGGCTGTTGGCTTGCCCAGCACAGAGGGCAGTGCTGCAGAGCTGTCCTGGGAACAGGTTTGGGGAAAGGTGAGCACTTCAGCACCCAGAGCTGGGGCACAACTGGAAACAAACCATCATGAAAGCCACTGACACAGCAAGGCTCACACATCAGATATGGACAGCTCTAATATTGCTTTTTTTTTTTTCCCTTTTCCAAGCAGGAAGTTGTCAAAGCATAAATTTGGTTAAGAAAACAAATCTTGCATCACTGCTCCAGGACTGCCTTTGTTGCTGGATTGACATTGAAAAACATCAATTCTCTGACATTTTAGAGCATGAATGGGGAGTTTGCATTTAGGTTCCATTTCTAATCATAGAAAGTTTTCAGACTTAAAGAACATACAATGTGTCCTGGGGCTAGCTGCATATTTTACTATTGAATTACCTCTAATTCAGCCATTGAAATACAAGGAGAGAGCACTTGCATATAACAACACCAAATGTCTGTCTTAGCCTGTCCTTCACTTGGCTCTGCTCCCCAGAACAAGCACTTTTCATTCAGGTGTGTTTATGATGAGTAAACCTGACCAGATGTTAGGTCTCCTTTGTGTTTTAAAGTGTTTTATGGCCCACATTAGTCAGCTGGAAAGGGCAGATCATTTCTATTCCCCTGGACTTCTTTTCATGTTCAAGCTTCCCCAGAGGAGCACGGACCTATATGAGAATACACGGAAGGCAGAAATGAACTATTGCAAATGTAACAATGCCCAGCACAGGACTGAATAAATTGCTTTGATTTACAGGATGGTTTCTGTAACTACTCAATGTTATGAACCTACAGATCCACTCCCTTAGCCACAAGGGAGATCAGAGCAATAATTGAAAGCTTATTCTTTTCCTTGTAGGAGCAGTCCTGATGATGCACACAGGTGAGAAAAGAGCTGTTGGCTTTTCACACACACTGACACACCAAAGTTCCCATACTTGGAGGCTCACCCCTCTAGATGTCATTATTAAAGGATATTAAAACACATATCTCAAAGGGGTTCAGTCCTTTTCTCCTACAGAATAAATTGCTGATATTCCAAAAGCAGTTTCTGGGATTTCTGCCCAACACCAAAAAAAAAAAAAAAAAAAAAAATTAAGCTACAATTTTTTAAAGGAATTTTGACATCCAGGTGCTCTAAAAATGATTGGCAGCCCTGAAATCTCATTTTTGCTGCTGAGCTGGGAGCCCTCCCTTCAATGGCCAGCCCAAGTGAGACCAGAATGTGCCCAGGACCAGGGAGGGGAAATGCAAAGGCTTCACCCAAACCAGATTAACCTGGGGAGGGTGGGTGCCCCAGGGCTGCCCCTCAGATCATGAGCTCCCTGCAGCTCCAGAGATCTCTCCAGTGCAAAGCACATTTCCATCACCAGCACCAAGGTGGTTTTTACTGTCTTGCTCTGAAAACTAAGCTGAAAATACAACCTCTCAATTGTTTTTCTCATTCAAGCTGCTGGCACCCGTGATCTATTCAGATCCCTTTGTACCTCAGTGCCTGAGAAATCACACATTTTATGGGATTAATATTTAATTATTGCTGCTGGAATTTCTGCAGTACTGTGGCTGGAGAGGAACTTTCTACCCTCCAAATAATTTGCATTTTAGACATTTCATTTTACAAACAGGAGTAGAGCTTTAAAGTGCTGCCTTTGAAGTTAAAAGAAACAGCAATCTTAATTTTGCTTGCTGCATGCAAACCACTGACAAAGTAGCCTTTAAAAGAACCCCACTGGTAAGAGGCAAATCCTCCCTCCACATCATTTGAGAGAGCTTTGTTTTCCCAGAGTCTTTTCTAGAAACATAAATCAGTGCTCCTCTCACCTCAGCTGGCCCAGGACAGGCAGATATCCACAATAATCTGTTGAGAAGAAATTTACCTCCATTCCAACCACTTGGGTCGACCAAGAAAGAAAAATGTAACACCAATAAGGCAAATAATGGTTTATAAATTAATTTACACAGATTAAAAAGCTGTTGAAAGAGAAAGCAAATGAATGGAATAATAATCTCTAAGGCAGTAACAGCAGACGTTCAAGCTATTAGGGGAAAATCTGATTTAACTCGGGTAAATTGCAGAAACTCATTGATTTGGAAGCATCTCTGGGTATCTACATGGGCAGCATGACTTTGTTGAGGTAAGACAAGGATGCTCTGGTGTGTTTGATATTTTAAATCCTACATCAATCATTATTATCATCATCATTATTATTTTTAGCAGCTAAAACACCAAACATCACAGGACAGATTTCCCTCCAAGGCTACAGTTTTCAGGCTCCTTCTAATATTTTAGCTTTTTATTCTCCCAACATTATTTTATCACTGATAATGCAATAATAATAGATAAATTTGTAGTGAAGAAGTGCTAAAAATTGCATTCATGATGACAGATGACCTTTGAGAGTATTTTGTCCAGTAAATAAGTAAAAACAAGTCTGTTTCCACAGTCCAAACACTCCAAGTTTCCACCATGGCAGCAGTGCAGGTGATGAGATAGAGAAAGATGAAAAAAGATTGTTTTAATTTCAATAGTTACCACTTCTACAGAAACATTTTGACAATTTGACTGTCAAATTAGGGTTTATTGGGTTTTGGAGATTTTTGTCTGCTGTTCAATAAAATGTTTGCAAATTAAAGGGTTTTTAAAGCTTGGTAGAACCAAGGTAATTACTAGACAAAAAGCAAAAATTAGCATCTGGAGGTGTTTACATAGACATCAAGAACTTTTGAACCTGAGGAGAGTGAGAACAAAGAATTCAGAAATGAGGAGCTAAAACCCATCAAAGAGAGAACAAAATGCAGTTGTCCAAGAATCTCATCGTTCTCTGGGGGTTTTGAGATGGTTTAAAGGATTTTAGCTGTGTTCTTATGCAGGAGAACCCTTCCAGGGAGGGTCTTCCCTTCCAAGTGTCCTTCACCCTTTCAGGTGCTCCAAGGCTGGCTCTGCAGGTGGGAGTCTCAAAGCCATCAGAAAAGCAGTGGCAAAGACCAGGAACTGAAGGAAAGCAATTTCTCACCTAATTCAGGCATCTTGAGAAGGCTTTACCCCTGACCAGAGTTTTATCTCCATAAAATCACCTGCAGACATTTGTGAGCTGCTGGCACTGCTGTTATCCACCACATCCATGGTGGATGTGCCCCTAGCCTATCCAGAAATACATTAGGACAAAATAACCCTTTTTTCCAGACTACCACCTTTGAATCCCAACCTCAGGCCTCCAAACTTTGGTAAACATGTCACAACATCCTTCTCTTTTGTTTTTTTTTTTTTTTTCTTCTTTATCCAAAGAGGGAGTAAATCTCCCTTAATTTTCTAAAGTTTGCATGAGGTTTTGAGATTTATGGTCGCTATTAAATGTAACAAAGGCAACCTGGCAAAAGGTCCACCAATCTGCATGATGGAGCTGTAACACTGAGAGCACATTATTATTATTTGGCTTTTAATATTATAATTTTATTAACTTAGGGAACATGCTTTGAAATCATGCCAGGAATTCACATTAAATCCCTAAAATGAATAAAATGAGTGAGACAGAGATGTAGCTCTTAAGCAGCTCTGTTGTAACCTCAAGATGAAAGCACTGAAACCTTGGACCCTTTTGAGACTTCTTGCCTCCAGCCTGTGTGTGAGGGATTATGATGAAAAAAAGCTTTTCTTATTCCCACTGGTCTAGAAGCTGTTGGGAAGGGAAGATCACTTGTGATGTGGTTCAGCACAAAGGAGATGACTGCAGGTCATTTTTAGGTCGTGGACTGGCTGAGGTAGTCTCATGTTCATGAGAGGGATAACCAGAGATGTAGATAATATGAGAACAGAGTGAAGCTTATCCCTGGAATTTATCAGGGACATTTGCAGAAAAGCAATGCCAAGGGAAGCTGCCAGACCCAGCAGCTTCAGAGGCTGAGATGCCCTGTTAGAAATACAAAACCCAGGTGTGATTGACTGGATTTCCACACCAGGTAAAATAAAAGTACCACACTGTAGGTGTGAAGGATTCAGACAGTGCACTAGAACACCCTGTATCAACACTTCCCAGACATTTTTATCTGTCAGGAAGGCAGGGAACATCTGCTGGATTAAAGCCATTCTGCTCCAAGGGAGATGAACTGTGCAAGTTTCACAGATCTGCCTCTTGCTGTGGCTGCTCCAGCAGAGCTGCACGCTCAGTCCTGCCAAATGATGTGTCACAGGTACTGCTCTCAGTGCTGGATGGCACTCACCTGGTTTCTGCTGACTCCTGAGGGTGCCCTGCCACCTGCTCTGCAGGGAAACTTGCTCCCCAGTGGGTCAGACTGGGAACTTGGCCAGGTCACACTGGAGGTCACTGTAAATTCCCTCCCATGGAACCCAACCTGCTCTAAAAGCCAGGCTGGTTTCCCTGATCTCAGCAGCCAGAAGAATCCTGCTCAAGAAGGGCTCAGATTGGCAGCAAACTAAATTAGGTGGTAAATTCCAAATCAATCCAATAGCAAAGGAGAGGCCAAATGAATTTCTTAGCCTGGAATGTGCACACCAACACGAAGGTCCTGGCATTCCCACAGTGTTCAGAACTCCAGCTCCACAAGAGCTGAAACCATCCAGGTTTGCACTGCTCCTTTCAGTTATTTCACTTCACATTCATTTGCAGGGTACCCCAGGCACTGTGACATCTGTCACCAAAGCAGAACAGCCAAACACAGCTTTTACCCCATTAGATATTTCCAGCATGTACAGGGCTGTGTGAACAAGAGTGCTAATTTGTGATGTCAGCTGAAGTGAACATTAACATATGTGGAAAACCCCAAATCCTTAATTGAACTGCATCTATGAATGGATCAAAACAGATTAAAGGGAAAAAAAAAATAATATTCTGCCTGCTTCTCCTGAGAAGTGGCCGACACAGAATTAGTGACCCTCAGGTGGCTCTGCTGGGACATCTCTTGTCTCCCAGGGGACACAAGGAAGAGCTCAGCATGAATAATGAGAGTGTGTGTGTTCTCCCAGCAGTGTCTTCTGGGAAACATTTACAGAAAAGGAAAATATTTGGTAAATATTTACAGATTAAATAGAGATGAATTGATAAAACCAGCAATTAATTCCCTCACAGACTGGGGTAGGGATTTCCCCCTGTTTTGCACACACACAGTGGGTGGGTGCCTGAGCAGACAGCACTAGTGTGATTTCTGTTACATGTATTTTCCAAACACTCAGCAGTAATATGTCTTAAACTTCTGGTCATACTTTCCAGGAAAATTAGGTCCTAAATATTGGATCATACTTTCTAAGAAAACCAGGGACAAAATGGGAGGTTGTCAGTAGCTACACTGGCTTCAGTGTTTTATTCCAGCAGTTTGAAACTCTTCCTTTGAACCCTACAAAAATCAAAAAGCACAGCTGACATTTTTATGGCAGTTACTTTTGGGGTCGGTCTACAATATTATTTCTAAAGTAAAGTTATGGAAAGACAAACTTTTCATAATTGTTTATAAAAGCAAATTCTGTAAATATAAAAGTCAGGAGAAACTCTGTGAATGCCCAGATCTGGCACTGGGGGGGTTAAAGGCTGGTCTTGATGATCTTACAGGTCTTTTCTAACCTTAATGATCTCATAATTTTGACACCAATTTTAACCACTGTCAGTGTGCCATTCCTTTGGAGTGTAAACAAAACCCACATCCTACAGACCCTATTTGTACTCCATCCTTTTACAGCAGAGTTTTAATTTGTCAGTGATCATTAATTTTTAAGTGTTCTCTAATGAAATACATCCTTTTCCAAAGTTAATAAATGGATTAATAGCTGGGATAATGAGAATTCTTTCAAGACAAGAAAATACCAAGAGGGCAAAAGAAGAAGGGGGAACCTGACAAGTTAATGATCCATTAAAGTAAATCCTGGGTCAGTTTGGATCCTGCATGGTTCATTACTGTATAATAAATTAAATTAATAGCCATGAAAACCTAGGCTGAGGCGAGAATGGTTTTGGTTAAACTCTGGGTAGACATTTAGGCTGTTTCTTACAGGTTTTCAGTTGTCTCTTATTAAAAGGAAACTCTCTAGTATTAAAAGAATTTAAGTACACTAATGAAAGCCAAACAGCAGCTGCCAAAGGAGTGGCTGGCTGGGAGTGTCACACCAGCAGCCACCTTTACATGTTCAAGATAAAATAAATCCACACCAGCAGCTAGCTTTACATGTTCAAGATAAAATAAATCCACGCAAAATAAAGAACTTTAAAAATGGGAATTAGAAGTCCCATTGTGCCACTGATTATATTTAAAACTGTAGCATAATATGGCTTGATACACAATATATAATTATTTATTGGGAAAATGAGTGCTGGTGTTTGGGACAGAGAGAAAAGGTGAGTCCTCACTGATGCCCTCCCTGATGAAAGGCACAACTGAGGTGCACACTAAATCCTAAATCAAATTCATGCACATCTAACCTGACAGGAACAGAGACACAATTTCACTGAGATCTCTTGTCTTTGCATGCATCTTCAAATCCTCCTCTTTTCTCCAAAACTCCAGGTTCTGGAAATGGTTTCTGTGTTCAGGACTCAGAATCACAGAATGAACTAGGCTGGAAAAGACCTTTGAGGTCATCAAGACTTTGGTAAGTCCTGAGCTGTCATCAGCAAACATCCACTACGGGTGTTCTGCTGACAAAGGAAAGTTTAATCACAACTAGTTAATCCACACAAAAATCATATTTTAGGGTTTTTACAGCTCTAGATGGTTCTCATGGACATTTACTTAACATTATTAAAGCCTTACTTGGTTAAACTCATTTTCTTCCCATGACCACATTAAATTATTGATGTATTTCCCAATCAGGGTGCTTTCCCCCTGCAGATTAAAGCCTTACCCAGAAACAGTTTGTAAAAAGTCTCTGAAGAGAGATAACCGATGTGACCTCGAAAATGTGGAGCACACAGAAATTTCACATCATGGATCTGTAACCCAGGCACGGAGCAGGAGTGGAAGCCAGCAAAGGGTGCAGTAATGAGAACCTGTTTTTAAACATCCAGCTTTTCCTTTGGGAAATGCTGCTTGGCATGAAACTAAAAAGGTTCAGTCTGAAGAGGGACCAGATGTATTCCAGCTCTATTATCCCAAAATGGGCTGGGAATAGCAGGAAGGGATGGGAGAAGGTTTTGAGGACTTTGTCCCCAAGGAGTCTGAGGTTGCTCCAGCAAGGGACCCTGGGCTGGAGACTGGTACCAAAAAGAGACTGCAGGAGGGGAGGGCTGCAAGTGGAGCTCAGGAAGACAACAGAGAAAACAGCCTTGGTCAGAGAGAGGGGAAAAAATCCTGGTCAGGTCTTCCAGCCATGGAACTGCCCAGGAAATGAGTGAGGAGCTGGTGGAGCTGGGGACAGAAGTGACCTGCTGGCCATCCAGTGTCCTCAGGGTGGTGGTCCCTCCTGGCCCACCTGTGTGTGGCTGTGGGGGCCACCAAGAGATGCTGAAAGGCTCCTTCAGCCCTCAGCAGGGCAGGTTTGGCTCAGGGCCACCTGGCTGGGTGTGTAGGAAAGCCAAACAAACTCCACTGGAAGGAAGACCTGAGACAGCTCAAGCTGAAATTCACATCCGAGCCCCAAAATGCATGGCCTGAATGCAGAAGGTGAACCCTGCTCCCAGCTAATTTAAAGCACCTAATCAAGGGGGAAATAGGAATTAAATTCTGATTTTTACAGCTTTTTTTGGAGGAAAAATTATTTATTACTTATAGGGTCAGTTATGAGTCACAAATTTTATGTCACCCCTGCACTGGACTGGAGGTGGCAGAGATCTGAGGAGAAAAATCTAATTCTGCCTCACAGGGCACCAGGAGACACATCCAGGCTGCTGCACTCACAGGACCCAACCCAAGGTGGAATGGGATGGAACTTTCCACCCTGGAATGTTCTTGGGGTTTTGCTCAGCCCTTGATGTTGAGGCCACAGTCTCAAGTGACTCAACCAAAATACAATTCCAAGGAAAACAAAGTGCTTAATTTTTAGTCTTCAAACAAAATTTGTCAGATTGATAAAATGCATTCTGATCCAAAAAAATCAAGGTCAAAAAATTCAAGGTCAAAATTATGTGAAATTCCTAATTCAAGGTCAAAATTATGTGGAATTCCAGTATTTAATAATGAGCATACATAATCAGCATAATAAGTTTTACATTTTGATGAATGAACAAAATTATCACCAGTGACATGCAACACTCAAAATTTGGTATGCTGCCTCCTGCTGTTTCTCCTCATAAAGAAATGACAAAAGCTGGTTTTAGCATAATTATGAAAATAAAATATTGTTTTATAGATATATATGTATATAATAACATTGCCTATTAAAAATAAATAAATAATTAAATAAAAATCCATATATTTTAAGATGTATATATAAATACCTAAATATAATTATAGTTTTAATATTAAAAATAAGTAAATAAATAATTTAAAAGGTACACTTTAAGATATATAAAAATACTTAAATATAATGTTTGGTTTAATATCACTTTCATTACTTTCCATAATCTTCTCCTCAACATGACCAGTGTAAAATTATTCTAACTTTTTCACTGTCCTGCTCTTAAGAAAATCCGAACCCCTTCCCAAACCCAAGTATTTCTAGAAAAGATGCTACAGCAATAGGAACAATGACAGAATTTATATTAACATTTCTACATGTGCAAGAATTCACCTGGGGGTTTCATACCCATGAAGGAAGTTGATAAAGGAGAATTTACAAAAAAAATGCATTTTTTAAATGAAGTGTGTGCTGAAATTGCACAATAGTTGCATTGATTGACCCTGGTTTTGCACACAGGGTTTGCACTGCTGAAGTGTTGGAAATGTCTCCAGAGCTTAAGACCATTATGTAGTCAAGCTGGGCTGCCAAAACTCTGTTTCACAATGACTTAACAAATTCTGGGGGCCTAAGAGACAAAATCCAAAGCAAATTCAGCTTTTCCCTGGACTGAAACTTGCTATAAACAAAGTGGGGTTACAAGTATTGGCAGGAACCACCAAGCCATGCAAAGCTTAAACTAATGAGGAGATTGCAGTGTGAGAAAATGCTGGACCATATCTCCTGAATCTTACCCCAGAGCAAAATCTGCAACATCTCCCCAGGTTTTTGGTGCAGTTGTCCCTAATGTGCAGCGTGGTCTATTCCCACTGTGTCACAAGAATTTGGTTGACTCTTTGGTCCTTTGTCTAAAGGAAATCTCATTCCTTTCCTCCTGCAGCACAAAGTGTTTGGCACAGGGAGGATGAGCAGGGCTGCAGTAATTTCCCCTTGGTTCTGGTATTGGAAGTTGTGTGCCCTGCTGAGCCCCTGGGCAGCCTCACCCTTCTCCCAGCACTCAGATCCTGCAGGAAGAGGTGGAAGGACACAGAAAAGCCTTTTTCCCATAAAACACCCGGCTGCTGTACCCTGGGAGCAGCACCTCACCTTGGCCCCTGAGATCCACTCTTTACATCCCCTGGGTTCCATGAAAGAAGAAGGCTCATTGTATAAAACAGTGTTAAACACCATTTCTCTCCATGAAAGATGAAAAGAACTGCCAGCTCTTAGATAATTACCCAGTTATGAGCCCTCTGCCCCTTCTTAAACAGGAATTTAGCCATTATCAAAGGTCAGCTTTCAGGTTTTTCCACAGAGAAGTTTGTAAAATGCCTATAAAGCCAAATTCTAGCTTGTGCTAAGTCTGTGTTTGGCAAATTTTATGAGAAACATTTTGAACAGTCCTGTACTGCTGGGTCCCAGATGATTTTCTTCTGGGACTAATGCAAAAAAAAAAAAAAGAAAAAAAAAATTATTGGCTCTTAAAAATCCTTTTAGGACAGGTCATTCTTGCTGGTATTTAGGCCTTTTATTGAGAGAAGATTAATATAAATAATTTATTAAATGTGGATTATGACTTTTTTTCAGCATATCACCCTTCTTTTATTAGAAAAGCCCCACAATAACCTACAGGGAGGTGTGTGAGTGCATTGCTGTATGACATGGTGAGGAATACCTCCAAACAAAAGGTTATTACACCACCAGAAACATCATCAGAGTGGAACTGAGAGGCCCAAAGACACAGAGTGAGTATTTATTTAAATGATATTTGGGTGTCTAAGCTCCCAAGCTGGCTTTAAAACCCTGAGGCCAGAGAGATCAGACAAGTAAAAGGCTTGTAACAAGGGGAGGTTGGGCAGCCTGCTCTGATCTGAGCTTCTCTGCAGCCTCCTGTTCAAACTCAGTTCCAATGTTTTGTTTTGGTCCATTTGTGGGGTTTTTTTTGCATTGAGTGACCCTTACAGTCAATATATTGCAATGTTTTGCAGCTCTCTGGTACACACAAGTCCTGTGTGGGTTGTTGTGCTGCTGTGGGTGTTGCTATGATGCAACAGCAATTTTTAAATTATTTTTTTTCTTGAGACATCCCCTCAGTAAAATACAACCCACATTGAAATTGCTCTGAAATATGGCAATGCAGGCAGCATCCAGAGGGATAAATTAGAGCTGCTCCCTAGAGCTGGATAACCCTGTCTCTGCTGGAGCAGCAGGGTGAACATCCTAAACTGGGAATCAAGGACAGGGGATGGATCCAGAGCAGTGCATGTGACAACAATCAGGGGTAACAGGGCTCACAGGAGCCTTGAAAATGAAACAAGGAAAGGGCAGTGGGCAGAACAGAGTGCTGGAAGAACACCCAGCTGCAGTGCCAAAGCCTTGGAGCACAGCAGACACCAGCAGGGTTGCGTGGGGGAGGAGAAACAGGAAAATCCATGGCATAGCCTGTGGATACACAGGGTGCTGAGAAAGCATTTTAAACATACTTTCCATGCAAGGAGGACTTATTGCAAACGTTCTGCATGCTTGCAGATGTGGAGTGGGCAGGTGTGGACAATGCCCAGCCCCTCTGACCAGGGGTGCCCACAAGCACAGAGAGGCTTTGGAGACCCTGGGAGCTGTTCTGCTGGCTGGGCCCTTCCTCAGCACCTCATTTCAAAAGCCCAGTCTATAACCTTGCCCCCATCCCCTTTCCTTCCAGCAGTGTAAATTCTGGCTCTGTGGTTGAGAAGGAATATCATTTCACCTTTTTATATAGCATTTTACATCTCCCAGGCATTGAGAGGACATTGGTTTGGCTTGAAAAGGCTGCACTGAAGTGGGTGAAGAATTATAATTCTTTGCAAAAATGCTGGAAAACTGAGAATTGTCCCCAGAGAGTATCCAAGCCAGAGTGAGGACTCAGGGCTGCAGGTAACCTCCTTTGCTCATCCAGGAAAACCAGCTCTTGGATTGGGCAGGAGACAGGGAAGGAGAGGAAAGCAGAAGGGCTGAAATATTTTTCTAGATGCAGCAATTTAAGGGTAATTCTTCAGAGTTCTGATTTCTTTTTTCCCCTCATTATGACTCACACAAAGTAAATTACATGGTGAATTCTGCTACTATGCAGTTATGGGACTGTTTAGTGTGTCTGGTTAAAGAAAATAAATCATAAATGTGTTTTGAACCTGGAAAACCCTGTGAGCTATCGAGTTCACAAAGCTCCCCCTTTATGTAAGTGGGGTCTGCCCACAACTTGATGAATGTATTGCCAGATTGAACAGGAAAAAAATCTTCAGTGTGGCAAAAGCTATGAAGGTTCATATGATTTGAATTAAATTCAGATAATAACAATTCTTGGCTTGGTGGTGTTTGGAAAGAGAGTTTGAAACTCTCCTCAGAGACATTTCTTAGTTTAACTTTAAATAAGAGCTATGACTGAGTCCTTTCAGAGGAAGAAAAAGAGTTTAAATCCTTTGCTAGAGCCTCTTGCCCCTTTCAAAGTCTATTTCCTTTTAAAATTATATTTAGAGTTAATAGGAGAGGTGAGAGCCAGCAAGACACCCATCTGCACAGCAATGCTCATCTCTCTGTGTTTCACACTCTATAAATACAAACATTATGGGTAAAGATCTGCTTCTCAGAGTGTCTGTGGACAAGTCACTCCATGTTCACAGAACCACAGAATATTCTGAGCTGGAAGGACCCTCCAGGATCCCCTCTGGAGTGAAAGATCCATAAATTGTCTTATTTACAGAGCCATTGGATGAGGCAAGTTCCTGAGCACAGGTAAAGGCCTTGCTCTACTGAAATTGGACATTTGCTCCTGCCCAGGCAATAAAAACCTTTAGAAATGCATGGCAAACACTGAAATCTGATTTGGAGCAGGATCACTGCTCAGTCAGTTCACGTGAACAGATTTCATTGCAGTGGGAGCAACACAAATATTTTTCCACAATTAAGGCCTGGCAGCTGAGAAAAGCACAGGGGGAAGGAAGAGCCAAACCAATGTGATGCCATAAACACACTCCCACCACTCCAGCATCACTTAGAACAGCCCCCAGAAATTGTAATTTATGTTGGCAAGGACATCTCAGCAAGACCAGAGATCAGAGCTGGGCCATGAGCTTGATCACCCCTCCCATCACTGATATTCCCTCTTTTCTCCACCTTCAGAGTTGGTCTGTCCAGGGATTTCCAGGTAAGGAAAACCTTCCTCCCTCCACTTTGACAGCCTCAAAGCTGTTTTGTGGTAGAGGCAAGCAATTCAAATGCACCCCTGGCACCAAAGTGCTCTCAGATCACAATGCCCATTGTAGCTACAAAGGGTTTAGTAACAGTGAGGAAAACAAATAACTCACAATGCAGGACATTGTTTGCCCACAATCCCATGGTTTTCCTGGTTTATATGCATGGAAATGCATAGTTTCCCCTGCTATGCTGCACCAGGCATTGCCAAAAATAATTTACAAGGAAGTAAATTCAAGCAAGCCATGAATGAGAGAATAATTCCTTTCAAAACAAAGGCAATTGTGTTACAATTTATAAATGTGTATGGGGGGGTGGATATTTCTTATGCTATTGTTAAACAAACAACTTTAAATTGCTCAGTTAAAAACCCAGAACCATCCCCTCAAATCTGTGCTTCTTTTTCCTCCAGAACCCTTCCTCAAGCCCCAAATGGTGCAGATGTGTTTCAGCAGCTGTCCTTGCCTCCTCTGCAGTGCAAGGGTGAGGGATGAGGATGTGCAAGACTCTGCTATCACCAACCCAATAAAGATTGCCTTCCAGGTCACTGAAATGTGCCTAAAACCCCTGTTCTGCCCTGAATACCTGGGTGCAGCACCCCTCAGCAGTGGGTTTTCTTTCCAGGAGATGTTTCCTGATGTGTTACCAAAGGTTTTGTGACATTACTGATCAGATTACCTGCTAGAAAGAAACTCTTCCATACTGGCCTTGTCAGGAGGCAGAATCTGCTCCCTTTATCCAAGGAGTTTGCTTCTCATATTGTTTCCTAAAATACCATTTCATTGGTGATCCATCTTGAACTGCTCAGCCAAAGCTTGGGGGAAGGAAAGGAGAAATAAGGGACATGTGCAAGCAAAATGTGTTTGAGTGATGCTGAAACCAAACTCAGGGTGGGTATGGGACTGATTCTTCCTCCAGATGCATTCAGACTTCAGTCAGAATGACCAGAAACCAGCACAAGGGGAGTGGCAACAGGGCATCCTGATGGTTTCCCAAAATATCTGAAGGTGCCTTGTTTCTCCTAAAAATAAAACCTTTGTCCCAGGATGACACACTGGGGTCTGATTCAATGACAAGTGAATGACAAGGCAGACTCTTTGTGCTTCATCTATTGCTCTGCAGAGCCTGTGGCAAAAGTGGTGTGTAAGCAACCCTGCTGCCACCCAGATAATCTCACTCACACCCCTAAGATTGCCTTTTTCTCTTCTGGTTTTCTTCTGACTCCAGGTAAATGCCCTCTTTGTGTAAATAAGCCTTACTACAGCAAGGAGATTAACTTTATTCCCACTAAGGTTTAAATATGTGTGATGCTCAACAGGAATAAATTCAATAAATTCAATAAATTCAATAAATTCACCTGTTCTGCTGAAGTGCAGCTTCCAAAGGACACAAGGCAGAAAAGGCACTTTTTTGCCTCAGTGGTCATTCTTTTGCTATTGTCCAGAAAATATTTTTTTCTTGGGAAATATCTCAGACACACATTACCAGACCCTGACTGAGTCTATTCCATTGTTCCAGAAGAAATGAAAATACAGTGCATTCTTAGATGATGGCATTCAAGATGAACAGAATGTAGCTTAAGGAGTATTTACACAAAAAAAAAACCCAAACAAACAAACAAAAAACAACAACAAAGAAAAAACCACCCAAAAAAACCAAACCAAAACAAAAAAAAATCTCTAAAAAAAACCCAAACTATAACAACTAATTTATGGGAAAAAAAAAAAAAAAAGGAATGCACTAGCCTGAAATTTATCCTAATCTGACTGAGTTTCTGCATTTTCCATCCTCTTTGCTAAGAAAGCTGTACAAGGTGTCTGGAGTGTGCTCTGAGAAACTCTTACAGCATTTCCAGTGGGAAAAAAACCTCTGGTTTTGCAACCCAGGAGAAAATTACAAGAGATCAGACCAAGGAAAAGGTAAAAAAGGGATATAAAGTGTAGTTGTTCATAACAGAATCACAGAATATTCTGAGTTGGACAGATGGTGCTTCCAGACAAAAGAATTTTTCCTGCTTGTATTATCCTACCATGACCCTTGATTCCAACAACAATATCCATAATTTTGCACTGAAAAGTTAATTTTACAGAGATAAAATGGCAAATATATCACCTATTATTATATTTTTTCTTTTGTGTATTTTTACACTTCCTATAAATGAACAGAACATTTCTCTGTGTATGAAATAGATCACAAAGCTCTGTTTAAAGATTTTTCCAACTATTTGTGAAATTCATCACTTAAAATATTCCAATAGGCTGATCCTGATAAACAGTATTACTTGTTTAGTTTTGTCTCCAATGAGGATTTGCCATTTTGGAACATCCTATTTTTAGTTAAACTATTGAAAACTTATATAACTCATCCAATAATTCCTTGTTTGTCCAACAAATGTGACTTGCTACAGAACATTTCTGTAATTATATTACTACCTAGGAGCTGAAATGACAAAAAAAAGAGTTCATTTGGATATCTGAAAAGAAATAAAACATACTGAGAAACAGGCTATGTTTTCTGTAGTCAGGTTCTCCTCTATCACAACATCCTTCAAGAAAACCTTATAAAAGTCAGTTAAAATATTTTAATTTATACAAATCCCAAATTACCATTTTGATAAGTGTGTTACTAATACTATAGATTACATCAGAAGAGATTTGGTAGTTATTTCCTATTCAAATATATTATTTCCTATTCCAAATCTGTATATTTTGCCTGGAATGAGATTTCCCCCCCCCATCCTTTTTATAATTACACATACACAAGGTTCCCTTGTTTCAATAACAGGAGCAATTTCCAGTAGTCCTGATGGTGCATATGAGTGCATAATGATGGGAAAAAGAGTTTAAAGGTTTCATTGTCTTTGATATGCACATGCTGCTCCTATTGAGGAGGCTTCTAGGGGGCTGTGCAGGAATATCTGCACCAGAACAGACCCTGCAGCTGTGAACCTGTAGATTGGTCTCATTTATCATCCAGAGAAAGGAAAATGAGACCTAATTGAATATCTCATGGCAAAAATACTGCTAAGGTTTTTGCTGTGTATGTGTAAGCAATCCTGAGCTGTTCCCACCTGCCACTGCTGTCCCTGAGAACATTTGAATTTCTTCAGGAGCTCTTTCCAGCTCAGGGGTGTGCACTGGAGGATGAGTCTGATCTGGTTTGGGGAGCAGATCCCCAGCACCACCCTGGGGCTCCAAAGGCAGAGCTGCCTCCCCAGGAGATTGCTGCTGCCCCTGAGCCCCTTTCAGGGAATTTTAGTGATTGAATCTATCACCAACAGAAAAAAAATTGAAATCAGTGATGCTCCTTGTTAGTTCAAAAGCAATTCATGTTTTTTTAATCTGATCTCTAGCTCCTGGTGACACAGAGGGGCGAAGGGCATGGGATGTACCAAGACTGTTGTTGTGATGAAAAAAGAAGTGCAGCAAATCTCTCTGCCATCTCTATCAAAATCAGCTCTTTTAAGAACTTTAGTGAGGTAGGTACTACCAATGCAGCCTTAGGACATAAAACCAACTTACCTAGCAAGAGGAGAAATGTCCTAGATGACTGATTTGATTGTCCCAAGATGTACTTGAATAAGTCAGGCTTTATAAAGCTCTGAGTGCTGGGGAAGCTTGCAGAGCTGGGCAGTAGGATGGCAGGCAGAGCCCAGCTGAAAGCATCTGCCAGCTGGGGAATCACCCACTCACTGGGCAGGAGGAGCCCACCAGACCCATTCTCTTCTTCACCTCCATCAAATGGAAGTGCAGGGGGTGAGAGAGGTCAGAGGACGGGCAGCCCATGTACCCCAGGGTCTGCAAGAGCCCCTCAAACCTGATTTCTGTGCTCTGCTGTGGCACTGTCCCCACTGTCACACTGATCAGCCCTTTCCCTGTTGGCTGGCAAAACGGGCAGGGAAATCTCCAAGCAATGGGAAAACTTGGGCTCTGCCTCTAACACAGAGTTTCAGAGTACATCCTTTGCTACAAGAGGATTTGTTTTACACAGCTCTCCACCCCCAGGCAGAGAGAATGCAGAACCTGGGTGAGAGCTCACATCTGTGTCTGCAGTCAGAAAATGCTTTTCTTCTGCATAAACCACAAGCAAGCGTTAACTGGAGAGCCTGAATGGAGCACAATTATTTGATGGAGGAGCAGGGAGCAGCCCCAGCACAGCTCTAAAGGTTCCAGAGCTTGTTTGGGGTTTTTCCATCTGCTTTTGCCCTCCTCTCTTGCCTTTCTCCCAGCAGCAAAAAGATGCTCTGCTGCCTCCTGAGAGGGTGAGGGTGTGAAATCCCTGCCCTGAGCAGAGTCCCTGGTGTTGACAGCTCCTCCCCTCTGCATCATTTCTGCTGGCAGCAGCCTCTGGCTGGGGCTTGTGCAGGGTTGTAGAATTGGGCAGGCAGAGAGAAAACTGCTTTTCTTCACTGCCTGTAAGTGGTGGTACCAGGCTTCAGCCTCTAATTGAAATCACAAAAAAGCTTTTTTGTTGATGCATCTGTTTCAGAATGCCAGTCTCATGAAAAAAACCATCATTTTAAGAGACTTAAAAATTGCTTTAAGGGCAGACATAAAACTTTGTTTTAAAACTAGAGACTTCAAAATATTTTTTTATAAACATATTTCGAGATAATATAGTGAAAATAAGGAATAGCATTCTTTTTGCAGCACTAAGAATAGGCAGGTTTGGGAAAATTACATTCTGCATTGCATTTGGTTTAACTCTAATAATCAAGGCAAGATAATGGATATCTGCCTTATTTTCTCTAACCCAGATATATCTCACTTCACGCTCTGAAGAATGTTAAAAACACATGAAGTAAAAAATTACTAAAATGGCTAATTAAGTTTTATCAAGGAACATATCTGCAAGTATACATGCACTGGCAGCTCTTCCATCAGGAGCTGCTCTTATTACAAAAAGTAGAAACCAGTCCTTGTGGGGAAAATCAGGCAGTTACTTCAAGAAGGAAATATTTGTACATTATTAAAGGACTGATTTTTCAAGAACCTGATGTTCTTTTAATGAAGATGGAAATCATGCCCATATTCACCCATCTGTTTGATGAAGGCTTTGCTGAATATTTCAGGATGGAGAAATTGGCTTCTTTCAACACCATTAGAGAGACTTAGTCAAAAGCAGGTGCTACAGAAAATTATTTTAGTGGATTACTATCCCCCATTTTCCACTTAGATTAAAATAATTTAGCATGAAAGAAATGCATCTTGCAGTTCACCCTGTGGCACAGAAAAGGGTCATTTGTACATCAGGCTGGAAGATGAAATCCAGGTTCCCCTTTTCCCCCCTCTGAGTGAGTTTTGACAAATCAGTTCTGCCTGTACCAACAAACCCCTGGGCCCAGTGGGTGCTGCAGGCAGATTTTGGTCTGGGAAGGGCTGTGCCACCAGGTAAGAGCAGATGATGAGTTCCCTGCTCTCATCATTATTACTGCTGTCATTTTCCACGGGATTCCATGGGATGGCATCAGCCATGAGCAGTGTGCCAGTGCTGCTCACACTGAGCATCCTGCTGCCAGCCCAAGCTCCTCTCCTCACCCTTCCCATGGGATCCTCACCCTTCCCACCTGGGTGTAACCTGTGAGCATCAGCTCCTGCTCTTTCCTACATCCCTCCAAACCATCCAGGCAGGCTTTGCAAAGCCTCTCAAGGCGTGTTTGAAAGGGGAATTATCTCCATTTAGCTAGCTGGAAAATACCAGGCACTGGAATGCCTCCAAGAATCCTTTTTTTTACGAAGTAAAATATTTGGAAAGTACATTTGCAATCAATTTAAAGGAAAGGCACATTTTATATTAAAACCCTCATACTCTGGTTAAAACACCACTTTGACTATTATTTTCTAAAATGGAGTGTTACAAGATCCAAGCACAATATACTGTGGCTCACAGAGCAGAGTTAATAAACAGGATAAAGTTTCACCAATGCAAGCTGAGATTCTGCTTTTCTTTGATTATTTCCCTTTTTATCCTGCTATGAAGTTAAAAAGGGTATGAATCACAGTAAATTTTGAAGATGAAAGTTGAGGTCATATTTATGAAAAACAGAAGACTGGTTTTTCCCAAAGCAGGTCTAGAATCCCAAAGAAAAAGGGAGATGGTTTCCAAAGCTGCTCCTCAGAATGGTATAGGGGAACCACTGGGGCTGGCAGCCTTTCAGAAATTTCTGACATTTTAGGGCCTTCAAGCCCACCAAAACCTCACCCTTCATTTCAAAAGGCACATCCCAAGGAAAGCTCCTCCCCTAAATCCCATAATTACTTTTGAGATGTGCCACTCTTTAGACTCCTTGGCCTAGATTAGTTCAGAGGCAGGCTGCAGTGAATGTGCACTGACTAATGGCAATGCCTGACTCATGGATCTCTTGCCATGGTGTTTCTTGTGCAGTTTCAAACAAAGCCATAACTTTCCCCTCGTGACATAAGGCAGAAACTGTTACTGCTGCAGTTATAAATCCACAAAAGTCTTTAAATATTTTTAAAAGCGAGTAAAATAAATCTGATTGTTTATTTTAACCTCTCTTGTTTTACATGTGCTCTGTTGGTTCTATCTGAAATCTGAGAGAAGAAAATAAACCATGCCAGGCCATGGCTGTGCTGAGCCTGGTGTTTTATGGCTTTCTAAAGTCAAGTGGGCTCCATTAAAGGTGCTAAGTGAAGGGAAGATCTAGCATTGTTATTGCAGTGGGCATTCTGATTCTTTGAAATGGCAAAGACTGGAAGGAAAAAATAAGAGCTCCTTCCATTACATCTCAGTGACATCTTGCACTCCAGAGGATGAGCTCACCCAGCACGGGTACATGTTGATCCAGAGGGTGCCCTCATGACCTGCAGCAGTGTGTTTGCCAGGAGCAGAGTGAAAAATAACATATCCAGCTGAAAATGCAGCAGTAATTTCAGCCAAGGCACTTGGGATTCAAAGAGAACTCGGGGACAGACACCCAAACTCTTGCAAAGTGTGTTTGTGGGGTCTTTTTATGACCACAAGCAGTTGTAGTTTTATATATGCAGTTTTATATCTGAGCAGGGCCAGGAACATAGCCCCATCCTGTTTCTAGTTGAGTCTTGACTCAAGGAACTTGCCTGTTGATGGCAAGAGAACCCTGCTCTGGAGTCAGGGCTGCACAGCCAGCCCCTGAGTGTGTGCTGAGAACATTCCAGGCTGTTTGCTGCCCACGCTTCTGCAGCTCCTGAGGTGCTTGCACGACTGCCAGCAGGACTGGAGATCAGTTCCAGTGTCTGCAGCCACAGACCAGACATATTTTACACATCTGGGGCTCAAGTCTTCCAGGTTTGGTGGTGACTGAGGCGTGTCTAGGTGAGGGGCACAGCCAGCATCCATGGGAACCTCCTTTCTGGGTTGTTACAGACCTGTGGCTAAATCAGACCCTACCTGTTTGAGCCCAGTATTCCTCAGGACAAGACCATTGACAAAAAACTCTCTGTTGTTTGCTACCACCTGCACCAAAGCTTTGCAGTCCATGCATTTTTAAAAAGAGCCTTCCAAAGTGAAATCCTAAAAGGCACGAAAAGCACAATTTGTCTTGGCAGCACCTGGTACCACCTTGCAGTGCCACAGAGCCTGCAGGAGCCTGGTCCAGCAGGTTTGATCCCTCCTGTTAATCCCTGCCTTGGTCTTTAGTTGGCTCTGCCAGAGCATTCACACTGAAATGCACCCAGGGAGGTGTGAAGCCATGGGTGACATGTGAGAGGAAAGACAAACACTCTGGGTCTGCTTGTGCCTCTCTCAATGCCTCCAACAGCTTTCTTCCTTGGAAAGCTGCCCCTGTTCTTGGCCAGGTCAGCAGGAGAGTAAGGACAGTCCCTTTTCCAGTGTATTGCTGAATTCCTTCTGGAAGTGCCCAGTGTGAGTCCCTTTATCATGAGAATCACTGCTAAGGGCTGTGGTCCTGGTTAGAGATAAGGAGCAGGAGTAGCTTGGGCAGGGATGGGGAAGGAAAGGGAGGTTACCTGTCCCACAGAGCTAAAGAATCAAACCTGAGCATGGATTTGCTACAGAGACAAAAGGGGATTTGGGGAATAAGAAGGCTTGGCAGAAAGAGTTCACATGTGGAGGACTCCCAGAGAGGACACAAGTCCATTACTTTGAGGTATGTGGAGCTGTGAGCACTGGGACATCTCCAAAGAGCAGATTGCATTCTGTCCAGAGACTGACCCTCTTCTCTCCTTGTCACAACTCTGTGAAACTGAGCTTTCCCTCGGGAGACTGGGGGGAAGAGGAGTTCATTCACCTGGTGGTTTCAGAGACACCACCAGCTCAGACACCTGCACCCAAAAGACCCCAAAATTTTAATTTGTACAGCAGGGCTGGGAGCTAAATCCACCTGAGGCAAAGGCCCAGATGGAAATGGCTCTGGAATTCCCCCAGGCACTGCCTCCAGCAGCATCCTGGTGGTGCTGGGCCATGGGTGGGCAGCCCTTCTTCCAACAGGCACTGAACCCCCTCCCAGAGCAGCCAGGCCCCCAGGCAGGGGCAGGCAACCCCAGCCAGCCACAGAAACCCCAAAGAGCTGCAGCTCACAGCTCCACAAGCCCAGGGCAAGCAGAAGGCAGCCTTTGGGCTGTGTACTGTGATCCAGACCCCACCTTGTCTAGGACAGGGAACAAGCAGAGGCAGAACCCAAAGAACCAAGATAACTCCAAGCCTGGAGAGATGAAAGTGCCTGCCAGGAGCCCAGAAAATCATCCCAAAACATCCACCATGCTCCCCAGCCTGAGATTCCCATAGTGAGAATAAATGCAGCAATGCATATTCAAACAGCCTGCAGATGAGACTGAGATAAAATTTCCATGAACTCTGCACCGTTGGTGTTTCCAGGTAAAGGCTGGAGAAGAGATGTGATAAAACCTGAAGCTGTGGGGAACCTGAGAGTAAACTCAAATAACTTCAGCACTGGCAGATGCAGTAGAAGATATCAGGAATTTTATAGAAGTGTTTAAGATCACCTTGGTTATTAAAACCTATGGGGCTTCACTAAGGGTCTGCCAGGAGAGTTTTGGTACTGAAACAAGCTGTCTTCCAGGCAAGGGGAATTGGAGAAATGAAAATCTGAGCTCATCTGGTCTTAAACAATTTGTCTTTTTTGGCATCTCACTCACCACATTTCTTGCACTTGATGTGAAACTCCAGAAGCCACTGTAGATAGATGAGATATTCTACTGAAAATAGCACATATGCCTGTCGTAGGTGTGTGCATATTCCCATATATCTGCCTCTGGAGCTCCTCATCAATGAGAAAATTGTTAAGGATACCTTCTTTCTGCCTGTCTGGCTTTCACAATGTTTTTCTTGGATAACATGCAGGAAAATACATTTTGCCTTAAAAATGGCAGAGCTTCCAATCCTGCAGAATATTACTGAGCACTGAGGAGACAGAGAACTTGCTGGGGATAAGTCAAGAGCAAAAAGCCACTGCATAAAGCTGGACACAAACCTCAGGCTGTGTGCAGGGACTCTGCCAGCCCAGGCTGACACTCAGCAGGGAGCACTGAGCCCAGGCTAAGTCTGAGCTCGTTCAGGGTTCACTGAAAATGTCCCACACAGCCACACTAACAGCCCAGTACAGGCAGAACCTTGGATTCCATTTTAAAAGTCTGCAGATCTCCAAGAAAAGCAATTTTTTTCTCTTTGCCAGCTCTGTGTCAAACATGCAGCTAACAATTATGGAGGTTTGAAATAATTTTGTTTCCCTCAAACATTGAATTAGTGCATAGATGGAGATTCAAACACGCAAACAGCACAGCAGTGAAAAACAACAGCTATGAAGCAGCCATGGAATTTACATCATCAGCTAATCCTGCCAGGTTTGTAAGATGCTGCCTCTTTATAAAACCAGAACATTCAGCAGTGTCTTGAAGTTTTGAGCTTTGGATACATTTCATCCTCCTTTTACAAATGACCCCAGCGAGCAGAAATGTATGACTGTTTACTTTCTAATGTTTTTCTGGCTTCTTTTTTTTTTTTCTTCTTTTTTTTTTTTTTTTCCCAAACTGTCAAAACAATTACCTCATTGGAAGCCAAGTCTTGGCAGAGAGACACTGGAATGAAGAGTGATTCTCTTTTGTGGACAACAACGTGAGCTGTTCAAGCTGGCTACCCTTGGAGAACAGCTTGCTGCAGGATAATGTGGGAGATAACTGATAGCACTGACTCCTTTTCATGGTACAAAACAGGTCGATGCCTGTGAAGGGATCAACCTGTTATTTTCAATTAGACACAACAGAAGGAAGACAGCCACTTCTGGGAATAACAGCAAAGAGGGAAAACACATTTCTGCAAGGTTTTGATTTCCTCCCACTGGTGCCCTTGAAATGGAGAAGAGAATTAAAACACCCATGACAAAACAGCTGATTTTATAAGAGGCACATGTCAGCTTGGAGTGCATGAGTCCAGGCTCATTTCATGACTGCTTTGATGAAGAGTGTCCTTGAGCCTGTTCCCCCCTTTATTGCCACTTCTGTGGGATTTTTTCCCCCCAAACTTGCAAAAAGTGTTGTGAATTACCCCTTTGCTTAATTTCAAATGGCTGCAACCTTCCCCTAGCTCACCCCCCAGGAGGGAGCAGAGCTTTGCCATACCTGAGTGCTCCCAGACTCTCAGGCTGGTGGAATGTCAAGGTTGCACAAGGGCAGCACACAGAGCCTGGTGCTGCAGGCTGGAGCACAGCACCTGTCCCAGGTCCGTGGGTGTGAGTGTGTGATCCAAGCACTGGCACCAGCCCAGAGCAGCCTCCCAGCTCTCTGCAGCCCTGCCCAAACTGGGATGCAGGCAGATGTGTGGCTCAGCTGGCAGACAGCAACTCTGCTGCCACATCTTGCTTTAATTGATTCCTCTCTGGCAGGCCAGGGCACTGACAGCTGCTCAAGGCTTCTCCTGGGCTCTGCTCTGCTCTGCAGTGCAGCAGGCAGGTGTGAAGGCACACCCAGTTCAAGTTACCCTGTTTCCCACTGGGATGGGATGGAGAGGTGTCCATAAAACCAGCACAAACCTCGGCCTGACCATCAGGGCTGGAGTTCTGGGTGCTGAGAATTTTAGATTTCTGTGCTGTCGGGCACTGACACTGCATTTGACATGAGGCTGTGGAAAAGGCTTCCAAAATTACTGATAACATTGGGATTACAGGTGTGGAGTTTGAATAGAAGTGTGTAATATCACAGGGTGGAAAACTTAGAGTTTAGGGTTTTAGAAGAGAGAATATAGAAATATAGAGAGAGAGAGCAAGATGGAGGTTTTAGGGCAAAGGCTGGTCCTTCTTCTTCACCTTCTTCATGGGTTTGGGTGGTGTTTTGTAATTGGTCAGAAAAGTCACCATTGTGGACTTGAGTGATCAGTTATTGAGTTAAAAGTGAAAACAATTGATTTGTCATTTCTTACTTAGTTAGTTTAGCCTTAAAAGACCTTGTAACAAAAAATAGCTAGCCATTTGGTACCTTGTTAGTAGAATTCTGCAGAACTCACTGCCTGTGAGACTGTAACACAGATAAGAAAAGATAAACATTTGAGTCTGAGCAGGAACTCTCTGAAGTGCCTTCTGTCCTGACCTCCACAGAAATGAAAAAGAACCAGCACATCTCCAGTAGCACAGCTGCAAACAGGCCAAGCACTTTCCTCCCCTCTTTTTCCTGTCAGGATGAAGCTGCTCCATCCTCCCTGCTGCTGGGCAGGTGGATGGAGCAGAGGCAGGTGCTGGTCTCAGCAGTGCCTTTAGGAGTCATTAACCTGCACCAGGACAGCTGAAGGGACTGAGGTCACAGCACAGGACCCACAGCTCTACCCAAACTCTTTGTCCAGGCTTGGGTTACACTTAGCTGTCACTAAATACCTGCATGGAGCTGCATCAAGTGCAAAATGCCTCTTCAAAGGCTTTTTATTTTAAAGTGGGCTTCAGTCTGTGGCTTGAGGGAAGTGTCTCTCGAGGGTGTTTACACAAGGCCAGGTCCTGTCACAGAGCCATTCACCTCTTGGTGCAAAAGTCACCAAGGTTATGCCTTAAGGAAGTGCAGTGGCAAAGAGGAAAGCTTGAGAACTGTGACTCATCAACATCAAAGTGGCTCTTTCAAGAAGAGCCTGCAGACCATAATTAATGGACTGGAAATTATTCTGAAACAACATCAGATGAAGCAGAGTGGTTTTAGCTGTGCTTTACGTGATGGCATGGTGGGTAACTGGAGTGTGCCCACAAAGGTCAGCAAAAACATTTCTGCTGACCTGCAAGATGGCAAAGAGACCAAAGATGCACAAAAGAAGTGCAAAGTGGAAAAAAATTTCATGCACATGTTTTTTAACTTCCCAGCCACAGTAGTTCATAATCCATGTTCAGCACAAGGGTTTAATTTTTAGAGATGCCAGCCCTGAGGAGTGAACTGAGCCCTCACAGGACCTGCTGAGGTGTTCCTAAATTGAAAATGTTGGTTTAATAATTTAAATACATGCAGAAACAGCCTTCATCAGAATGAATGTTTGCTCCTCTGTACACAGGGGACTTGGGCAAACTATGGAAAGAGATCATGCAGCAGGAAGGTGAGCTGTTGTTTTCTCCAGTGGTTAAATTCTGCCCATCCTTAGGTAAATCAAAATTTTCTGTCTTTTTTTATTTTTATTCTTTCCTTAGCAAGTTTCCAGAAAAGTGACACTAATGTTTCTAGTTTAATGCCTTGTTTACAGAATGAAATTCTGTGGATTTTGCCCTAGAAAATTTCATTCCTAGTACCATTTACCAATGAACTTACATTACATTACTGAAGTGCCTTCAGAAATGAGAAGGTGCCAGGTGAGTTTACCCATCACTGCTGATATTTCTCTTGGATTTCTCATATCCTAAACCCAAGAATCCTGGGATGCTGGAGGTTAATACCTATCATAGTGAACACCACCTATAAATCCAAGAGCTGGGCTCAGCTCATGGAAAGGTAAATCCTTGCTATACTTACTGAGGTACCCAGAAACAAAAGGAGTTTTAGAAGCTGAGTGCCCCCATTAGTGCTGCATCGCCTTGTGACCAGGGGCTGCTCTGGGGAGGATTTCAGAGTCATTTCCAAGCCTGGAAAACTTGGGCAAACTCAGGTTTGAGGCTCCTTGTGAACTCCTGTGTCCCATTTTCTCTCCCACTATCAGCCCCCCGGGTTTTGATCACCTCCTTGTCCACAGGACACAAAAAATCTCAGCACAGGTCACTGTGTTCAAACACCAGAGCTCAGCAACAGGCAGGAAGAAGTTTGCCAACCTTGGCTGAGTTCTAAAATCCTGAGGTTTTTAAAAGTCTCCCTGCATTTGGATGTGTGCAGTAGCTTGTGAACAAAGACCTGTTCTTATGGCAGATGTTAAGACACTCTTAAAATATAAATACAGACAGAGAAGAGAGACATCTGAATAAGTCTCTTCCAGATATTAAATATTACATTTCTAATTTTTCCCTTCCGAGGAATCCAAAGAGCAACAGTAAAACCATTCAGAATTACTGAAGATAAAATAGAAAACTTCTCTGCAAGCCAAAAATACCATAAAGGTATAAAAAAAATTACCCTTTACCTGCAAAAAAAAAAAAAAAAGCTGCATTTCCACAGTTCTCACAGTGCTTTCTTCTAGTTCAAATGCAAAGCATGTGTTTGTAAATAGGATATTTCAGTTTTGTGTGTTGCTATAAGGTAAATCAGCCTGAAGAGCTGACACTGAAACAGCTGCTAGGAAACACAGTGACCATAATGTCCTGTGACTGGAACAAATGCAAGACACAATAGATAATTCTTTAGAAAAGTACAGAACTTGTCCAATTAGAAGCATCCCTTAAGTCAGGCACTGGCAATTACTCTGAATGTTATGGAGCCTCAGTCTCTCTGGCCAGAAATGTAAATACTGGCCTCTAATTGGAAAGAGAAAATAAAATAGAATTGTTAAAGCTATCTTAATTAACTGCAGCATCTGGCAATGTTATTTACATAGACTGAATTTCTCAGCAAAATCTTTCTGTCAATAATTCCTCCTGCCTTCTTCAGCTACAGAACTCTCCTTCCCTATCAGACCACCTATCATCAGTTTTCTCCTTCCTGTCTCTGCAAATTGTACACTGATATCTTTGGCTCTGTAATTAGGGGATTGTATCATCTTGCTTTGATATTTTTTCTTTATGTCCAGACACTAATTGCATTCAGAACCCAGCAAAGGCTATCAAAAACCTAGAGAACTTTGGATTTAAAAAAATCCCTCTATAATTTCAACTCTTCCTTATATCTTCTTTATTAACCAAATTCCCTTTGTATTTTAAATGGAAAATTACTATAAATTGGAGCAATTGCCCTTTTATACTAACCTTAGCCTGTCAGTGAAGTGAAACCATCCTAAGAGATGTCCTGAAGATGAGTTAAAGCCCTCTCAGTAAAAACTCTCAGACCCTGTGATGGCCCTCAGGCCATCATCTGGATGGTCAGGAGAGCTGGTCAGTTTTCAAATGGTGAATCAGGATGTGAAGGAAATTGGGCTGGTGATTCAGTAGGAGGCACTCTGAAGCAGCATTGATGTGGTGCCCTGGAAATGTGTTGCTGTTGGAAAGCCTGACTGTTGGCTGGGGTGGAAAACCTCATGACCACTTCTGGTGATTAATGGAAATGGAATGGAAAAATTAAAGATCTTATTCTGCTCTTGACAAGAGCAGGGCTGTTAAGCTGAGTCTTGTGGCCAAATTCCAGGTAGCTGCATTCAGCCTACTTAAATACTCCTAAAAGTTATATTTGAATCTACTGTATTATTCTTAACTTCCTACCCTCCTCTGGCATTTCTTCATGCAGCTGAACAACAGCTCCATTGTGGCCCTGAGCAGCACTGTGACTGCATGGGGTGAAGAGTTTTTGGTGTGTTTCAAGTGCTCTGAGATTCTTGAGGGTTAAGGGCTGAATACACACAGGGTATTTTATTCAAAGTTTGAACTGACACGGCAAAGCTTGCCCACACTTAGCTCAAATTAAACACACAGTACTTCTTGCACATAGTTTTCCTACCCTTTCCTGAATGTAGCAGGGAAAAAATATCTTCCAGCTAGCCTATTTTATGAACTTCATCCTTAATGAAAGAATAGAGGTGTTTAAAAAAAAAAAAAAACAAACTAGTCCTGTGAATTAATCTGTTGAAAATGTAGCAGTAATATCCCACCTAAGAATGTATTTCTGAACTCTAAATATCTTTTTTTAGATTTTGTATCTCCAAGATGAAGAATGGCATTGTTGGCCATGCATTTTCAGCCTCTCATTCACTGAAGGCAGTGCTTCCTCTGTGTCAACTCCACCAAACACAAGCAGAGCACCTTGAACAACCACCCCAAGAGATGAGCTGACAGCTAAAGATATCCAGGAGTCCTTATAAGGTGCTGGTCTTATATTAAATTAAAGCCAAAGAAATCTGTATTTTGACATTTGAATTCTAAATTGTGCCATACCTCACCTATTCCATGTTATAATCCAAAGTGAGGGAAACATGATGTACACAGAGTTCCTGTTTCTCAGGCTGTTTCCAGAGCTCAGAGCAGTCTTGGAACCAGAGTTATGTTTCTGAGATAACTTCATTTCAAAACATGCAGAAACACAGCAGTGTTTGGGAAGGTTTAAAAATAGGACTAAATGAATTTATTAATAGCTGGGAGCTCACATTTGGTGGGTCTGACCCTTGTACAGATTTGACCCTCCTTTTGTCCTACCTCACCTTTTGGGAATCCACCTCTGCCTGCTCATCCCAAATATTCGTGTTCTCCCATACATTCATGTTCTCCTCCTCTGCCTGAGCTTCCCACACCTTTTGGGGCTCACACACCCTCTCAGTGCCCATCTCCATCTGGCTCTGCCCCATCTTTTTGTCCCCACCCTCCCACACCTCTTGGGCTTCCCACCTCTCCAGGGGCTCCCTGCTAACTCCTTTCACCAGAGGCTGGAATTCCTCTGTAACTCTGCAGCTCAGATGGTTCCTATCAGCTCCTGAGAGCCCCCTGAAATGTGTAAAATGACACTACACTGCAGAAAATTAGCAGATCTGGCCCAAGGCTAGGCCGAGCTAATTCTCCTGTTGTGTTTTTAGAAAACAATGGGATTTTAGCCCAGCTACCACCTCTTCTCTCTATCGGCTCTGGCAAAATCTTGGAAGGAACCCGAGTTGTTCCTCATTGGCAAAGGACCACACGGGCATTGTGCCTCTGGAGGAGGTGGGGGAGCAAAAGAGAATCAAGTAAGGGTGGTTAGAGGATAAAAAGAATGTTTGGAAGGAGCCCACTGCTGGCTGGTGTGGTGCTTGTCTCTGCTCCTGCTCTCTGAGGGGCTGTTTGGGAAGTCCCTTGTCTCTCCCTGGGTTTTTTGCCGTGTGACATCACGGCAGAGCTGGGACCAGGCGTTGCTGTCACTGCTCATTTATCCCCAGAGCTGCTGAGAACAGCTCAAAGCAGCAGCAGGAGAGCCACTGCCAATGAGCCAGGGGTGCCAGAACAAGTTTTATCTGACATCTGTCCTCTTTTTGAATGAGCACACCCCACCAGAACAGGGAGATGCACGAAGGAAACCCATGTCAAACCTCTCAGGATTTTCCCACCCTGCCCTTCTGTGCTCTGCACACCAAACTCTGCCTTGTTCCTGGAAATAAGGTGGCTTTGTTGTGAAATATAACTTTGTTAATATTTCATTGCATTTCTAATAGGTATGTGACAGCAAAATTGTGTTTACTCCTCTGATCACATCTCTTTTCATGGCTAAAATTCTAAGACGTGCCAAGAATATCAAACTACTCCATTTTAATGGAGTCTAATTGTTTTGGTAAAAACTATTTGCTCATGCCAAGTACTTTACATATCATATTAACCCAGTGCAATTTAAACAGTGGATGCCCAAACCTGTAACTGCTATTTTTTTTCTAGTCAAACACTGGAATTTTTGCTTGGATGATGCATTTGATCTCACTAGCTCCCTATGCTAACCTCAATATTGCCAATCAAAGCAGCTGTAGGGACAATGAGAGTTTCCTCCAACTCACAGTATATCAATCGTGGGTTCCAGCTGCACAGAAATGCTTTCATTTGCTTTAATTGTTTCATTGTGTTCACATTTAACATGTATTTTCTTTCTTTTTTCATTTTTTTTCCATACCCCCACAGCAGCTCATGGTCCCTGTTTTTCATGAAACTTTTATCAGCACCCCTGGAAAATGGAAGGATAAAATCATTCTAAAATTTGGTAATAGAGTTCATGATTTTTTTTCTTGTTCTTTCATGCTTCCTACATCAAAGAGGTTTAGAACTGTCCTTAAAATAATGTAAACCACAAAATAATGCAGGTTCAAAAGGAAAGTAGCCCCAAGATTTCTGTGCTATGACATTTTTAGTCAAATTCTTCACATTTTAATTAAACTTGTTCTATCTGATAGAAAGAAATGAAAAGGGCTCTTTTTGTCACAGGAAATTTTAAAAAGCTAACAAAGGGATTTTCAGTGGCAGGCAGCCAGCAGGGAAACCTGATCTCAGCCAGTTTTATTAAAGTAGCTTTACACTTTTGACATTTGCCTTTTCCCAATAAAATTCCTTGAGCACTTGCAAAGGATAAGGAAGTCAATATCCAGGAGCGCAAGGGCAGATGGGCACAAGCCTGGCTGGGTAGTCAAACATCCACCATCCAAGAAGAGAAAAGCTGCATTAGCTTTTCTCCAATGCACCAGGCAAGTCATAAATTACTGAATTTCCCAGGAAAAGACTGGGCCTGGGCTCCAAACTCCTGTGCCACAAACCAGGGCTCCCTTTCCAGCATGGAAACCTGACCTGCTGCAGAATATTATGGTGACTCTAATGGCTCAGCCTGCTCACAGACTGCACTCACTGCATCCACAGCTCTCCCTGGGGCTGCTGCATGGAAAAGCTTCTGTGGAACTGTTTTTGTGTACAGCCTGTCGCTTTCAGTACATCCAAATCATTTGTATTATAATTTATATAAATTTATAATAATTTATAGCTATATTATATTATTATATATAATGTAATGTAGACTTTTATATATTATATAACTATAGAGCTGTAAATAATAGTATATTAATGTAATTATTATATTAATAAATGTATAATAATAATAATTATTATTATTATCAGTAATATATATATATCATTATAAATGTAATATTATATATACAATAATAATGTCATAATTATAGAATTGTTATATTATATTATATTATATAATATATACATTGTAATTAATAATTTATAATTCATAATTTAATATAGTATTATATTATAGATATTATATGATATTATATTATATTATATATATTTATATTATATTATATTAGTATATATATATAGTGTTACATAGTATATATTATATACTGTATTCTATGATATACTATTTTATACTATTATATTCTATTATATTATATACTATTATATTCTATTATATTATATTCTACCATAACTAAAATATTATATACTATAATATACTACTATATTATATAATATGCTTTTATATACTATTATATACTATTATGTTATATACTATTATATAATATTATATTATGTCTTTAATATGTTAATATAATTATATTTTAATACTCATAATAATGTAAATATTATATTCCATAATTAATAATATCATTAACATAATTATTGCATTATATATTATTTTATATTATTATATGATATGTAATTTTTGTTACAAACTACATAAATTTATAGTGGTTTATAAACTATTTGGATGTACTGAAAGCGACAGGCTGCACACACAAATGGTTCCACAGAAGCTTTTCCATGCAGCAGGACCAGGGAGAAGTTGGATGGATGCTGGGAGTGCAGTCCCAAACCTTGCCCGGCTCCCCAGAGTTTGCTGGCCCTGCCCATGGTGCCGCTCCCCTGCAAACTCGAGTCCTGCCAAGGAACTAATCCTGGGATCCTGTGCCCCATTCTGCCCAGCCGAGCAGCTGAGAGCTTTCTTTGCAGCCAATAAAGGAGACAACCAACGGGACCTGACCCAACAAAGGAGACAACCAACGGGACCTGACCCAACAAAGGAGACAACCAACGGGACCTGACCCAACAAAGGAGACAACCAACGGGACCTGACCCAACAAAGGAGACAACCAACGGGACCTGACCCAACAAAGGAGACAACCAACGGGACCTGACCCAACAAAGGAGACAACCAACGGGACCTGACCCAACAAAGGAGATAACCAACGGGACCTGACCCAACAAAGGAGACAACCAGTGGGACCTGACCCAACAAAGGAGACAACCAATGGGACCTGACCCAACAAAGGAGACAACCAACGGGACCTGACCCAACAAAGAATTTCAGACGCTCAGAACAGGGTCCCAAGGAACATTTGTCAAAATCTGCCCAGTTTAGCAGGCAATTAGAAAGCGTTAAGCAGCCTTCGATTTAAGGCTGGCTCCTGCTGTTTCAGAGAGCAAACAAGTGTTAAGATGTGAAATAATGTCACTTACTGTTCAGAACCTCTTAGAAATCTCTCTGGCCTTTTTTTTACCTTTGGCCTCCGTGTTGCCCTTCAAAGCAACTGCTGCTTCCAGTATTATTCTTCAATAATAAAAGCTGGATTTACTCATAAGGTTTTTATAATGAAGGGATTATAACAGAGACTCTTTGATACTATTACATATATAATGATTAAACCCTGCTATCATAATAAATAGAGTAATAACTTTGCCAGTAGCACTTGGGAGCATAGCAGTACATTCCACTGCACTTTCTGGAAATGAAATGTGAAGCCATGAAAACAGAGTATAAATAGAGTTAATTGTTTTTCTTATGAATTTTTCTAATAGTTGCCTGAAGCCCTAACATTACAAAGAAGCTGAGATTGAAAAGATTTTTGTGCCACAGTAAGAAGTAAGGAAATCTAGGTACAGGGACCACTTAGGGAGAGAAAAACCATGGTACTGTGCTTGTGGCTGTCAATTGAAAGGATAGTTTCTTGAATAAATTATGCCTCTCATTATTTGTGGATATCCACTGAAATTTTCTCCTTTTACATATGGACCTTCAAACAGCCAAATGCTCTCTTTTCCCAGTTTACTGCAGCCCTGCTTTCCCTCCATCAGTTTTCACTTAACTCTCCCTGTTAGGATCATCATAACTCAAAAAAAGGTCAGTCCTGGTAGCCCTCATCCATTTTACATCCAGCCCAAGTTCAAAGTGTTCCTCTATCTCCTGCCTAATGGGACTTATCTCACAAAAAGCTCTGTCACTGCCCTCCCTCTGAGCAATTCACTTTAACTGCAAATTGTTACTTCTTGAACCTCGGGACTGGCTCTTTTCCTACCTTTCTAACATCATTTTCCCAGCTTCATTCATCCCTTGGCAGCAGGATCCAATTTTCTTGGAAAACAGGGCTGCACAGCACATCAATGGGTTTGAAGTAAGTTCTGTGTTTTGCACCCAGAAGGGAACAAACACACCACCAACAGCTTGCATGAGAAACAGAGAGGGGTGGATCTTTTAGCTGGCCATCCTGGGAGACTGAAGACCAGTAAAATTTGATCAAAACTTGGAAAAAATCTTGTGTTCTGCTATTTGGAACAGGTTTTCCCTGTGCAGGAGTCTAGAAAAATTCATCTTGAGGTTGAAAGGCAGAGAAGAAAGAAGAGAGAAATAATGTCAACTTATCTAGCATTTTCACTGAATTTTTTCTTTTACTTCTATCTATAAAGAATTTTTCTATTTAATCTATTTTTCTATGAATCTATTTAATCTATTTTACCTCTATCTATAAAGAATTAAAGTCCCACTTGAAAACCAACTAAGTATTAGTAAACTTGGTGGATATCTGAGGTACGTTTTTGTTTTGAAAAGAAAGCTACAACAAAGGATCTTCCTTGCAAATGTTGAGAAAATATGAAAATTGATTTTAATCTGTTTGCAGGATTACCAAATGATGCACATGGATTTCTTCCCAGAAATAAGTGGGCTTTTTTAAAGTTAGAGAGGTGTGAAACTGAGGATAAGGACAAAATATGATTAATTTGTCCTATATTGGCCTCTTATTGCCACATTGAGAATTGTGTATTTGTAATTGAGGAACTGAGCTTAGTGTTAATAGAATTAATCAAATAATATGTCCTTTAATTGGATTTTTAGCATCTATTAGTTCTTTTTGTGTGTAGTGTGTGAGTTGTGTAATCCCTGCTATAATGAATGTTCAGCCATTAAATGTGTAAGACGTTACTCAATACTGTTCCTTTTTTTTCCATGCCTGAATTTGTAACTTTCCACAACAAAAGAGTGAAAAGTTGAGGTGTTTGTATTTCTACAAAGCTCAAAAATGCAGAGTTGGAGGAAAAAACCATGGTTTGATCTCTTCTTAATGCTGATAGTTACACATAATAAAAATTTAATAAAAATGAAAAAAGAGAGAACTTTTGCAGAATGTAGGAGTCAGGGAAGAAATGATGCAAAATGACATCATCACCAATTCCCCTCCAGTCCCCAACACCATTCCTAGTTCAGCCTTTTCTGAAGGTTGTTGGGTTGATTTGCACAAATGAGGGTTCAGACACTGGGTTAGAGCAGAGGAGGTTTCCAGTCCCTTGGAGCTCTTGGGGTGGTTCTGGAATTCCTGAATCTGAAGGCACAGAGCTGTGCCACTGTTAAAATTAGAAGTCTGACAGCCTCAGAGACAGCCATATATCAGCAGGGCAGTGCAGCTCTGCAGCAGACAGCCTTTGAACTCCGAGGGGGAAAAAAAACCACACGGAATGAGAGCAGATGGAAATTTGTCAAAAGCTCATAAATCACCACTCCTAATTTCTGAAGCTTTGGTATAGAAGAAACTTGCATGAACCCAGATTTGACTCTGTCCCAGCTCCAGTATGGATCCCCCTGGCCTCTGCTGTCCCTGCCCATGTGCCAGGTGATAGAATTGATCTCACATGGAATTGTGAGAAGACTTTTTCTGCACAGGGATTGATATTTGACAGAAGGAGAAAGAAAAGTGTCCCAGACATAAAATAACCATCTGTACCCTTATCCAAGAGCATTCAAGGTCCTACTTTACTCACCATAGAAACCTATTTTTAAAATCTATCAAAGCATTCAGTTTGCAGTCTCACAAATATTGAGCAGGGAGAGGTCAGGTCACTACATAAAGAACACCAAAAATCTGTAGACAAATGTCCTTGAAACTTCACAGGCAGCCAGAGACACCCCTAAGCTATTCTTTGATACTGCCCTTGCATCCCTTGGAAATAAAAAAGAAATAAATGAGGCTGAAAGCAGAGCATGAATAGCTCTGAATGAATAGTTCTGTAAAGGCAAGAGCTGTCTAGAGCACAGCCTTGGGTTCTGTAATAGGCACAAGAATTCCTGCACAGCTCTCTCTTTTGGAGATGTAACCTGTAGAGGTTCCTGTTAGTTGGGAAGTAGAGGAAAGTGAGCCATTGGATACTCTCAGGGAAATAAATGTTCCTGATCAGCTTTCCCTGGAAATTGTGAGATCTCTGAGGCACCAGGATTTTGTAAGATCCTTTGGTCTGACAGCCAGAAGAACGAGCAAAGGGTAAGGCCATCAAGGGACTGCCAGCATTCATTTTTATCCCCCTCTCCTTCTTCCTTCTCTCCCTGCAGGAAGGAAATGTCCTGTCCCCAATCTCCAACACACTCCGGGTCACACCAGAGCTATTCTGCTGGAATCCTCTCCTTGGAAAGCTCCTCTCCCATTCCTGGATCCCATCTGGAATTCTTCTCACCTCTCTGCCTTAATATTTCAATTCTTCCCTGTCACTCCAGGGGCCTTGCTGTGTTTGCCCTGCAGCAGGCAGGATAACAAGCCCAAGATATGGCTCGTTACCATTGTTAGCAACCAGCAGCTCCCGAGTGTTAACTGCCCCCGCTTCCTCTCCTGATGGTTCGCAGACTAGCAGGTCATTAACTGCTCCTAGTGACCGGATTTTGGGGGATTAGCCTTTCCCACAGTCCACACAGGGCTCATTCTGATGAGCAGCTCGCTCCTGTCCCGTTTGGGCTTCTATCACAAGCGCTGGTTTTGTGTATGTCATCATGAGGGTTTTTAATTTTGTTCAGTTTTGGTGAAGTTTTGGGATGGATGGATGGATGGATGGATGGATGGATGGATGGATGGATGGATGGATGGGTGGGTGGGTGGGTGGGTGGGTGGGTGGGGTGGATGGATGGATGGATGGATGGATGGATGGATGGATGGATGGATGGATGGGATGGATGGATGGATGGATGGATGGATGGATGGATGGATGGATGGCTGGATGGATGGATGGATGGATGGCTGGATGGATGGATGGATGGATGGATGGATGGATGGATGGATGGATGGATGGATGGATGGATGGATGGATGGATGGATGGATGGATGGATGGATGGATGGATGGATGGATGGATGGATGGATGGATGGATGGATGGCACAGACCAAAGGGAAGAACCTCTATGTGAATGTTCAGTTAATTCTTTCCATCCTTGTGTTGCCCTGTGGACACTTATAAGTAGGATGCCAAAATTCTGGAGATGGATTTTTCCACAACTTTTAGAGGAAATTAGCTTTATTTGCCTGGTTTTAGAGACAGAGATATAATCAGGGCTTTGGTGAAAAATCAGGACCTGGTTTCAGCCATTGTTAAAAGTGGAAGTCACCTGTCTGACCCCAGGTTGGAGCAGAAGCTCTGGTGACAAATTGGTTTCTGTCCAAGGAGGAGTCACATCCCCACTGCCTGCAAGATTTTCCCCACCTGAGAAGGAGGTGGGAAAAAAGGTCCCTTCTCCTGATCAGCTGGAGAGAAGGAGAATAAAAGGGAGACTGAGGATTCCTGAACCTTCTCCTCCCCTTTTCCTGAATATCTGCAAGGAGCAGCCTCAACTCTGCTGCCCTCTCCAACACCCTTTGCTCTTTGTAAATTGGGATAAAAGGACACCAAAATGCTGAGTGCAGAGAGGTATTCTCTGTCATAATGTCATTATGATGGTCCATTATCAACCACTGCCCAGCAGAACCCTTGTGATACTCTCACCTTCCTGTGATCAAGAGATTGCCTCAAGAATAACTCAGGCAATTTTCCATTTATAACCTTCATTATAAAATTGAGCTTTGACACTCTTCACTGGCAAGAAACTCAGCAATGTGAAACACTTGAAAATGAGGCAAAGTAAGAGAGCCCAGCACAGAATTTTCTAAAAACCTCAGAAGTTTTAAATCACCCATGATTTTTTGCCACCTAATTCAAGGTTTTTGAATACTCAAGGGTGTCAAGACTGAGGTATAATTGGGATTTTATGGCACTCCTGGATTGTCACATCATACATAATGTATTATAATTGCATTTGATGACCTTTCCATGAAATTTGCTTTCTGCTTATCACTTACAGCAACAGTGTTTAGTGGCCTGGAACAGAGAGGTATCAGTGATACAGTCCCTCAGTGGTACAGGATGTGTTGTGACATTAAGCATTTATTATTAATGAGATAATATAAGCTTAACACATTTACAGAGGTTTTAGTTAAATGTGAGCTAAAATGAGTTATGTTAAGCAGAAAGAAGATGAAATTCTCCAAGAGAAGTTGTGCAGTCTGAACCTTTCAGAACAGTACTAAAAATCTGTGATTGAGTTTTACTTTTAAGCTTCAGCTGCATCTAGCTGGGAGCACTGGAGAGCTGGGCTTTGGACAACTCCAAAATGGGACTCACAAAATCTAAATTTACACAGAATCTACACAGAAGAGAGGCCTTTAAATCCAAATCTATAACGCTGTAATAAATTGATTTGGGGAGAATATGGCCTCCAGAAATGCCTTCCTTTTACAATGCAGCATTTGCCAAGTACCAGGAGGTGTTTCTGGGCAAGGCCTGCACTGTGTTTTGCATTAAATTGAGACTGAGCAGAATACAGAAACATTTCTTGGTCCATACAAGCTCAAAACTAGGCACAGTCTCACTTAGAACTCCAGTGAAATTCAGGAGCTTTCCAGTAAATTTGTGGTGATATTAATATTCATGAGGCTCTGTGGGACACTCACGTGCCTTTCTGCTCAGTGGCACTTGGGACAACTTGCAGGGTGATCCCAGAGGATGCTGCATAAAACTGGGACACCAAGAGAGGCACAGAAAACCAGATACAAACCCCAGCCCAGAGAGAGAGCTGAAAACACACATGGCCACACCATCTTTCTACTAGAGCCAGGTCACTTTGGACAACTTCCAGAAGTTTCTGTAAAGTCATTGCTCTCCCAGTGTGGCTGGAATAACCTGCAGCCACTGATGCCTTTAGAAGGTTGCCCCAGAACAGAGACCAGACAGAGCTAAAGACTAGAGCAGGGATTGATTCCAAGGATCTCCTCCATGGATCCACCTTGGGCAGCACCAGAGCCCAGCCAGGGCTGCACCCAAGATGACCCAAAATGGCCCCAAAATGCCCGGCCGGGCACGGGGTCTCTCCCTGGGATCAGCTCTGCTCCATTCCCACCTTGCAGTTCATTGTCCCAGCCCAGCTTTAGCCCAGGCACTCCCACCCTGCTTGTTTTTCTCTCTCCAGCCCACGGGGTTTGTGCTCCTGGGCTGGGATTTGGCTCATTTGTCCTTGGTGCCCAGCTGGAGCAGGAATTGTTTTGTCTCCCTGCTCTGTGAGGAGAGCTCACCTAATAGCTCTCCTAATACCTTAATATGAAGCTCAGAAGTACACACTAAAGCACACAGAATCTAAAAAATATAAAAGCTAAAACCTGAGGACCTGCCCAAAATTCTCAGTGGATGGATCACACTCCTGGCTTACAATGAACACCCTGCTGCCATCCTTGCAAAGGAACCCTTGCCTCAGCCTTTCACAGCACCTGCACTACAGAAACCTGCCCAGCCCAGGGGAAAGGCAGTCCCAGGTCATGGAAACTCCCATCCAAGCCTCCCACCTGACCTAAAAGAGCCTTTTTAATAAGGAACAGGGAAAAAGATTTGTGTGGTATAATTGTCCCCATGCAAAAGCAATAACAGAGGGAATAGAGGAGACAGAAAGATATGAGCTGGTTGTCTGTGGCCACACAATAAATCAATAGAAAGTGCTCAACCAGGAATCCAGAGGCTGACTCAATCACTCACTGAGCCACGATTCATTGCTTCAGCTACCAGATAGGCTTCCACCCAGAACAGCATTTGTTTGTGTACAATATGCCAAAAATGCATTCTTGATCCATGAAAAAAAATAGGAAAATGATACAAAGCAGGTTGCCTAGTAAAATGAGATTTAACCCAATGCCCTTCATCTGTGCTGGAAGGACTCTCTTGAGAACCACAAATCGGAGCAGGGAGATTTTGTGAAGGAGAACAGCATCACATGTATAACTGTGATGCATCATAAAAATAATAGAAAAGCCCCTTGGGACTGAAAACTTCTGCCTGAATCCAATCAACCCTTTCAAATCAGGAGCTGGTGAAGCTGTGTGGCCAAGCTACTGCACGCTGCCCTGTCAGCATCCTCCTGGGGACTTGAGGACAGGAAGACATGCACTTCTCAAACACTTGAGCAGGGGAAGGAAGAAAACTTGAATTCACTTTTATACCCTCTTAAATTCTTTCCTGAAACTTAGCTCTGCTGGGGTGGTTGTGTATTGCTCCAGCTGAACTCAGATTTGGAGAATAGCTGGCTCCAGCATCTGCTTTTCTGTTCAATTCCCTGTGCTGCAGCATGAGTTCATCTGCCAGCTTTCCCTGCACTGTTTGCCTCCCTCATCCACCTGTTTGACTTTACCTGACACCTCCATTATGAGCTTTCAGAGAGCTGCAGAGCATTTCTATTTTAAGCACCTCTACCACGCCTTAGGATTTCACTGCAATTTCTCAGTGCTTCTGTAAAATTATATTATCATGGCTATCAAGCTCTGTGCTTGCTCAGCCTCTAGCTGCTCACACATTCTGACCCCATAGATGTGGAAAGCCCTGTTGGCAGATTCTGCTTTATTTTACACAGCCATACAACACAGAAACATTTAAACTCCACTTTATGGTTTTTATTTTGTTATTGATGTTCCTGTATGACAAAATAAACAATCACACTGCTGCCACTCCAATAAAATACCTGACTCTTTTTGAAATGGAAGAAGGGAAAGACAAGCCAGTATATTGCTGCCTTTAGCTGAATTCAGCAAAAATGTTCTTCTCCATCTAGAGACTTGGATAATAAAATAGGTTATTTATTGGCAGTGGGTGATGTGTGGATGATTACAGTCTGGTAGGTATTTAGGGGTAAGGTCCAAAATTGCAGAACAAAAGCTGTTTTCTATTCACATTTGGCTCAAAATGCCTCAGATGAAATGGACCACCCAGAATTTGACACTTCAGGCTGCAGAGCACTGAATCTGCTGAGAGCCAGGAATGAAAAGTGATACAGTAAGATCATGCTAAACACAAAAGGAAAAAATGACCCAAGGAGTCTATTAAGAGAGTAAGTGCATTGAACTAACAAGCATGTGTGCACATTAGAACTGGACCTTTTGGCTGGCCTGATCCATGATGAAAGGACAGGAAAAAAAAAGGGTTTTTGCCATTTCAGGGATAAAATCTACTCCAGGCAGGAGGAGCACTGTGAAGAAGCTTGTTTTATGGGAGATCAAGGCTGGTGATAAAGCAAACACCCCTTCCACTGCCTTAATTATTAACCTAAGTGTTAAATTTGGATTCTACTGTATTGAGTTTGCAACAGAAGTGTAATTCCCTCCAGGTCCAGATCACTACTGAGCAGGCATTGCTCCTTCCCTTCTCCAAGAGAAGAGAGCTAAACAAAAACTGCACCTGGAGAATATGGAGGTAAAGGAATTCACCTTTCACAAAGTTTGTGTTTTGGGAGATTATGAATGCAGTTGGAAAGTGTTGTGTGGAAAAAAAAACCCAAAACTAACAAGCAAAACAGTTAAAATTCATGAGTTATAACCAGCCCCCAAAAAGCTGGAGTGGCTTTCTCAGGGAACAATTAATGGGATATCTTCTGCTCCCAAATTTTTAATTTTTCCATGTTACTGTGCTTGTAGATGTGATTAGTCTTATTAGCTTGATCCTGCCTGCTGCTGAATGCCCTGATGAGTGTTTACTTTCAGCATGAAGCTGGGCCTGTGGTGAGTTGTACCATCAAATTAGGACTCACAGTCAGAATTTCTACACATGCATCTCCAGTTTGCCTTCCCAATCTCCTCCAACCATAATTGCCCAGATATAGAAATAATCTGATTAAACAACTCTCCTGCAAATTGCACTTGTGTTATGCACAAGCAAAAGGAGTTTCTTACACCCCAGCTGTAGTGAAATAGCTGCAGTTTTCTCCTGTTTCTCCAAGAGACTTCCAGGAAGCTGCCAGGAAGCCACTGGATGTGGGAACAGCTGCTGGGCACGTGCACAGCTTGGCATGGGGGACCTGAGCAGAAGCTCCCTGGATGTTCCAGGTTTACTGGATGAATCTGGATAGTCCAAATTTACTGGATGAATCTGGATAGTCCAAGTTTACTGGATGAATCTGGATGGTCCAAATTTACTGGATGAATCTGGATGGTCCAAATTTACTGGATGAATCTGGATAGTCCAAATTTACTGGATGAATCTGGATGGTCCAAATTTACTGTGCACGAACCGTGGGGCACAGAGATGCTAAAGAACTTGGCACTCACAGATTTCCAGATGTCCAGCAGCCCTGTCAGAGCAGCAGGGCTCCTACATTGTCTGAGTATTCTTGATGGATGCACAAAACCCACATTGAAATAAAAAACTCTAAGCAAAAAGGAGGGTTTGCTTAGGTAACTGTGGAGCTGTGGCAGCTCTGTCTATTTAACATACAAATCCTCTATAGTATAGAGCATATTTCATCACACTAGAGTGGAGTCACTAATGGGCTTTTCATGGCCGTGAAAATCATTCATTCATCTTTACAAGATTAAAAAAAAGAGTAGGAAAAAGCATTTGTTGGGACCTCCTTGGCTGGATATACCAAAATCATTCACTATTTACTCTCAATAGATGTGTTCACATTTGCCTGTTTTCCTGCTACAGACCCTTTCCCAATACTTTCAAAGCACTTTTGCTGTTCCTTATTAAAAATATTGCACCACTGTGTCATGTCTGAACTTTCCCCTAATATCCATCTCTGTAAACAGAAGCACAGAATGAAACCATCAGTTGCAAGGAGCCATCACCCTCAGTCTCATGAAACCTGCCCTAAAATTTAGCCATGTGGACAATTCCCAGGTTTTATCATTTTCCCCTTGGTTTTATCATTTTGAAACATCTGGATTCCTCAAAAAGACCTCTCTAGCCTTGTTCTTGCCCACTGTAGCAATTCCTTCTGCAGAGTAAATGGTTCCTCGGTGTCCCTGCTCTGCTGGACACTCCACAAACCTTGCCAGCAGCTGAAGCATCCCACAAACCTTCAGCAAGCCCAGGCTTTGCACATTGTCAGCCACTCCTTCCAGATATGCAGCAGAACAAATAAATTACACCAGACAGATCCCCTAAACAGCAGCCACACTCCCCGGGCATTATTCTTGCTCTGTCAGGAGCTTAAGGCACTCCCTTGCTCACACGGGGCTGAGCTGCAGAGCAAACCTGCTGAATTCCGAATGGATGTGAAAACCATTTCCTCAGGCAAGTGATTACGGTCTCTGTTGCTCCTCTCGAGTGGTAATGGAGTCCCTAATTGCTCTCCTGACTGATTATGCTGTTCCTGGTGTTTCATTTTCAAAGCACTTAAAGTTCAGGTAAATCACACTTACCACATGACCTCTCCTGTTTTATGGCTCTCTTTGCCAAGGCAAAGTCATATATGTTTCCTTTGTGTTATTTATTTTAACATTAGCTATTAGCAGATATCCAAGTGGAAGTGCAGCAGAAATTGCTGTTGTGAAGCTATTCTAATATTGTGAAGTTAATCTTTTGTGCAAGGGCTTTGCTGGTCAGTGACATTCATAACCATGTGTTTATAATTAGGGCCTGGGCTTTAAAGCTTTGTGAAAACGAAGTCCTAATGCTTGTCAGGCTCTGGACATCCATTCAAGCTGTAAAAAATTACAGTATTCTGGTGAAATCTTGATTTCCATCAGGGTTTCTTTTTCCTTCTCTGGAAAATGTTTATCTGTTTATTTCAGCATCTGTTGCTGAAATCTCCTGGTAAACAACCTGGCAAAGGACACTCAGAGCCCTGGTGCTCCCTCTCACAAGTCTAGCTTTGCTTTCTCAGGCAGCAGGTACAAACCCTAGCAAGTGTTTGTTCCTTCAGAAAAGAGTTTTACAGGTGTTCACCTGCTCTTCCTGCCCAGAAAGGTTCTCAGGCATTTCATAAAAAATGCCAAAATTCTAATAATTTTGCACAGCTCTGCAAGAGGAAAGTTTATTCTAGTGTGTGAAAAGTCTTACAAGACCATCAGGGCAAACCAGTGACCATCCAGCTCCATCTCCCTGCCACAATCAGGGGGACTTTCCACTATCCCAGGTTTCTCCAAGCCTTATCCAACCTGGCCTTGAACACTTCAGGGATGCAGGGGCAGCCACAGCTCCTCTGTTCAAGCTGCAGGTGATGCATGATCACGAGCCCATGTTACACCTGGGAACCCTGAGATAGTGGTTCTCAAATAAGGTAAATAATTTCCCTATTTAATCTTCAAAATTGGTCTTTAAATTTCTTCTATATTTATTTATTCTTTGAAAAATACATTTTTTTTTTAGGTCTGAGGACCATCTGAAATCTCTTATTTGTACTTATCTGAAGCAATGAGCAATGACATCCACATTGCATTGTTTAATTAATCCTGCTCATCCACCTTTTTAGGAGTTCCTGATTTGAAACAGAAAAGTGACAACAATACACATTTTAAATAATGTATTAATCAAAATTTAAAATTTACATTAAGTTTTTGGTTCATTTTATTAGCTGTAGTTGATTATACCCATTTTCTGTGCTGGCAACATTTGAAAACAAATATAATTGTATCTCACTCTAATCTAAACTCAAAAAGACCTCTGTGTGTCATCAATGTGGAATTATAAGGAAATAAAGGGTTTGCTTCAGAATTATTGTGATTTCTTACAGAAATTTAATGTTAAAAAAGTTTCCCCTGAATGATGTATAGGAAGTGGAATGGATAATGTTGTGTTGTATTCTTTAAAGAACCTCCAAGCTGTGACAGGCCAAGCAGAGATATCACACCTTGGGCACTTGCTGACTCATTTTCTTGTTTTACCTAAGAAAACCAGATCAGTGCACAGCCACTGTAGGTTCTGTCCCTGAAACCTCAGCAAGTTTTGACTCAGCAGAAGAGATTTTACTGCCATTTACACAGAAGCCAGGGAGCAGCAGCTGGCTAATATGAAGAAATATGGAGGAATTATTTGAACTTTTTAAAATGTATCTGTAGAGGGGTTGCATTGATGCACAACACAAAAATTGACATTTTCATGTGCATTGGGTACACATGGCATTCCTTTACTCGGAGAGAATCCATTACAACAAACAATAAAAAGAGCAGCCAAAGTCAAAATGGCAGGAGCTTGGTGCTCTGAAAGGAACAGACACCACCTGTGCCCCAAGTACACCAAACCAAACTTGGGGCTGAAACACAACTCCTTTTTTTTTATCATCTCTCATTCCAGCAGTATTGACATTTTTGCTGCTACACAACATTTCTATTCCTGACTACCAGACATGGCTACCCTGCTGAAACAAAAGGGTAAAAGCACAATAGGAGCCTGTTGTAAAATGTTTTTTATGCAATTTCTCCAATCTGCCCTGTGTGCAGCACTATCCCATCTGCCCTCACCCTGACACTGGGGCTGAGCAGGACATGACCCAAGCTCTGACCCTGCCCCTCTGCATTCATGTGCAGCTCTGTGTTTCCCAGGGGCTCTGCAGAATTCACCTCTGCATCAACATTTTATCTAACAGATCCAATGTTTTTAGAAGAACAGGTTCTTGCTGTACAGGCAGTCTGCAGATGCACTGAAGCACAAAGGCTTTGCTTGGACCAACTCCAAAATTGACTCCAGCCCAGAAGGGTTCAAACCCAGCACAGGACAATTTTTAACTGTTTAATTTTTTTAACTAAACTTCTTTACTTTTCTAACTGGTGCTGTTGTGACCATGTTACAGGAGAAAACACTTTCAGGAAACAGGAGGAGAGTTTCCAGCACAGAGTGGCACTGCCAACCTGCCATGTCACCTTAGCTGCAGCACAAATCCCTCTGGGGACAGGCACCAGCTCTGTTTGTTTTCCCTCTGGCTCCATTCTGATGACACTCTCTGTAACCTGTGGATATCACCCCCATCTCTCCTGTTTTAACCTGACTACAATGTCTATCTCTTAGTCACAATAAAAGGTAAACAAGCAAATGTTTCCTGCTTAGTATTTGGATAGAAAGGAGCAATATTTCTGCAGAGAGTAATAAAAACATCAATAAAAGCCAGGATGATGCTTCTGCAGCAAAAAGTTTTTCATTCTGGTGAGTAGCCACACACTTGCACTTCTTTAAATATAAAGATGCTTCGCTTTCAGCAGCTCAGTGTGTAAATATTTCCCCAGCCAGTGGGCATCACCCCCCAGAGCAATGCTTCCCTTGCCAAAAGGACAGAGCTGAACAAAAGTAGAACTCAGAGGACATGAAAAGCTGGGAATTAAAAAGCCTTGGATGTCCAGGGGTAAACCACAGCATGGTTTAATAGTACACAATGTGTCTGGAGATCACTACCAGTGTCCAAGCACCTCCTCCTCCCCCAGTGATGCTCCTCTGACCTGCACACTTAGTCCTGATATTTTCCACCCAAAGGACTATGACAGTTTAGCTCCAATTTAAATGAATTAAGTTGAAATGACAGCTGGGTTGTCTGGGCAAATAAACCATATTACTGTGGTTTGGGGTTTTTAGGACAATCTGTAACATTTCTGAATTGAGAGCATGGTAGGACCAGGCCAAAAAAATTGAAGAGAAAGAAGTTTCAATTAAATAATTTTTAATGAGGTGCTGTGGTGGTTCAGCTGTGTGGAAAGACCACACAGTTTAGCAAGGACCTATGGCACAGCTGGACAGCAAAGTCACAGCAGGAAAATGCGGGGGCTCAGTTATAAAACCCAGCAGACACTTGTTGTCCAGAGATACTATTTTGATCACAAACCTGTTCTCTCTCTCTCTCTATATATATATATAAAATATATATATATTAAAAAAAATACATATATATATATATATATATATAGAGAGAGAGAGAGAGAGAGAGAGAGAGTATGATCTTTGTTGTCATAATAAAGCATTTTCATTCAAGGATATTTTCTGCCAAACTGAAATTTTAAAAAGAAGTTGAAATATGAGCATGTAAATCTTCTATTTTGTGTTTGCCTCAAAGGGGGCTCAGTACTGTTGAAAATCTTTCCACCTCCTAAAATGTTGGTCTAATACTTAGTATCAGATCATCATTAAGAAATAACAATAATACAGTCCTAGCTCCAGCTGTGGCAAACCCAGACTTTAATTACCAATTAACTGCCTGCTGAATTATATCACAATCAGAGTCATGGTTTTCCCCTTTAATTTCTGCCTTATTTAATGGCCTCTCTTTAGGATGCAAGAAACAAAAGTGTCATGCAGACAAAGGCAGAACTTCTATTTAAATGTTTATACAAACCATGCACACTCAAACAAACGTGTAGCACATCTATAATATGCCCATTGTCCCTCAACACAGGATTTGCCATTGCACTTTGACAGATCAGATTGTTCCCTTTTTTAATGCTCCACTTCATCTGTTCACACTTCCTATCCCTAAATAATTCCAGTGTCAGGTTTTGTGATGCTGTAATTTACAGGCCGTGTTGTAATTGTTCCAATGAGGCTGGAAAAGAGGAAAAGGGGATGTGGAGGAAATCCCTCTCTGCTGCCAGGGGACAGGCAGCCAGGGTATGACAGTCCCCATCCCTCAGAGGCTGGGGACAGCATCCCAGAGCTGCTGGGGCTGAGATCCTGAGGGGTTCCTGCTGAAAGGACTGGGATTCTGGCCAAGCCAGACTTTGCCATCCAACAGAGTTTGCTCCATCTGAAGGGATTTTCTGTTCTAGCCACTTGCTGAACTCTGATTTGGTTTTCCATTCCAATAAGGACCTATTGGATCAGAGCATCTTCTGTCCTTCAAATAAATTGGCTGATGAACAGTAGCAGACAAAGAAATTCTCATTTGTCTTTACCCTAAAAGAAACATGAGATTTTAATGAACTCTACTTGCCTTTCTCACATTTTCCTGATTTCTGGTTGGCAGATGCCATTATGAATTAAGCACGTTTGTAGGCTTTGCTTGTTTGCTTTTTTAGCTCACATCTCAAAGCCAAACAGCTTTTGGTTTATTTTTCCCAAATTGCATTATTTCATTGAAGGTTTGACTAATTATTGTTTCTCTTTTGCCCACATTTCTTTCAAGGCAAGAGAAATCCCTTTTTTCCCCAGCTTTCTTTGAAACTTTTCAATATAAACAGGAGAAATCCAATGTGGCAGCAGGATTCTAGAGGACAACCCCCACCATTCCCACCCATTCCCTTGGTGTTTATTTTCTGTAATAGTAAATGTTTACACTAGATTGGAGGGGGAAAAAAAAAAAAGAAAGATAACTTAAATTTAAAAAAAGCAAGGTAGATGCAGAACATTTAAAGCACCACAGAGAATCTCTAAAGGCCACATTTGTTCATCTTTAGAGGACCAGAAGAGCTTCAACTCCAGCAGTTTCTCAGGTGTTTTGGCTCTTTCTGTGCAGAACAAGTAGCCCTGCAAGAATTTCCTGCAGGGCTGTAAAACTGCTTTCCTGCAGCCACATTTGTCCTTTTGTTCCAGGGACTGTCTTGGCACAGGGCTCTGGTTGCTCTGCCCATCTGATAAGATTGAATTACATGCTTTTACTACTCCTACAAGCCAAAGCAGCAGACCTACAATTAAGCATGGGGTGGCTTAGGGTCTAAATGGAACTGTCTGGCCCTAGAAAATGCCCCAGGTTCTGGGTTTGGTGTTTTTTTTCCTTTAAATTGATATTTTTTTAGGCTGTTTTCCAAATTGTAAGCCCCTGAATTGAGTCAGAACAGTGAACCCACTCACCCTATTCACAATTATTGCTGCTCCCAAGCAATTTTCAGTATCTCTGACCAATTACTTGCCCTACAGTCTTGCCCTTGCAAGGGAGGAATGAAATGGAAGCAGTGATGTGATGTTATTCAGCCTTGTATAATATCAGCATTTTGGGGAAATCCATTTGTCAGCATGGCCACGGGTATGGGCAAAACACTGCAGCTTTATGTTTTCTCCACCTTGAGAATGGAACACGAGAAAATATGACATGGGATGGAAAAAAAATAATAAAAAAATAAAGAACCAACCAATCCTAGAAGCCCCTCCTTCCCTGGCAGGAAAGTGAGAAATACCAGAGGTGTTAGAAACCCTCTGGCAATGCAATTCCTGAAATTATGACAGAGCCTTCGAATTTGTTCTGGCTAGTTAGTCTGAAAACTTCCTAGAGGGAAACAGATAACTGGATAACAACATGATTATTGCCCACAGGCCCCATATGGAAAAGGAGTGTAATTTCAGTGCAGTGATATGATTACATTTAATTTGCTTGCTGTAGGCTGCAGCACGCCGTGTGCTGAGGAGGACAATCAGATAACCCTTGGTGCTCATGGAATTCAGAGCTTCTGGCACCAGCCCTGGAATAAGATTAATGGCAACGTGCTTCACTCTGCCCTGAAGTAGGTTTGCATCTAGTTTCTGTAAATATTGCTGTTCCTAGCATCGTTATTTAAAAAAAAATAAATATATATATTAATTTAAAACCCAGAAACCTGGCACTGTGAGGAGCTGAGGTCTCATTTGCAGGCATCTTCCTCTCTGATAGAGGGATTTTATCAACAGAGCACTCTGTGTGCTGTCTTCAGCTTCTAATGGAGTAAGAAAAAAGTATTGTATAACCTGCACTGGTTCTTGCAAATTTAACAATAATTTAGCCCATAGGAAACAAACAGCTGAATTTCCTCATTTGGAAGAAGTTCACAAATAACCTGATTCACACTGTGCTCACTTTGCTTTTTCTTGTTGCCTCTGCTCCAATTTTTGTGCACCACACTTGACAATTAGTTCTAAAGATCTACACAAATCCAGGTAGCTTTTAAAATTTGTAGCACTGTGAAGCTGACTTTTTTTTTCCCAAAACATCATCTTGGAATTCCTTATGTCATCCATTGCACACCTCTATCTATCTCCTGCATAACAATGAATGAAACAGGATCACAGAGTGGTGTGGGTTGGAAGGCACCTTCAAGATCATCTTGTTCTGCTCCCTTCCACCATTCCCAGCTTGCTCCAAGCCCCTCCAGCCTGGCCTTGATCAATTCCAGGAGTGGGGAAGCTGCAGCTTCACTGGACAGCCTGTGCCAGGGTCTCCCCACCCTCACTGGGAAGATTTTTTCCCTACTATCCCATCTAAACCTGCCCAGTTTGGAGCCATCCCCCAGGAAAATATTCTGGTTTGATATCCCAGAATTCCAGAATGTGCTGAGTTGGACAGGACCCACCAGGGTCATCAAATCCAGCTCCTGTCCCTGCACAGACACCCCAAAAATCTCACCCCTGGAGTGCTGTCCAAACTCATGTTGGAACAAGTGTCACTCTTGTCCCAAGTGTGAATACTGCTCAGTTAAATAACAACTGATTGATTATTGAAGCCATGAAGAGTTAATAAATGTCTTGTTTCCCTCTCTCTCTTTGCCCTGGAGACCTGTCAGTGTGTAATTATTTTCCACACTGATGAGTTGCAATCTGGATCTTTTCCAGCCATGTTCACCCTTGGGATTGCATTCTCCTGCTTGTTTTGTGACACAGAGAGCCCCTGGGTAACCAGCCAGCCCAGTCTTTTCCAGTCTTGCTCTTTGGGAACCCCACCCTGGGCCAGATCTGTACCCCTGAGCCATTCCACCCAGCAGGAAAACATTTTTCATTGTGTAATGCCCCTCTGTGCATGTTGCAAAGGGTTTGGAGCTTTCTTAAGGTGTGATCTTGTCCCACATTTCTCAGACATAGCACACACAAAGCTCCTCTCAACTTCCATTGTATAATGTTGAGACATGAAGGCCTGGAGTGTTTGGGTGGTTTTTTTTTTTTTTCTTTGCCTCTTCTTGCAAACTTCTATAGTGAAATAAACTCAAGTACTCTCAAGGAACTGAGTTTATTTTTATTAAATGTGTCATTTCTCTGGGCATGTAAGATACCCTCAGAGGAAAGGAAAACTAATGCTGTCTGGCATAAACTTGTTTTAAAAATCTGAAATGGGATGTTAGTCTTTATTTACTTTTCATGGCACATATGATGTCTCATTTCTATTTCCAGACCCTACAGAGAATCACAGAATCAATTAGGTTGGAAAATGTCTCTGAGATGATTGAGTTCAGCAACACCATACAACCTTAGGTACAAAATTGTGGTGGCCTGATGGATGACACTGGAAATGAAATGTGGTGGGATTTTTCAGAAAAAAGAATTTCCATGTCATGCCCCACTAATTGTGGTTGTGTGCAAGGCAAGCTGGGATCTCTGAGAGACTTCACTCTGTGAGTGCAAAATTGGTTTTTCTCTTTTCTTTGAGGTATTATTATTTTTAACCATGTGCTCTTGAGGACATGCAAGACAAAAATCATTCACTATCAGTTCAGGTCCTCTCCCCTTTGGTATTGCCTCCTGCTAATAAAATTCCAATGCCTACAGCCTTATTTCTGCATATTTTCTGTAGTCCTCAACTCTTTAGGCCACTCCTACAAGCCATTGTCAGCAAGGGGGAAATGAAAAGTGGAAAAACCTCTGGTCTGACTCTATTTGACCATTTTGATGGTTTTGTAGAGATTTTTTGAATCATATTTTCATGGAATTCATTGTGCAGAACAAGTTTACCTTTACATTTTCTACAAACTCTCTACAGCTTTTCACAAATTCAGGGAATGTGCAGCTCTGTGCATGTCAAAATTAACATTACATGGCCAAAATTATTCAGTTTTCTCATTCACCCACGGAGCACATCACTCATTCTTTGGGGAAAGCAATGCTGTTATCCCTGTCCAAATAAATGATCACTAGGAAAATAAACCCAAACTGTAAACAGATTGTTGGACAGAGGTGCACATGTGGGACCCAAAAGCCATCTGTTGAAGTCTGGTTTTCTTTCATTGCAATAGCAGAATAATTCCAAAAATCTTAAGAGATTGGCTCTCTATCTAAAGAAATCATTTTGCCTGGAGGCTACTGAAGCAGCTAATTTGAGTTCTTTTAAATTATTTTTTCTTTTAACACAATAATTATGATGTATGGATCTTTTAATACATTTTTTTATATACTGCTAGGTCATTATGCAATAGTGTTAGTTCACTATCAAAAAACTGCTGTAAAGCACAAATTAGGAAAAAAATAGAGAAAACAATAATTAGATAAATATTAAGGTTTGCAGAAAACAAACCAGGAGGATTAAAAATAATTAGGAATAAGTTCCACCATTTATCTGATCAACAGTATTCTGGCTGGTGAGAAGTTTCCTAGAAAATATGTGAGCATGTATGGGTTTTTTATCAAATTAAAATTTATCTCTTGAAAAACAGAGTATTTCAAAAACATTTTTTTCTAATTTCTTATTCACAAAGCCAGATTTTTTTTTTCTTTCTGAGCAAATTCAACCAAATCCAAACATTTCACTCTGTGAACTGCATGGTGATATTTTTTCTAAGGCAGCTCTCTAGCACACTGCATCAGCCAAGCTGCTTACTGGGAGGAGCAGCTCAGGTGATTTATGGCCTCTGTGGGTGAGATCCTGTCTGGGTCAGGCTGTGACACTCTGGTGGAGTCATTTGATGGAGCAGATGACTCATGTTATGACCTCACTGAAGCCATGGTCCATCTCACAGGGACTTGGTGCACGTGGTGCTCAGACATCCCCTTCTGGGGCTGCTGATTCCTTGTAGACACTCACAGGAGAGTTTTTGGGGGCTGGAGAGAATCTATTCCCACATTCCCTGCTAGTGAACTTTGCTCTTCCCTCCATGCCAGTTGTACCCAGCAGAGTCTCACTAAACCCTTCAATAAAGGGAAATCTGGTAGCCCAGATTTTTCTAGGATTTTTCCAGGATTTTTCCATAGGATTTTCCTATCCTATGTAGAAGCTGCAGCAGCATTCATCATACATTGTACATTGTACAAAATTAACACCAAAATTAATAAATATGTTTCTCTGAGCAGGGAAAAGTCAAAAAGTCCCTGAATTTTGGAAAGGTGATGGTGGTAGTTAAAGGTGCCAGGAGGTAAAGAGTATGGATGGGACCTCCACAATCATGGGAAATAACAACAAAAAACAGGTTCACCTTGTGTGAGGCTGACTTCCTCAGAGTGCACCTTTGGGGTTTTTCTTTCTGCTTTGTTCTTTCCCTGATTGCCACGTGGGGATCAATATCAGAATCTTGTGAGAGAACTGTGCCCTGACACAGATAATGCCTCCATCCCTGAAATATTTTCCACCAATCTCTTCATATAGAATTCTGTATAACCCAGACCCCACATTCCATTTATCCATGAAGTCTTGGGTCTGTTGGGAAGGAGCTGATGAAGGTTTTCAGCCCAAATGAAGCAGAGCTGTCCCCAGCACCAGCTCAGGCTCCAGACTGCAGGAATAACCAGGACTGGGCTGCACTCACACTCTCACACAAGACCTGCCTGCTGACTTCCCTTCCCCTTTTAAACAGCTGGTGCTTTCCTCCTGCTGCCTCTTTAAAAGCAACCTGGTGCCAAATATCAGTGAAAGGGTGCTGGCAACACCTTTTAATAAAAGGCAAATCCCACTTACCACTTTTGATTTTGTTTTAGTAACATTAATCTTGGTGAATTCATTCAGCATGTCGCATGACTGCTGCGTGTAATTTCTCAGGAATTCCATTTTCATTTAACATTAATTAAAGAACACTTATTATAGTGTTACCAAAATTAATTCCCAGTCTGTGGTCCTGCCTGCCAAGTTCCAACCTTCAGCAAATTATTATGGGTGAGTTATAGACCCTGGGAAAATGAGGTCTATCATGGAATGTTCACCATGGTGATGCATTCCTCAGCACTGGGCAATGCCCAGGGAGATGCTGATCCTCCAAAATAATTCACCCCATGATCCTGCTCCTGCCTGGCCCTTTAAGAGAGTTATTGGAGCCCACAGAAATTATAGATACTTAGCAAGCTTGTTTAATCCAATATGGCTTGTGAGGCACTCCATCCTTCTTGCTTAGAGCCTGTTTGATGAGGATACACTGATCAGACTCAGGATATTACCTCTTTGGCAATTCAGCTTCCTGCTGCTGAGGCTGCACAGACACCGTGGCAATATTTTTGATACAGCCCAGCAGAGCTAAGTGTCGTTCATTAAAAGAAGATTTATTCACATGCATCTGTCTTGAGTCTGTCATATTCTCCTTCAAGAGGCTCAGGCATTTAATATGTCTCTCTTTTTTTTTTTTTTTTCCACCCTCTGTGACATTCACCACGAAGGATATAATCTTAGTTTTCCCATATTTTCAGCACCAAAATAGCAGTTTTGTATATCTTAAAGGATTTTGTTGTATCCTGTTTTTGCAAGAAACCCTGGAGAGACCATGAATTATATAACAGACCTTCCAGGAGGAGAGAAGTTTGGGCATTGCTTTTTCTTGTTGTTTTATGCAAGTTCACACACCATTATTTGGTCCCTTGTTCCGGCATCTTTCCTATAAAATTCCAAACATCTCCAAAGCCTTCCTGCTGAGAAAATTTTAAAAAAATCAAGGCAAACAGTGATTTTTGCCACGAATGAGATGGCTTTTTAAATTATTTTTTTTTTTTTGTAACTGAAGAGAAGGAAATAAATGCACAGGAAAGCCATGCAAGTGAGCAGCATGAGACGAATGTCTGTGCTTTTCTTTCCAGTCCATTATTTAATATTTGTCCTTGGGAAAGTTGTTTCCCAAAAGTTTCATCTGCAGAGCTTCATTCCCCTAAACAATGCTGAATTCCACAGGTATTTCAAACCTAAGGTTTGTCTACAGCAAATGGCAGAGAAGAGTCCTGTGCTGCCCACACCACTGGGCAGGCCAGTTCCATGGTGGGTACCTAAATATCTGTTCCCAGACATGGGGGAAAACAACAAAAAACACACAAAAAAAGCCCCCAAACGAAACAAAATAAAAGGTACCAAATAAAACCTCAACCAACCTCCACTTCTGTCTCATGTGTCAGATTCCTGGGATTTAAAATGGGGTGAGGTCCTACCCTTTCATCAGTGAGGGATCCTCACAGCTCATCACCCCATTTCCCAATAAATCAGAGGAACTCTGATCATTCAGCCACTGACCAACAGAATCAAAGAGCAGCTGCTAAAAGATGCTTCCTGTGCCTGAGATTATTTGGTCCTGCACCTTCTCCAACCCAGAACCTGGTGCCCTGTCCAGGGGGAAGCCAAAGATGCAGGGAGCTCAGCCCCCAAACTTGATGTGCATTTCAGGAAATTACCATTGTAGCACTTCAATGTCCAACCTGAGCCATTCTTTTCACCCTAACCCTTAAGGACTCAACATCCAGGACCCTTTTTCATGGTGTTTTTATCTCTCACACAATTAGACTCAATTACACAACCACAGTCTGTGTTTGCTTGGTGGAAAGGGTGGTCTCAAGGCTACACTGGCAGCCTTGGGTTTATAATAACTGCATTAAAAAAGAGCTTTTGCAAGCACTAGGATTGGTTTCCAAACTTCAAAAATAATTCACCACTGCTAAAATTCTGATGGAAACTTCCCAGGGGTCGTGGGCACTCCATTGCTGCCTGAGGCCTCAAAGCCACCCAGCCAGGAAACAGCAAAGTTACATCAATAACTACTCAGAGGTTTGAATTTTAAATCTGTCCCTGTCTGTGCCAGGAAGAATCCCCAGGAGCCTTTTCCTACTCATCCAAGACCATCCTGAGCAGTGACCCAGCAAGGGCTGATCACTGGTTTGGGGCTGACATAGGGTTTGTTCTGAGGGAGTGACAGCAACACACCTGAGATGAAACAGCAGTTCCAGTAATGAGATTTTGGCACATCTTGTTCCCTCAAGCACTTCTCCCAAGCATCCCTGAGAGCATCTGATTTTCCCTCTGCTTGGTGCCTGTAGATCACACCCCAACACGTTTTATACTCAGCCAGGGACTTGGCAAAAGCAAGACCTTCTCAAAGTAACATCATCCTGACAACAGCCCATTGTCTAAAAATCATTATTCCCTGAAAAGTTTCAGCAACAGCTAACAAAGAAACAAAAGGTCTTAAACCACTGCAAGAGAAGCAACTCTTGTGGCATGAACTGCTCAGGAATACAAGCATGCAGTGATGGATGTAAGGAAAGATGAGGGTTGTGATAACCAGACTGAAAACACCAAAAACTGGCGTGACTCAAGTCAGGAATGAATTATTAACTACGAAACTATTTGGTCCTTTGTACACATTTGCTTTTTCTACTTGAAAAAAAAAATTTGGAGAGAAAGTTCATCGAGACACAAGGAAATAGCTCCAAGGTACAAACCCAGCTTCTCTCAAAACTTCATGCTGCTAAGAGTTGAGTCACACCATTCAGCTACCATTCCATCTTCTGCCAGAATACATGAGAAAAACATACATTAAGGGATTTTTGTCTTTTCTTGCAGGGTGACATCCATCACATTCAAGCAGCAACTTGCAGCAGTTTGCTCGAAACCACATTGTGTGAGTAAGTGCTGCAGGTGAAGATCAAAGCACTCCTCGAGTGGGTTCTGGGTCATGCACAGGCACAAATCTGAGAGGGGAGAGGTCTTCCCAGCATTTACAGGTAAGAGTTTCTTATGTACTTCACACAGACTTCCTCTAAACTCTGCCAGCACGTGTCTCTGGTATGAATAAAAGTCTCAACCAAGAAGGTGTTTCTGTCTCTAGCAGGAAATGTGCCACCACCTGATGACTCAACGCAGCAACATGAGTTTCACCTAATTGGTGACAATAATTCTGTGATTGTGTTTCACTCCACTATTCAATTTTAGCCCACTTTAAGCTTGTGAGCAGTTGGACAAGACCCTAATAAATGTCCTTTTCAAAGGACCCCTATAAACAGATGCTTTGTTGTTCATGGTATCTCCAAAAAGAAGAATGCTCACAGCAAGGTTATCAACATGTGAAAAATAAAATGCTGTGATAGAGTCAGAGTCACTGAAGCTGGAAAAGACCTCTAAATTCATCAAGTTTAACAATTAACCCAGCACTGCCACACCCACCACTAAACCACATCCCCAAGTGCCACATCTACAGGGCTTTTAACTCCCTCCAGGGATGGGGATTCCACCACTGCCCTGGGCAGCTGTGCCAGTGTTTGATAACCCATTTCAGGAGAAAAAAAAAAATATAGGAGGCTGATATAAGCCTCCCGCAAAGTTTCCTCTCTGCTCTGTTGTATTTTCAACAGAGACCTGGTAAGTTGAAGTCCCCTGTGAGACCTATGATATCTCATAGTACCAAAATAAACATACAATAAAGAGTTAAAAGGCCACAAAAATCCCCAGCATCTTTTGGGAAATAGACAACAGAGAAATCAAGGTGTCCATTTAATTCTGCTGCATGCAATATTTCATTATCTCATTGTGAACTTCTTTAATTCTATTATTTGCATGGTAAAAAAAACCCCCAAACCTCGAAGAGCAGAGTGGGGTATGCAAAACATCAAACCTGATCCCAGCAGCTGAGGTGGGACAGGCAAAGGGCCTGGATTTCACTTGGGGTTGTGCCTGGATTTTCCTACCACCTCTGTAGCTCACAGTCAGTGAAAAAGCAGCACTAAATTCAAGAGGAATTACTCTTACTAAACTCAAGTTAAATCCTGCAGTCTGCTTGAACAAAGTGAAAAATATTTGATGAGACAACTTTTCCTTTCACTGAACTGTTTTGGTTTTTCTTTTTTCTTTGTTTTTGTTTTTTCTTTTACTTTCTTGGGAAGGAGGCAAGTTATCATCAGCCACTGCAGCAAAGGGCAAGCAAGTAGATGTGCCTGCAATGACACATTTTCCACACTTTCATTTTCATCTGGTCATAAAATTGTATTTTAAAGGATTGTTTTATGTTAGTTTCCCAGGCTTTGGAAAGAGAAAGGAGACTTGGCTTAGAAGGTCATTCCATCCACATCCAGCTAATTCTGCAGATGATATTGATCTCCTTCAAGAATATTACTAAAGAAATACCACTACAGCTCCTGATTCTCTCTCCATTTTCCCATTTGCCTGGGGAAATGAGGCTCAATCTCAGGTCTAACTGTGCCTTTTAGTCTGTGCTTCAGCAAGCTCTGCTCAAATCTTATTTTTTCCCACCCAGGCTCTGCAGAGCCTCTCCAAAGTTTTTAGTGGCCATCCAGGCTTCATCCTCTCTCGAAGCTGCTGCTGCAGGGAGTGTGACACTGAAGGATGTGAGCAAATTGGATTTATAATGCATTAATCTCAGAGTCTGCATTCATCTCAAGACATGGATCAGGTTTTCACTTTCAGAAATACCTTCATTTGAAGAAAGGATGTAAGGACATGCTGATATTGTGCCTCTTTGTTGCATACAGTTCTCCATAAAATCTCCCTGTGGAAACACAATTCTGTTTCTAACACAAGTGCCAGAAGAGTTGAAGCTGATCAGCTCCTGAGATGTCATTTTACCTTGAGGTTGCAAAGTAGCAACAGCAATTATTGCCTCATTGCTCAATTTTATATTGAGAAATATTTATCTATGTTTACTTGGAAACACTGTCACTTTATAGGGTTTTAGAGTCTTGAATATTTCAATGAACTCAGAAGGTTTATCAGACAACAGCTGTTTAACAGGCTAAACTCCCATTTTACTCACAAAAAAAAAAAATAAAGAAATATAAATCAATAAACCAACAATTGTGTAAATCACAGCAAACCAGATGCTATTGTGTAGTGAAGAATAAGAAATTTGGCCCTTTTCATTCTTTAAATCTGAGTGCTTTTTCACAAAAGCTGGAGAAAATGCAGTGTCTAATGAACACTGAATTTCCATTCCTCTGACATTTCACCGTAAGCATTAAATTGTTGTGGAGATATTTCTTAATTTCCTTGGAAAATCCTGGTTTCTGAGCCTACAGATTCACAAGTGCCCCCTTTGGCTGAAGATCAGAGCTGCCTATGTCCCCTGGGTCACCTAAAAGCCACATTTTTGTTTCAGTTCAGGTTTGGTGCCAAACCCAGAGCTCCTGAGCTGGGTTCTCTGGTCAGTGGAAATCTCAGAGGTTGAACTGGGAAAAGAATAGCTGGGCATAGTTAGTCAAAATTGCCCATGAGGTGACAAAACAGGAGTTCTGAAGGTTGGGAGATGCAAAATAATTCTCTTTTTTTTTCCCCTCCACATGCTTCAGAACTGCTTTGGAAGCTCTGCATGTCTAAGCTTCAGCTTGCAGGTGGAATCCTTCAGTAGTGCAAGCTCTGACTGGTGGCTGCTGCCCTGCCCACCCTGAAAATACACAGAGGCTGCCATAAATTCCAGAGATGGAGAAGCACATTCTTTCTCCTCCTTCCCTCAGATAGAATAATTGCTGAATCCACCAAGGAAGGACCTTGCAGGTAATGGGTTTTCCAAAACAGAGCTGAAAAAGCTGTGAGATGCAGATTTGGTCAGATAGAACATTTTTATGAGCAAGATTGGTTTTCAGAAAACTTCCATTGCAAAGCTTTCTTTGGCCTCACATGGGTTTTCCAATCCAAACCCAGGGGAAAGGATCCAACCTAAAAATCTTGTTAGAATAACATTCCCCACTGAATATGCCTATAGATCAAAATTCCATTTCAATCCATTTTGCAAGAAATGTCTCCATCACAGAAGAGTTATCTACCTCCCCTTTAGGGTTTTGGCTTCTCTTGCTGCCCACATGGCGGAGGTGGCTCTGCCACAAGGTGGCTTTACCCAACAAGCACCCTCAGACATCAATATTCCAACCAATACCAAGAGAAAAGCTGGGAATTCTCTGTGCCAGTGCTTTGAATTGGCTTGATCCACCCTCAGGAATACTGGGAGGCTCTGACTTACAACCTCTCCCTCCTCCTGTGAGCAATGGGAATTATTTTCTTGCATGGAGCCAAGCCTAAGTGAATAAAAAGATGTAACACTTGGAATGTGCATGCACTGCTTGGTGTAGCTGGCAGCACAGGGGTTGTTTTCCAAAGGCAAACATCAGCATCTCATCACCAAGCACTAAGGAATTCTTTGGGGTAAAAATGTTTATCTTCAACAAAAGTTCTACAGCTGCTTCAGTTTCCCAGGATTCCCCAAAATAACATTCCCATGCAAACACTTCTGTCTGCCTTGGCATTCACTTTTAGGTTTAATAGCTCCCACCTTCTCCCAGGTGGCTCCCTTAATAAATCACATTTTGTGTTTCACCAAAAAGAAGAGATGGCTTGGGAATGGTGGCTCTTTGAGAATTGTCACTTTCACTACACCACACTATTTGCTAACACTGCACTGGGCAGTGACACATCACTGGCTTCACCTTCCATCTTTTGTTGGTTTGGTTTTCATTTCCATTTAAAATAGAGCTATTTTGGTAGTAAAAGAAGAAAATGAGGATCTTGCTCCCATTGGAGTTTTTTTTGTGAAGCATCACCCAGTTGCAATTCTGCCAAGATACCCAAAATGACAACTTTTCCTTGCATCAATCTTTCAAAGGGGTGTTCAGCATCTATCAAAATTCCTTTTATAAACAGGATTAAGATTTTTTGGTTTTTAATTTTTTTTCCCATTTCAGGTAACGATACTTGACTTGCTCTGCAACGTGCAGGGAGGTCTGGTGAATGTTAGGGCTGTTTGGCAGAGAGGAAGTGACTGCACCTCTGACACTGTCCAGGAGTGAGGGGTGATAAACCCTGGCACAGCAACAGAAGGAAGGGCCAGGCAGAGGGACACGAGGACTTGTGGAGTGCAGTCTGCAGTGGGAGGCAGAAGGAGCTCAAAACATCAGCAGCCCAAACAAGCCCTGTCCTCTGCAGGCTGCAAACAAAGCTCAAGAGTGAAGGCATTGGGGAGTGAAGGGAGATAAGAGGTTTTCTTCTATTACATTTTCAATAAAAGTTAATTATGCCAGCTATGCTTCACAGTACAATTAGAACTGTAATCAGTTCAGAGAAGTCCAGTTGTAGCTACCACCTTGAATTTATCTTTCAAGAGTTTCCTGCTGCTATTATCTCACAACTCTGGCAGTTCAACTGAGGCTGAATGGCAGCTCCCTGTTAACCAAGAGAAACAAGAATGCACCAGATATTTCCTCAGATTCTGATGGGCTGCTCATGCTTTAGCTTTAGGCTCTGTCAGTTATGTGAAATCCTACATGGTGCTCATGCTCCCACGTGCTGCTCATGCTGAATTATGGCTGCCATTCCCCTTTCAGCATGAAATATGAGCCAGTTAATAGATTTACCTGATTTCCTTTCAAGATCAAAACTCAGAAAGGGTGGAAAGAAAGAAAGTTCTACCTATGAGTGATGAAATATCAAACAAAATATTGGTGTCTAAGAATGTGTTCATAAATTAAGGCATTTTTGAGCTTTCATTAAGGAAATATTAAGTTCCAATAGACATTGACCTGCCACATGCATGAATTCCATCCATCCTAATCTAGCCATCTATTCCAAGTAATAGCTTGCATCCCATCACACCTAAAATAAACTTTTGCTAATGAGTTCAAGGGAATTGAAATATTTGCTTTGGCATCCTGGATATTTATATTTCACAGACCTAGCCCTTTCTGACACAATCAGCAGCAGGACAGCACATTAACCTTTCCTCAGTGTTCCTAACACAGCAAGTTTGATGGCCAAGCACCAAGTCAGGTAGTCCAGATAATTATTTAGGAAAACAAGAATGAAAGTCTTCAGACAATAATATGAGATTTTAACCCATGCAGAGAAAGGTTAAATACAAATTATATTTGAACTAGAAATGCACCGGCCTGGGTTGATTTTTTTTTTCCTATCTCAATAGTTACTGTAGTTGTTTGTTCAAGCAATGGCTGATTAAGTTTTCATGCCAGTGCATTAAAACAGAAAATTAGGATTAAATTAATCAATGGCAAATAAGTGACTCAGGCACTGGTGGTACCAATACTGCAGAAGAGTTTTTCTGCCAGTTTGTGGCATGTAGATAATGTTTATAAATATCAGGCCATCATCTCTCTACTTGAACTTGGTACTTCCTTGTGAAGTATTTCTTTTTTGTGGCACTTCCTCTCTCTTTTTGGTTTGTTACAACTTTTTCAAGACTTCACTAAAGAAATACCTGTCACACATGGAAATACTGTAATTGTGTCTCTTTGAAATCTCTTCTTTGTACAGTCCTCATCCAGGGTCTGTCACAAATTGAATAAGTATTTCACACTCAAATCTCTATGATAGCTTTAAAGAGATATAAAATAACAAGTTTATAAAACATCAAGACAGTTCCCTTAGAACATCAAAAGAAATTATTTCACAGAGAGACCAGCATTAAGCTAAGCTGAGATAGGGTCTTCAGCTACTCCTTCTGTACTTTGTGAATTAGTCTTGGGGATTTTTTTTACTGCTGGTTTTCATTGGGGGTTTTTCTGAAGCTATTTTCAGCAGCTGGTTGTCAAAACTTTTTCTGCAAAGCATTGCTGATATAAACAGACTACTGATCTAATCATGCACTAGCCCTGCATTTAATTAAACTTACAGTGTGTCTTCACATTAGGGAGATATTTTAGCCCTTGAAATGTGCACAGAAAGCCAAACTCATGGTTTGTTGGAAATTCCTCATTGGGATGAAGGTGATGATTCAAAATGCCATATTTCAAAGAGCTGCCACACAGGTAAATACAAAGCTCACCTCCCCTGGGAAATACCATATAATGGACTAAAAGATGAACAAAATCCCAGTGTTTGTTCATTCTGGGGGATAAAAAGAGCAAACTCTTTGGCTTATCACAATGGTCAATTGTACAAGAAGCTGAAACAAGTCATTTCTGACAGCCAGTGAAAAGTAACATTTGTGCCCATTTAAAAAACAACCAAACCACTCATGCTGTATTTCATGATGAAAAGCCAAGAGAAGTGCCCAGCCAAGCTTTTTTATCACTGAACTATCTTGATTTATACTTTGTTTGAAGTTCTCAAAATCAAACTTTCAGCCTCTAGCTCACTAAAAATAGCCTTGCTGTGGCTGGTTGGGGAGACAGGTGAGGTTGGAGCATTCAGCCCTAGGAGAACAATTGTGCATTACTCTCTTGTTCTTTAGAAAGCAATCCTGTCTTCTACACACACAAGTCTGCAAATTCTTGGTAATAAATAGAGTAATAAATAGTCCATCTGAAGCTGATTTGTGAGATGCATTTGCAGAACCTGAAGTTTTTCTGAGAAAAGTCAACATCACTAATGGAAAAATGTGCCCTCTCTGCACATATTTCAGTTCAAGCACTTGTTTTTACCTATTAGCAGTTCAGCCACAGAGATGCTGTGAGACCCTTATAATAAAGCAGTCCCTTTTCTCCACCATTTTTTTTTTTTTTAAATAAGAAATTAGGCAAAACTCTGCCAGGACTGCTTTGCAGTAGCTGACTGCTCTGGGACCAGTTGACCTCTCCAGGTTTCCACTGACCTATTCAGATTCTAAGAGCTTTCACTTCAGAAAATCTGTTACTTATACAGGTAGGTACAGCACTGCTAGCTCAAATATGATTTATGGGGCTGGTTCTGAACTCAGACAAGGCCAACAAACCCTCTCAGCCCTGGATGTCAGTTCCTGAGCTACAATAAACACATTCCTGACCCTCTGTGCAGCAAAGCAGTCAAGATAATATTATAATGACCTGCAGGACAAAAGACAAAAAATATGGAAAATAAATTCCTAATCTTGCAGACACTAAACACATTTCCTTGCATTTACTGTAGCTTCATATTAGTGTTGCTCTGAGGTCAGTTTTCTGGGGATTCATCATGGTCACATATACATAACTTTGCAGTCAGATCTATTTTTTGCAGCCAGTAATGAATTAAGGGAAAATTTCCTTTTTATCTTACTAATAAACAGCTTACAATTCTCCATGCATTACTCAATTATCTTAGAACATTATTTCTTCACCCAAAAGCAAAGCAGAGCAGGAAGGTAAAAGTGGAAAAGCTGCAATCTCTTGGATCCCTCCATGTGCACAGCTCCTGAAATTCCTCATTGTCCTCACCCTTTCTTACACACAGCTTCATGAGCTTTGGAAGAGCCCCATGGGACTATTTCACTCAGAATTTCACACAGCAGACAATGAGAAGGAAAGAAAATAGAGACATCAGAATTAAAGATTGAATGTTTAAGGGATTCTGTTCAGCAACTGGGCTCATTTCAAGCCTTAGTGCTGACATTGTCAGACCTAAAAAAAAAAAGTATTAAAAAATCAGCTGCTGAAAGTTCTTTAAGGCTCAGAATTGGGATAAATGACATTTCTGCTATGTTGCAAACTGTGTCAGAAAAGGAGGAGGCTGTCTTGCTTTGAGTGTATTCTAAATTAAAAGGCCATAAGGAAACTATAGTGCTTGTGTTCTGCAGAACAAAGTACATGCTGTAGAGTATATTCCACCAATATTTCAAACTTTAAAAAGTATGGTGTTTCAAGCCTTAAAATAACAAAAGTTACACTCTTGCAGAGGTTATACCACATGGGGGTGTTCATTTCCCTTTGTCTTAGCTGCATAAACTCCAAACCAGCCCTATACAGTAAATGATGCCTGCCCCATTGTCTTGTATAAACACTCTTTTGTTTTTCTTCGGTGCAAAGCTGTGCTTAAAGAGAGCCCTGTACGAATTCCAATAAAGAAACCAGTGTAAGAAAACTGGATTTGTAAAACTACCTAGAAGAGCTCTACTGTTACCTCTCCTGGTGCTGCAGAGCCAGCAAAGGCAGATAATATTTTATTTGGAGCTGAAATGAACTGTTGTGAACTCTGACAAAGCAGCACTTCAAAGCATTCTGAGCATACTGCCACCAGCACAAGGAAATTTATCGTGACTGAGAGCCTGCCTCTGACCCTCCTTGCACCATCTTTACTCCGCTGACTTCAGCTGGGTGGAAGAGCAGGAGAAAGTTATTCAGCCCTCTGTTGTCTCTGGTTTAGAGAAACCTGCCAAAAATCAAGATGGGAATCCTACTCAACACACCTATTTTGATCCCAAGAGAAAGCAGCTCAGGAAAAACTCAGACAAAAATCTGGGCAACTTCATGGGTGGTCCATGCAGGGCTCGGGAGAACTGATGAAAAGTAAGATGTCAGATTTGGTGATATTGCTGGATCTTTAGAAATTCAAACTTTCTGAGACTGGGACACAGCCCACATCATTATATTATATTTATTGAGCTATAGAAATGCTTCAACGTGGCTAAATTATAATACAAACCACAGGAAAATTGTTTGAAGGCTTTAAGAAAAGATACATATTTTTTACAGCCTCAAGCCCCTTCTGGATTTCATGGAGACTGGCGTGCAGCAACTTGACATTATTACGATGATAATTTATTAATGATCTGTATATTTCAGTGCCCCTCTGGCTCTCCTGAGACAACATCAAGACTTCTCTCTGCTATGCATTTCACAGACATAAAGAATGGACGTTTTTGTCCTCATAAATCAGCAGAATAATGCAATTGCTGAATGCACATAAAGGCCAGAACACAAGAGGATTGTTACAAAGCAGGGTATAAATCCCATTGCCAGTTATCCCTAAATGTTCCCTTTTTGGAGCTTTACAGGTTTGGTTTTTTGTTTTTTTTTTTTTAATCTATACTGTGCACAGATAACCTCAGACATGAAAAACAGTTGAAAACTTGTTAAATTCCTTGATCACACACGAGTGAGTGAATGGTAAATATAGTCTAGCCACCAAGAACAACTCAAAGGACTTTGAATCTTTAGATCTGATGTGTAATTCAGCTGACACATGGCACGTGAAATTTAACATCAAGTAATGCAAACTGGTTACAGAAAGGAGTAAAAAGCAAAAGGGGAAAAAACACAGAGGGGCTTCATAACAGTGGACACCCAATAAAACAATCATGGGGCCTGGCTTGCTGCCAGCACAGCACAAATATTCACATCCCTGGAGCTGATGGAGCAAAAACCCCACCAGGGGAGCAGGGTTAACCTCAGCCACAGCTATGATGTCATCAAAAGCTATTATTTCATTCCCTGCTTTTTAAAAATATCTAAAACTTGCCCATAGCCAAGAGAAGTTGCACAATGAAAGCTCTCTCTGTACTAACACGTGCCAATGGCCTGGTGGCTGGAATGCAGATTTAGGTGAAAAGAGGGTGGATTTTTTAGGGATTTATCAGCACTGTGGATTTTTCAACATTGGAGTTTTGGGGTGGCCTCTCAGGGGCTCTCTGCAGTGGAGGATCACACATCAGCCCTGCCCAGAGCACCACCACAAACCTGTGCTCTGGGTGTACATTTTGAGGTACCTGCCCTGTCCAAAACCTGGCAGGATTAGAAAAACCTGTGAAATTTTGGGGCTGTAAATAGTGAATTCCTGGAGTCATTCTTTAAAGTTACTTTGAATTTTTTTTTTTTTACTTTATCACTTCCAACTCCCTTCAAATTCAGATTTTCTGTCTTTAATGAGATTGCATTAAACACTGTGGTAACTTTGCCATTTTTTGAAGTTTTTTTGACAAAAGTTTTTTTCACTTCTCATTGTCCCACTATCTCTGAGCATCCAGAAACCCAAACTGGGATGCCAAAAGCAGCAAAAAAATCTCACATTTGTACATGCAAGACAAGAGAAGTGCTTAACCTTGGCCCCTCTGCAGTTGGAGCTTTGCAAAACCACGCTGCCTTGATAGTTTAAAACTTCCTTTCATTGACCACTATAATGTGCTTTTGCAAATCTCTTGATGAATCCCAGGTTAGTTGAACTGTTCAATTACAGCTTTATCCTAATCCTACTTGCTAGGCATTAATGCCAGCAACCTCCCACATCCTAATCCTGTCCCACTTGACACTGACCCACGCTCAGTCCCACATGATGTGTGTGTTAGCACAAAGCCCTGCAAACAACATATTAATCAGGAATGCAACAGGAAAGGGGAAGAAGTAGAGCAGGGAAGAGTTTCTCAGCAAAAAGACACCCCTGGCTCCACACACAGGCTTGGCACATGCAGATTTAAATGCATCTTAAAAACAACAGAAATAGGCACACCAATGTGCTGATGGTTACAAATCTTGCAGCTAAGCTCTTAGAAGGGCTCTTGATCATGATTTAAAACAAGAGAAAAATCCAGTCTGAGGGCAGATTGAAACTATTAGAATTAGATACAGTCTTAGAAAATGGAAAGACTTTTATGTGTGATAGACTCCCATCCTCTATAATTCACTGCAGACTGGGAAAGTGATTCCTTCAGATCTGCTGCTGACAGCTTAATATTCCCAACGATGATGTTGTCAGGTGATAACACAGAGCCAGCCCATGGACTTTGATCTGAATGGAAAGTTTGCTTTAACTGCAACATTCTGAGAGATTCTGCTTGGAAAAAAAGAGCTCAGCTAAGCTGAAAGATTACCTGAAAAGCATCTAATTGTGGTCAGGTTAGAAATGCATCAACCTTGAATAGGTCTAAGTTGCCTTCCCTGAACAAACCCTGAAGAGTGACCAGAATTCTCCCTCCAAAAACATTACTGAGGCAGACAAAGGCACACAAGAACAATCCTAAAGAACCTCATATCCAGCTTTTAAAGTGAGTGTGCTGTCAAATGCATTCTCTCAAATTTCAGGAACATGAATGTATGGCTTGTAGAAACTCTTGGTTTAAATGTCTCTCCACAACTTTCCTTCACTAACCACAAGACCAGCGAAATTCCTGTAGGTTTCTACATCCATGCAGCTAAATATGCTTCCAATTATTTTCCTGGCACAGTTAAAGAAGAATTTCAGTAGTGCAAGGCCTTTATGTCAGGATAGCAAGGCTGTGCCTTTTAGAATGCTATTGATGCTGTCCTGCTCATGTCCATCACTGTAACTGCAGCAGGGCAAGGCTGCACTGTCCCTGTGGGTACCTGAGCAGGAGGGAAGAGCTCAGCAGCACTCCCCTCCATACTTAGGGATTCAGCACAATTATTCCCTGCCCATGGGCAAAAAGGGCACAGAGGATAGAGGAAAGTGGTGCAGGGACATGATTCTTCTCCTCAAACTTTGGAAAAGGTAGAAGCACAACTGGAACATGATTAGAAGGAAAGGTGCAATTTCTCCATCTTCCAAGGAGCTCTAAATTTTAGGAGGAAAGACCAAACAGGAATGGGCAAGTTTTGCACTGACCTCAGGAGCAGCCCATTTGCATGTTCAGAAGTTTTTTTGTCATTCAGAAAATCCTTAAAGGCTTTCAGTGCAGAGGAGCTGATTTTTGCTGCTTTTGAATCCATGCCATAATTGACCTGTCCCTGTTTTCCATGTCACGTTTCTGTTTCCAGTGTAAGGAGCACTCTGACTGAGGGTTTGCTCAGAAAACAAGAAAACAAAAGTCACTGCAACCCTCTAAAGTGCCACATGCTGAAACTGAGGGATTTGAGGTGGCAGAATGGTTAAAATCCACCAACACAAACTGGAAATGGGATCTGAAAAATAACCCAACTGTTTTGGCGATTATTATACGTTAGAAATCAGGGAATAATTTGAAAATTGCTTTCAGGTATTATATTTACTAAAATTGCTTTCCTACCCTGGCTGAATTGCAGAGTTATTATCACCTACCACACGTACCAGATAAGCTGTAGCATTTGTAACCTGAGCATTATTCTTATCATAAGGGTTTCATTAAGAGCTTCCATGTGATACTGCAGTGTTTATGTGCACACACACGTGCCCCACTGCCCTGTGTGTGCATCATCAAATTACTTTCCTTTTAATTGCAAAATCCAGCTTGCCTTTGTGCTTAATACAGGAATTATGCAGCAGAGGAAAAGAAGAGCAAAAGAGTAAGAGAAACTCAATTTCCTGAAATTCAAAGTACTACTGTCAGTGTGCATTAAATGCACATAGCAGAGTGATCAGTTAATTGAAAACAAACAAAAAAAAAAGGCAACAACATCTTTAAAAAAATTAATTCAGTATATCATCTAAGCACAACAAACCACTTGGTAGAACAGAAACTTGAACTTCATCAAGGAGAAAGACAACAACAGCCCTTTCAGTTATCAGACACTGGTTTTGTCAGGAGTGACAGATCTTGGATCAACTCCTCATTAAGTTGTGAATTATTAATTTTAATCCTAATACACAAAGTGAATGTTTCATCTTGGAAATCTGGACTCGAAAAAGAATATTGTCAAAGGACTGCAACTTCATTCCCCCAGGGAGAAGGAGCAAAGACTTGGTGAGCTGAAGTCATGGTGAATTTTCACACAGAACAGGGTGAAAATTACGTCAGGACAGTATGACATTGATGAATTTTATGAATTCACCAGGACCTTCTCCTCACTGACCCCATGGGATTCATATCCAGGGGAGTTTCAGGAATAAACCAGCTGAGTTTTGTCTTATCTTCCTCTATACAATGGTTTAAAGTTTCTGACTGGAGCCTACCTGCAGCAGGCAGGCAGCAGGATTCTCCCTGGGAGTGCAGAGTCCCAACAAGAGCAGCAGAAATGGTGCAAGCTGTCAGCAAGTCTGTGTGGAAACCCTCTTTGGGAGAGGCATTCAATCCCCCTCAGATTGCCACTAAACCTGCTGGCCACCTCCAGAATTTTGCCTGGATTTACACTTCCTTTTTTCTCTTGGGGTTTTAAGTTTTGGAAACTACTGTATTTTTCCCAATTTGACCCAACAGTGGCTTAAAGGTGGTTGAACACACATTATTATCAGCCACTGGGGAGTCCTGCAGAAAAGGCTACAAAGATAGAGCTATCAAGTCCACATGAGCTCAGTTCAAACATGTTTCTTTCATGCAGAGATGATAAAAGACCTGTGGAGTAAGGGTGGGTCATGCATCACCAAGAAAGTACACTTGAAAGTTGTCCCTTGCACAGTTCTCCCCTTTGTCAGTCCATTATTTACAATAAATACATTTTTTGTCACTACCTATGTCACCACCACTCGCCTGTTTTTGTTAATAAAAAGCAGACTGACAAAAAACTGCTCTCATATGCATGGAGAAAACATCCACTGATTTCAGAGTGGTCCAAGGCTACTAAAACACCATGTTTGGTTTAAATATTTACATGTGGACATGTGCTGCTCTAGGTTTTCTAGATCTTTTTAAAGGGATTTTTCCACATGGTCTTCTCTTAAATTTCTGGTGTACAATGAACTTTTCCAAGCCCAGGTTAAAATCCCACTTTAACTCACCAGATAAGATGAAATCTGTGCCTTCCAAGCACCAGCACCTCTCACCTTCTGTTGCTGGGTGTTAAAAGTGAACTAAAAAAAAAAAAAATAATTAAACATTAAACCACTCTAGACACCAAGGAATAAAAGTTTTCCTGCCTCCTCTCACACTTTTTCCTACTCTTAGTATATATGATGGATGCTACACTGCTAAAAGACATGATGAAAATGTCTCCACTTGTGCAGATTTGTGATGTGTAAAATATGCTAAATGGGTGATAAAAATGGTGGAGGATTTGCCACTTTAGACTGTTCTCAGCAACATATTTACTTGCCTGTATTTAACTACCATTGCTTGTTAATTTGTTTATTCTCCTTACTTCTAGTCTTTGCAGCCTCCTCCACAACACCAATCCGACAGCTCCTCCTGCCACCCTTCCAATTATTCCTTTAAACCTCCAAGTTTATGCTCTGCCCTCTTTCCCTCAGAGCTGCACCACGGTTTTTGGGAGTGTTTCTGTTCCTGGCAGTGCCTGGAGGCAGGCTCTGCATGGGCAGGGGCTCCCTGCAGAGCAATGGCAATGGTTTTTCCTTTTCCCAGAAGGTTTTGTCCCCTTGCTGTTCCGCCCAGCGAGCGGTTCCTGGCCAGAGGAGCACTTTGTCCCATGTGTCATCTGCTTGAGCCCTCCCTCCTTCCTGCTTGGGATCATGAGATTACTGCTAGCAATAATCGTGCCAGCATTCTGAATTTACAAAATAAAAGGCAGAGAGATTAAGTTCTTTAATTAATCCTTGGGAATAATTCAGACATTGCTACCAGAGGTATTGATTTTTTGGGGATGGGGGGAAAAAATCCCTCAGCATTGTTTAAAATAATGTTCAGAACATTGCAAATTACTGAAAGGGACAACAAACCTTCTCCATTCTCCTCAGCAGGCATTCAGAAGCAGCAGCTGCTCAGGGCACTCCCAAATCCACTTTATGGGCTCAGGTGGGGCTGCTCTGTCCTGATGCAGGATGCTGGGGTGCAATCAGCACAAAACACAAACAGGGGCTGTCACAGCTGGCACAGACACTCTCCCAGCCCAGCTGGAGAAGGCATGTCACCTGAGCTGGTCCAAGCACTGGGGGATTTTCAGTCCAGCCCCACTCAGGAGCACCCTGGGAGAAGCTCAGGGCTGTGGACAGGAGAGCACAGTGTGGTCCCAGCTATGCTCCTGCCAGGGGATGCTGCTCCCTGTTCCCTTGGAAGGAACAAACCAGATTTCACTGGAGTGGACAGAAATCTTTATCCTGACCTTTAATGGTCTTTTTTCACACAGCTCCATGACTTGGTATGAGTAAGAACATTACATCTTCTTTTAAGGGTATTTAGTCACTGTTGACTTTTCCAGTCTTGGTGCCAGCTTTTCTCATCTTGTTGGAAAAAAAAAAACCCACAGTGAAGACCCTGGCAGTGCTGTAGTGGAGGTTTCATGGCTGTAGAAATCCTAAAACTATCATGTATTCTTCTAACACATGTGTTTGGGAGTGCTAAAACTCTGACTTCACCCACAAGTAGTTCAGCATTTTACAAAGTTCCACTTCCCTGCCCTCGAGAGCTTTCTATCTAAAACAGCAAAAACAAAAGATGGGAAGAGAACAGAGCAGAACAGAAAAATATTTCTTTTTAAAAAAAAGGCTCTGGTCCTTTGATTCATCATTTTTGTCAGTAGTTGTAAACAACTTTTATTGCAACAGCAAATGAACTAGTATGTCTATGAGAGAGCACTGAACACTAAATATAAAACAATTTATAATTACTTTTCAGTAATTAAAACTTTCTTCTGTCCTTCCACAAAGGTTGAAGGGTGAAAATACCTAGGAATTGTTCCCTGGGCTATAACAGGAGTCAGTCCAAATTCCATTAGCTCTGCTTCAGACCCATACTTTCATTCTGTGAAATGAATGGAATAATTTCCCAAGAAGATGGCACTGATCCAGGAAGATTAATTCTGGAATTATATATGAATAAAGGTATCTTTAAATTATAAAATTATCGTTAAAATTATACCCCAATAAGGCTGGTGATCATTTCTTAATACATTTCTATACTGAAAAAGTTCTATAGTGTCAATGAATGTTTACACCAGCTCTGATCCTAAAAATATTAAGAAAAAAACTCTGCTACATGAAATGCAAGGAAACACTTGGAACATGGATTTATTTGATTTATTAATTAAATTAGGTACATTTAGGAGTTTCAGTGTTAAGGAATGTGTTATTGCTATTGCTGTACTAGGAATAGCAGTTCTGCTCAGAGAGGGATGCTGATAATCTGAAAAGAAATGATCCAAAATCTCTGCAGACGTGTCTGGAGCAGCAAGAGGAAGCAGAGCACCTACAAGTTCAGTTCCTGAGAGGAGGAGGCAACTCAGACAGCTGAACTGGTGTGGGGAGGACTGAGAGTGAGCAAGGGTAAAGGCTGCATGCAGCACACCAGGCAGGAGTCTCTGGGAGTGTTTTTCTCCATTACTCAGAACAGTAGGATTTGAAAGCATTTGAAAGCATTTTTCCATTAAAAATAAGAAAAAATACACAAAATGACAACAGTGAGGCCCAGCTTTCAAGTCTGCATATAAGCATCAGTGCTGGGTTTTGAGACTTGAGGTCCTTAAGACCTCCCATTTTATTTTCAAACAGCATGCCCCCTGCCAAGAAGTTCCATTTTTTCCCTCTTTAAATAAGCAGCTAGGGTAATGGCGTGATGAACAAGTTTCATTTCTTTCTGTTCAGCTTTTTCCATCTTTAATACAGCCTCCAGCAGGCCAGATGGCACCAATGCAATTGCTAGTAAGTCAATACATCTGGCTGCATTCCTGAAATGACAAATCTGATGGATAGAGCCCCAGCTGCTATACAAAGCCTCTTTTCAGAACGCTCTCCCTGGTACTTGTCTGCTTTAAGCAAAACCTAATGTGTGAAAACAAAATAAAATTGAGCTCTTTCAGCACCCCGCGCTAACGTTTCATTTGCAGTGTTTTTATTAAGGCTGCCCTGCTCCTGTACCTCGGCCCTGCTCTGCCCAGAACTCACTTCTTGGCACAAGACAGCCTCTGTTCCTCCTCTGGAGCTGCCAGCAGTTCAAAGCAGGTTACAATAAACACTCTGGGCTTTGCTCATTAGGAGCAGCAAGGTTGTTTAGGAAATTGTCCCCGAAGAGAAAACAATCTGAGAAAAGCAGAAATCGAGCAAATGTTTCTTTCAGCCTCAATAATGTCTCCTTGGGCAAGCTGGGGTTGGAAATAGGTGTGACCTCCTGGCATCAGCAGAGCAGGAGCTGTCAGCGAGGCACCGAGCTGGTGCTGCTGCAATCCCAGCCATGCAAGGTGCAGGGACTCGCCCAGGATCCCTGGGTTACTCACAAATCTGCAGAAAAACCCCTGGGGGAGCTGTTCAGACCGGCAGGAGGGGGTGTGTTGCTCTGATTATTTAAGTTTTTCTAAGCCTTCTGATGTTTATATTCTCATAACAAACTTTCTCACACTCTTTCCGTAAATAACTCACTGTTTTGCCTTCTTTTATGGAAGAAGAGAAATTTGATGGGCTGTTGGTTTGTCCAGTGTCATTGGAGAGGTGGCACTGTCACCCTCCAATCCACTGTCACTTTTGGAAATCTATTAGTATTAAAGTCAGAAATTAAAAATTCTCTTTTTACCTTGAGAAAACTGGGTGTCCATGTCGTGTTATTTCATGTCCTACAGCAACAGGTGTGTAGCAGAAAATCTGCAACAAGAGCAAGCCAGGGGTTACCCATCTCCAGAAAACTGCAGCCACTGCACCCATCAGGTGCTCACCACCTCTTAGACAGCACTAGACCTCATCTTATTTTAGAGGTATGACTTGGGAAAGCAACCAGCACTGGATAAAAAACAAAAACCCAATTTATCCAGTTTTACCCAATTTATTTATCTTTGCAACTCCACCAAAGAACTGCTCTTTCCCCATAGCTGTATTTCTCAAAAATACTATATTAAAAAATAAAATTTAAAACATACTTATTATTAATTTAAAATAACATTCATATATATTTATATATTATTTGAATATGTATTTATATATTACATAAAGATATATTTAGTATATTAAAATATTTTAAATATATTTCACCTCTCTCTGTGAGGTGTGATGCTCATAATTTGTGTTTATTTGTCACTGACAGACTTGTGGAAAAGGAGAATTTATTTCTGTGGTAACTGCAGTCCCTGCCATGATAAATATCAAACAACTGACCATTTTAAGTCATGTTACTTACACAAGAAGTGGCTCAGTCCTTGAAACACCCTTAAAAAAAACTACTTTGTCTCTTGGCTATACCTGCTGAAGGCACTGAGATGGGAGTAACAAACCTATAAAGAATACTCAGGGAGTAACAAATCCATAAAGAAACCCAGATACAGAAATCAAGACACTCATTTTATAACCACTCCCTGCAGTAGGTGACAGGGAGTGAGTGAAATGCTGTGTCCAGTGGGTGCAAGATCCATCAGCCCATCACAAATACCAGCCAAGATTTTGGGTCTGAGCACCCCCATGGTGAACATTTCTGCCTGCAACCTGAGCTGAAGAGTCTCAGCCCAGAACATTAAGAGTGCAACAGGCAAGAAATGTCTGATTTATTGGGTACAGTCTTTCATTGGGCATGGAAACAAAAATGACGACAGCGAAGCTCTCCCCACGTCTGTGCTCTGCAGCAGGGCTTGGATTCCCTCAGAACTCAGGGTTTTCTTCTTAAAGGGGCAAAGCAGCTCAGGGGGAGCATTTCAGAGGCACCTCCTGCAGCTCAGAGCTCATCCCTGTGCTCAGGGGCAGATCCCCTCCAAGACCCCTGCCCTGTTCTTCTTAAGGCTTTTAGGATTCATTCCTGTCTCAGCTATACCCCATAAGGAGAATTAAGTTGCTTGCAGAGGGGCCTTTTGCATAGCTCAGTAATATCAAAGTTTAACCTCTATTTAAGCTGATTTCATTGTTTTAACTTTATTTTTTTATGAAACAATGAAATCAAAGTTATTTAAGCTGCAGCAGGACTCAGGGTGTACAGCTCAGGTGAGGACCCATCTGTCCATTCCTCTGTACCACAGCATCCTTGGCCTGTTTCTCATGTCTGTTTGGGGAGGAAAGGAGAGGAGTTGTGGTTTTTTTAGTCTCTTGCTAGATGATGTGGGTCACCCTAAAAATCAGATTCACATTTTTTACATTTTTCAGTGAGCAGTGAAAATAAAATCCTCGGCCTTATCAGTAATTTATGTGTAAATAATTTCAGCATTATTTTAAAAACAGCACTGAAAAAAAAAAAAAAAACTTCACATACCTCAAATATCAGCAGTCAGCCATAAAAAAAAAAAAAAAAAAAAAAGAACTTTTTCCTCACCATATAAATTAGAATGCAAATATCTGTACACAAACTTACACATGGAAAAACCCAGCCAATGGATTATTAAAAGTTATCACTAAATTTATGATACAAAACTGAGTCTTTACAGCATTGGTGAAGACATTGAGATTTCAGACCTGAGGGTTCAGATACTGAGCTACTATTATTTCAAATATCACCAAACTTCAGAGAGATCTGCAGAATTATTCTCTAAACATTTTACCCAGGAGTTAAAGAAACCTAAACCTGACAGCTATCATTATAGGGAGTGTTTAGAAGAGGAAAATTGAGAACAAGGGGTTCCAGGATTGGGAGAGAGTGAAGGACCCTATTCTCCACAGCTTTCCATCATGTTTCCCTCTCTGTCTTACTGTTTGCAGTTCTCACTTCTTAACCATTATTTCACCTCTCAATCTGCTGCAGCCTTTAATTATTTGACTTTTAGATTCCTTTAATCTCTCCAGTTTGCTTGTCTAGCTGTCCTTTGACAAGATACTATATGTGGGTGAATATTTTCTATTTTCTCCATTCGTTTTTATCAAATGACACATTTTAAATTGCCTCATTTTTCCATGCAATTTTTGCCTGGGAGTGTAATTGCTGCAAGGACTTCAATCATGTAACATTAGAACATTCTGAAATAGCAGTAATGATCTAAAAATAGAGAACGCTTTTGAAACAGCTTTCAGTTAGGGAGAATCCAAATTATTCTAATTTGGAAATGCATTTAAGCAAATTTGGATATGCTGTGCAGCCAGTGATTTTTCAGCACTTTCATTTTGCACAGCCACATTCCACGCTGATCACCTGAAATCAAAACTTCCCTGGCCTTGTCACCCTCCCTAACTTGCTCAGTGAAACAGCACTGAGAAATTGCCCTGTTTTTGAATATTTATCCTCTGAGTCATGTTCTGAAGCCTGGAACACAGTGATTGAGGGGGAGTCTGCACACATTAAGTCACCTTTCAGGATTTGGCCAGGGAGAAAAGGAGAACACACTGCTATGTTTGGAAAGACCCTGGGGAGAGAAGGGGAATCAAAGAAACCACTTTGAATGTGCTGATAGCAAGATGAGCATGAAAATCTGTGTTTTACAGGCACTTATGTCCCATTGGAGCTCTTTCTATATTTTAAATCTGCCCTTAGATATTCAGGTGATAGGAACTGTGGAAAACAGATGGTACCCAGCCCTGGGGGTACTAATTACTAGAAAAATTAGAATAGTTGAAAATGACATAATCCAAGTGAGCAGGGATTGTATGTTAAAGCTTGTGCATTATACAAAATAATAAACAATACACTTGTCTGCTGGTTGAGTGACTGGACAGAGGCCCTGGAGGTGCTGACTGCTCTCTCCAGATTTGACACAGGGCCTGATGAACTTTTCCAGTCTTTTCCCACTCCTGAGAGTGGTGCAGCCCCAGCCTCCACCAGAACTTCCAGCCATTACTGCAACATTATTGTTAATAGAAGAGAAATAAGTCCCAGCCACATTAGCAATGCAAACATATCTGAACTTTGGCTGGTTGTATTGGATCTGATGCCATTATGGAGAAAGCCAGTGATCCCACTGTAATCTATTCCTAGGAAATTTAATTAGGCAGTTGGAGGTGGGCACTGCTGCTCCATGATTAGCACATCACAGGGATTCACCATCATTAGCAAAGGTAATGACTGTTTATCTCATCCCTCAGGACCTTCTACCAGCTCTGAGAGCTTCATTTTCTAGTCTGGGTGGAGTCAGGAAGGTCTGGGAAAGGCTGTGGCACTTGGAGATTGCTCCTTGGGTGCTCAGTGAGGAGAGGCTCAGGCATAACTGGCATGGTTTTGAGCTGGAGTCTGACCCACAAGGTTTTATTCAACCCAAGAAATGATGCTGCAATCACAGTTTGGGTCCTTGCCTGCTTGGGTTGATTTTCTTAAAGCACTGGGTGCCTTTATCCCTGTTTTTCAGCAAATAACACAGGGCTGATTATCAGTTTTGTGGGATTCTGAGGGGTTTTTGTGCAGCAAAATGCAGTGGGTGGGAGAGTCCTATCTCTGGCTCTCACTGCAGCTCCTCAGATGCAGAATAAACGTCCTGGACTCAGATGTCCTCCTCCATGGAAAGAGCCCCTTGGCACCTGATACCCTGGTGTATCTGTGTAAGAGATATCATGCTATCAGAACAAACAGCCCATTGTTTTGGGTTCACAAGAAGTGATAGGGATTAAATCATTCACCAAAGACTGTGCTTCTGGGAAAAAATTACAAAAAAAAAAAAAAAAAGTAGCATATATGAACATAATAACCATGTGTCCCACCATTTTGGGTTTTGTTTCAAGAGAAAACAGAAAATTGGAGATCATATCTGAGCAAGAGCAACCTGTGGCCATTATAAACAGAGGTGCTTTTCAAGGTCCATTAAGCACTAATCATACCTGAGGTTAAGGGGAGAAGGGGGAACCACGGCTCTGAGGTTGTTTGAAGGGAACATTTCAGACCACTAAGAAATTTAAGACAGAGACAGGTCAGGCTGAGTTCTGTTTAATTTAAAAGATACTCATCTCAAGCGTTAGTCAGAGGTCTCGGGATACTGGATGTCTGTCTTGTTACAGTGCTCAAGGAAAAAGTGAGCAGAAAGAATTCCAGGAGAAGAAAGAATAATACAGTCCTGATTCAGGCCTGGTTTCCTCCCTTTCCCCCAGAAAAACACAGTTTAGGAGCCAGCTCTAGAATTATTCTCACAAATTTTCAAGTTGCTTGTCTAAAACACAGATTTTAAACACCTTTATCCTCCCCTAACTTGCTGCACTGTGAAACATCCTTCTGGGCAAGTTCAGCTGCTCTGCAGGAATGGTTTTCTCTCAGTGCTTCAGCATTTGCTCCTCTCACCAGGCAGTGACTGTCTGAAAACTGCACCCCTGCCCACACACTGCTGGGACCCAGGCAGGCACCAGGCACAGGCTCCTATCAGATAAATCAGAAAAATCAGATAAACCAGGAAAATCAGAGAAATCAGGTAAATCAGAGAAATCAGAGAAATCCCTCTGCTGCCAAACAGAAGCACTGCTTCCCACTGCAAATGGTCTTTCCAACCACTGTGCACAGTTTGTAGTTACTAAAATCTGAAATGCAAGCACAGCCATGAAGTTCTTTCAGCTGGAGAGGGACTTTTGACAAGGGTGTGTGTGTAGGACAAGGTGGGATGGCTTTAAGCTGCCTGAGGGCAGGGTTGGGTGGGATATTGGGAAGGAATTCTTCCCTGGAAGGGTGGCAGGCCCTGGCACAGGTGCCCAGAGCAGCTCTGGCTGCTCCTGGATCCCTGGCAGTGCCCAAGGCCAGGCTGGACAGGGCTTGGAGCACCCTGGGACAGTGGGAAGTGTGGTGGCAATAAGATGATTTTGAAGATCCCTTCCAACCCAAAATACTCCCTGATTTTATGATTCTGACTAAACCCTTTTCTGACCCAGAGGTGGGCCAATAGAGAGGTGTTTTAAAACCTTCTATTCCATTTTCATTCTCGTGGGAAGGGTGAGGCAATACAGATGTTCTAATTCATGCCATCACAATCAGAAGCTAATTATTTCATAATTACAATACATTAGAAGCTTTTCTTGGCCTATCAGCTTTTGCCACACCATGCTGTAAATGCCTTTAAGCCAATCATCTAAAATTACCCCTTGTGGGTCCTACTCCAATGCATCATTCAAAATTCTAGTTCTCCAAAATATCTAGTCTTTTATGCCAAGCCACCCTTTGAGACTTGTTTCTAGCTCCATTTCTCTCTCCCCAGTGTCTGCCCCACTCCATGGCATTTCTAAGTCAGCACTGCTCATCTCAGGGTTTGCACACAGATGCACTCACTGTGTGAGCCTCCTGTCAGGCTTGGAGAACTTTCTACAAATTCTTTTCCCACAGAGATGGGCAATGAATATTTTAAGCTGAGCCTAATGGTGAGGATCTGGTGATTGAACCCCAGCTCTGGCAGCCTGCTCTGAGCACAGCTGGATTATCTGGGAGCCAGCAGCCACCCAAGGCACTCATCTCCCTTCCAACCTCAACCCATCCCAACCACTGGATCCATCCCCAGTTTGGATAAGGGACCAGGGCACTCCCTTGGAGGACCTGAGCCAAACCCACTCAGCTCCAGCCCAGCCCAGCCTGGCTCTGCACCCCCTCCCCAAATTCCCTGCAAGGGCCACCCCAGGCCAAGGCAATGCCAGACCCTGCTCCACTGGCTGGGCAAACAACCCCAACACAAGGTCAGGCACCAAAACAGCCCCTCTGAAAGAGAAGGAGGTTTCTGTAGCACATTATCGAGTAATGTAAACAGCAGTGACACCAGAGACAGCAGAAGTTTGCAGCTGGATTATAAACTTTCTTCCATCCCCCATGCCTAGGAATAAGTCATCCAAACAAGCCCTGGCAGTTTTGACTGCTCAAGAAACTTTATGGCTGAGAGCTGCACAGATGATTTACTGCCACGTCCCCCTTTCCCCCTCAAGCTTGCACTAAACTAGAACTTCACAATTGTTTAATGGGGGACAGCACACCCACCTTCTTCTTTGCTTTTTTTCATTTTCCTTCTCATGAGGGAACTTGTTTTACAGTTCTTGTGAAAGAATCTGTGACGTCTGGTTACAACGTGGAGCTGTAAATCCAAGTCTTAAACACAGTGCTTGTCTTTTTGGTTTTGGGTTTTTTTTGGTTTTTTTTTTGTTGTTCTTCTTTTGTTTTTTGGTGGTTTTGGGGGGCTTTTGGCAGGTTCTTTTTGGTTTTAAGGGTTTTTTTTTCTATTTTGTGCTCAGCAGTAGCACACTTGTTTTAGTGAGCCAGCTGTCTAGGTATGAGAGCACACAACTGGGGAGGGAGAGGAGATAAGACAAAGCTCCTGCTGCATCCCTGTGATGGATGCTGCTCTAGCAAAGCCCAGAGCTGCTGCTTAAAGCTGTTTATAAACTTCAGACCAGCTCATTTGTGCTTGTGAAAGAGCCTGGAAAATGAAGCCCCAGGCCCAGCCCTGATGCACAGGGGCACTGCAGAGCAGGTACCATTTTAACCACATTGCCTTCACCAGTCTGACATTTAATGATGGAAATACTACAAGAGTCTTCACTTAGTCCATGAAAATTAATGCATGAAAAGTAATTGGTTTTGTTCTAACTCGAGTACAACACAACATCCAAGGCAATGCAACCACCACTTTTATAGGAACAGGTGTTTCTCTGAATAAAATGCTTCAAATTCAGCACAAAATATTTCATCTCGGGTTCTGAAAAATCTCAATTCTCCTTTCTCCAGTTTCAGGTTTTTTCCTCTCCCTTCTGCTCTTCCTTTCTCTCTCCAGAAAGGATGAAGCAGTATCAGGTACTAGAAATACAAGGGAGTCCAACTGTTTTATTTCACTAAGACTTTTTGGTTAGAAAAAATTCCAAGCATTAAGACATTATTAGCCACAATAAAAGTGGGATTGAAACATGATTGAAATCACGTTTTCCCAAGGAAAACATGACTGAATGCTTTACCTCCAATTTGGAGTAATTTTAAAAGTTAAGTATTTCATGTGCAGATTTTTCAGTAAGATATAATCTCTCAAATAATCACAGAACAATCAAAAAATAATCAAGCTGATTATTTTATTCAATGAAATTTTCATTCATCTCTAAATAGCACTGAGGTCTTGGGGGAATAACTTGTTTATTTTTTCATTCATTGTGACCAATGCTTGACTACACCATGAGTTTTGCTGTTGGTACTAATAATTTATGTTTCAGAAACAATGGGGCTGACCTCTTCTGTTAAGAGCCATCAATGAAACAACAGTGTTTATTTATTTAAAAGGAAAACAGCCTGGTCTCTAACTTGCTTTGCTCAAGATGGAGCAAGATATCAGCACTGATCCACAAACTGCATTTGATATTAAAAACCTCAGAATTACAATTTAAATCTAAACCAAGGTTTAGATTTTATTCAGAGAAAGAGAAAAACTCCTTAATATTTTTCTGTTAAAGAGCTTTTCCAAGATCATCTTTTAAACCAAGTTTTTAGCACCTTGCAAATAGGACTCCAATGGCATTTATATTTATATATAAATATATTTACCTGTCACTCTGACCCAAATCCCAAATGACTTTTCAGTTTCCCCATTTAAGATTGAGTCCCTGTGAAATTTAAAGGAACTCTAAAATGAGGCTGATACTGGTGTCTGTATATGGTTTTGTCTTAGTGGGATTTTTTTTTTTAAAAAAAGAAGGGAAGGGGACAAGGTTTTAGTTTTTTGGTTTTTTTTTTTTTTTGCATTCAGTCATTTTTTATAATCTTTTCTTTGATGCCTTGGAACTATATTCAGCAGAAAATGAAAAGTCATTTGGCAAAACCCAGTAGAGGCTGAGAGTGCCCACAGAGCTTTGGAGAGCAGGGGGATGTTCAGATCAAAATTCACTATCTCAAATAAAGAACACCTCTAGTAAGTAACAGAGCAGTGGACTGCCCCTCTGTCCCAGATGAGCCATTAGAGGGGACAGGGACACACATGTGAGGTTAGATCCACACCCACATCAGGATTTTAGCTGCAATACCATTGTCCATAAACAGGAGAGGGTAGCAAATATGGATTATGCTGCTTTCTGCAAATTCAGAATCCTTAAACACTGTATTGTGCTCTTATGTCCTCCCTACTCCCCATAAAAATATAAATATAAATAATGCACATACACATCAGATCTGGACTATCCAGGCAGCCTCCCAGGGCAGCCACGTGTATTTAAAATTTCTACATTAATGGATTAATCATGAGCTAAAATAAAATCTAGGACTTTTCACATAGACTTATTATTATTTAAAAAGAAAAATAATTTGCAAAGAGATCAGAATTAGATAGATGTAAGGATTAGATTTACATTAGAATTAGATCAGAATTAGATTAGATGTAAGGACCCAGGGACACTGTCACTTTTGGAAATGCTAAGGAGAGGAGAAACATTTCAGGCTGGGAAAACACTGCCTGCCTCTTAGGAAGGGAAAACGTTAAAGTAAACAAGATTCTCTCATTTCAGAAGTATTTGAACAATGGTTAGTTTCAGTTTAGCTGCTGAACTTTCCAGAGCCTGGGTGTGCTCTCAGCACAAGGTGTACCAGCCCTGGAAAACCATCCATCAAGCTGGAACGGCTCTGCATCTGCTGCTGGAGCTTTCTGACTCTGGCTGCACACTTTGAGACCAGAAAGTGCCAGAGCTCTGGTTTTAGCCTGGATCTGCACCTTTTAAAGCCCAGCACAATTTCCTGCCCCCCAGCACCACCATCCCCCTCACCTTTCACAGCACACACTCCACTTCTGCTCACCACTGCCCCAAAAAACGCTGCACACACACTTCTGGCTCCCAAGGAAAACAGCAGGGAGTGGGTGTACTTCCTTCAGATTGCTTTGTGCTCAAAGATAAGCCAAGCACAAAACAAAGAGCACATTATGAGCAACTGGAATAGCTGCTCCTGCGGTTTCCAGTGCTTCAGTAAGTTTAGAGTGAAGTGGATATTAAGGACAAACAGACACTTTCTTGATTGCCAGCCCTGGCATGGCTTTTTTCCCTGGGTGAATCAGGAGAGGACAGAGCTGGCTGATAATGCTGAGTTGGTGGTGGTGTCAGCGAGGGGAAGGTCAGAGATGCTGTGGTGCACATCTGCTGGGGCAAATACCACCTAGGAGAGGGACAGAGAGGTAAATTTACCCAGGTTTGTTACTTTTCAGTCCATATCAGAGCTCCACAAAGCCTCCCAAGAGCCTGGCTCGCTGGGGTGGAGTATCCTGGGTGAGGTGTGCTAGGCAGGACGAGCTCCAAGTGGAACTTACCTATGTTGCATAAAATCTTTCATCACAGAGGGATCTAGCAAGCTTTTCTCCAAGAAATCCTCTCCCACTTTTGATATTTGCAAAAAGCTTCTGGTACTTGGCAAGTTGAGCTTCTTTGAGTTAGGAAAAAGACCTTTTATTTGTCTCATCAAATTCTTTTTGGTTTGTGTTGATATGAAATTGTTAAAAATCTCCATTTCCCTTCTCCAGCCTGCCAAAATAGCAATTAACCGCAAAAGGTGGCTGATTAAATTCTCAAAGCAACACAGAGCTTGGAATGATTTTAGCTCTAAGTGATAGTCTCTGCAAGTGAAACCATTTGTTTTACATTCTCTTATCTGGAATGTACTACCTAAAAGCAGCTTGTAACACACAGAGATTAACAGCAGTGGCTTAGAAAAGAGCTCTGAAGGCTGCCTTCAAACCTTGGCCCTTTTTTTTAAAGGAAGAAGAAAGTACCACAGAGAAGTTCTAGAACTGAACTTTACTATGAAGTAGTGTAGAATAACTTGCCACATAATTGCTGAATAACTAAAGCAGGGCAGAAAATCAGGGTAGTTTGCTTTTAGGGGTGTTTGTAAGTATTACAGTGAATATACCAGCCCTAACAGGGAGGGTAAGGGTTCCCCACATTGGTTTTTCCCCCAGTATAAAATTTGGACAGTGCTGGGATTGCCCCTCTGAAGGACCTGGCTGCTTTAAGAAGGCAAGAATACACCAGAATTAATTAACCTGTGGAGAGATTCTGCCAAAGCTGTCCCCAAGTCAGTGCTGGCACTGCACATGATGCAGTGTTTTCCTAGTGACAACAGCAAATCCAGAAATGACAGATGGAGAGACTTCTGAAATTACTACAGAAATACTTCCCCTGGAGCATCATCAAGCCAGAAATACCTCCAGAGTTTTAGGGTAACACCAGGTACAAGAAATTACATGGAAGTCACAAAAGTCCTTCATTGGCCATTGTTTTTTTTTTGAAATATCCCATCTATTAGCAGGCTCAAGATATGAAAAATTAACAGTCATGTGGTCCAGAGCAACTGGGCTGCCCTGAGTTTAAACAGAATGTGGGAAAGGGTGGAAGCCTTCAAATGGGCTCTCATATTTACATCATGTGTTACCATAATCCAAACCAGTGCAGAAACATCAATCATGTGTTTTGGGTTTTTTTCTATTTTTTTAAGTGGTAGTTCAGAAATGCAAACCACTAAAAGGAGCAAAGTAGGGGAGAATACAAAAGTGGTCAAATATTTTGGTTATATGTCCTATGATTGCACATATTACATTTGATATCTAAGTAATTAAGATAATTAAGCATCAGATAATCCACACAGGCTCTGCTTTGGCCATTTTACAGGGATAACATTGTCACAAGGATGATTGAGAACAACTGGCATGGTCTAATATGTGGCTCTTTAGAGCCTGCCAATACCCCAAAGTGGGGAAAAGACCCACAAATGCATATTTAAAATTAATGGCATAGGAAATCTAAAATGACATGCATTTAACTGCTTAAGAAGGAACAACATTTCTAATAACCTCTGTCTGAAAGGTCTGCGAGGCTGAGACAAAACCTGACTTTGAGAAGCAAGGTACCACAGAGAAAACAGGAAGGAAAGTACTGGGAGTGGAAGGAAACCACTTTTTCCTAACTGCAAAACCTGGTTTGTGTCCAAACATTCATCATGGGCAATCTAGGAAGACTTTCTTGCCACCACACTCCAGCTCTCCTAGAAAGCCAAAAATCACCAACATGATAAAAGATGTTGGATCTATCATTCTTAGCAGGAAATCCTAAAGAAAATAACTTTATTATAAAGCACTTAAATATTTAAAGCTACAGTACTGGGATTGTTAAGGAGTTGGGTTTGCATTAATAAGAATTTCTTTGAGAATTGAGAAATTCTTTGAGAATTTGCTGGAAAATCTGGATTAGAGAGAGGATGTGGAAGAAAATTCTGCTTGACAAACATAAGCCACACTTGAAACCAGCTCAGAAAAATGTCCAAAATTTACCTTGAAAGCCAATGGATGGCTGACTGTCACAGAACAAGGCTGAGAGCTGTTGGCTGGCTTGCTGAATGCAGCTCATTCCAACTCTTGGTGTATTCATGCAGGACAAACATCAGCCTTGGCTCCTGAATCCCTGCTCTGAGCCTTCCCAGTTCCCCCTGGAGGGACAGACAGAGCCCCACCGACCGCAGGACACACGGACAAGTTCCAGTCTGTCCCCTTGATGCCTTAAGGAGCTGGAACAGAGGCTAGATGGAGTTCAGAGGAATAAAGTGAATATTTAATGAAGTGCCTTCATAGGCAGTCCTGGTTCTGCCCAGATGGCTCCAAGATGGAAGCAAAAGAGCTTGGTCACAAGGTCTCACATTTTTATAAGCTTTATTCCATTTAGATATATATATATATATATATAAACTGCCCAATTAATAGCCTCAAATTAAAGTTTCATCCTCTTTGTTTGCCTGCCTCCCCTCCTCCTTTCAGTTGTTTGTGCTTTGGGCCTGAAGTTTGAAGAGGTTGGCCTTGAGTCTCCAGCTGGAACAGGATTGTTTTGTCTTCAGCAGCCTGTGAAAAGATCCCAGAACACTTCATATAAAGCTATAGCTGCACACCAAAACAGAGCAGAAAACCCTAAAACCTGAGCTATCACCCTGAGCAGCCTGGTCAGAGCTGGCAGAGGTTTTTGAAGGCACAGCCCATGTGCACATCTCCTGGGCAGAAAAGATTCTTTGTTCAAAGCTCACTGCCTCTTCTTCCCCTCTCCAATTATCTGCACCCAGCTCTAACTTATGGGGTGTGTGCTCTTTGCACATTTCCTCTGCTTAGAGAAAAAAGGAACCAACTCCCCCCCCCCCCCAAAAAAAACCTCCCACACCCAACAAAACCACCACTTTTTTGGCCAAAAGCCAGGTCTTACATGAAAAATGAGATTTGTATTAAAACCAGCAGTTGGGTACCTGGATTCCTGTTTGCTAGTGTCCTGTGATGCACAGAGCAGCCATGAGCTGGGCTACATTTGGGGTGCAATATTGTCTAATTTCACAGGACAAAGGCTGAATGTACCCTCTGTGCCTTGGTACAGGAGGGGTCATTTTGCTATTATTTATTTCAAGTCCCAGTGTAGCAGAGAAATGGGGAAAAGCAGAAGCAAGGACTAAACTCTCAGTCTGGAAGGGGAGGTTTCAAGCAGGATCAGCCCAGGAGAGACTTTCAGAAAGCATTAAGGAATGATCAAAGCATGGAACTTCCTCAGGACTTGGTTTGTTAACGTTACCACGGGTTGGTGAATGTGAGGTATGAAAAACAAACAGATCCTTTAGCCATGTGGACAGATTCCAGGAAAAATCACCCAGACTGAGCCTCTGCACATGGCAGAGACCTCACAGCTCCACATTGCTGCTTCTCCCTTGTGGACAGCTCCAGTTTGCATAAGAAAATATTCATCTCTATAACCCCCTCCTTCATCATCATTCCAAAAGTTTGATGGCTTTATGTGAGTGTGGTGGCATCCCTCATTTTAACTGCCTCAACAGCAAGAATCAGACTTTTGGACATGGAAAACAGAAAGTTTTTAGGCTTTAGAAGCTTAAAGGAAAGGGACTTTGGGGAAAAGCCTCTGGGAATGGGATGTAGGTAGACAGTGGTGGTGGTTGCTGTACCTAAACCTCAGCAGGTTCTCCTGTCTCTTCTCAGGTGCCCTTCCCTGGAAGCCTGCAGGAGTCCTCAGCCCCAGGCTCAGTTTTCCAAGGAGTGATGAGGACAGGAGAGGAGAGACAATTACAACTCCTTTGTGGAAGAATTTCAAGAATTTAAGGCAAATATTCATCAGAAACAAGGCAGAGAGCTTATTTCTCCTCAACCGTTTGGAAGAGGGAATGAGAAAGGTCCCAAACACTTCTGAGGTCTCAACAGTTCCTGAAATTTCCAGAAAAATGAAAAAGAAAGAAGAAAAAGGACCTGAAAAATGCAGGTTTCAAAAATAGCTGACATACTTTTCTCTTTTCCTTTAGTAAGCACAAGCCACAGGAGCAAGTTGAAACCCTGCCTTTTCTCTGCCCAATTATTCAAGTGAGGCAAAAAATTTTCTCCCTCCAAGGTGAATAAACTTCAGCCATAAGTAAAGTCCTGCTTAAATATTGACACAGACCAGTATATTCTCCACTAGCCAGTGTTTTGTTAGCAATTAAAGTATTAGATAACAAGGCACATGTACACAGCTGGATGGAGAAACCTCAAATTTCTGAACAGCGTCCCAGTTTCAAGAGTCGGCATGGAGTCCAAATGACCTTTATCTTGCCAGTGTTAACAAATTTAGATTAAGTACACAGATACCAAATTCCTTGCATGATTTATCGACTGTGTAATGCTAATTTTTGCACCCACACCATTTGTGCAGGCTCATTTTACTCAGTGCTGTATGAAGTATCACGTCGAGCACGTGGCGGTGCCGAAGATGAATGGGGAGGTCGGGTTTTTTTCTTGGACTGTTTCCCCCACTAAAATAACCTGTGAGCACCCTGATAACTGGAAAATCACAGAGCACACCTTGCAGGTCAGGTGGGCAGAGGAGTCACCAAGATGCTGCAGAGCAAGGCCCCTGCTCTGAGTGGGATGGAGCAAGGACCTGCTTGGATGCTGCCTGGAGGCTGAGGCCAAGGTCCTTCTGTGTTCTCAGGAGAGAGGAAGAGAGATGACAGATGGAAACAGCAACTTTCATTCTGTAAATCAGAAAGGAATGAGAAGGCTGACAGTGGAAACACAGATCTGTCCTGCTTCATTTAAAGCAATGCAAAGTACCAAATGACTGGCTTTGACATGTAGGTAAAAGTGAAACTCAGAATATTGCTCTACTCCCCAAGGTTTAAAGCTCTTGTTGGAAGCCTTGTTAGGACATCAAATTCCAAAACAAATGTGTCTATTTTCAGATGTCCACCAGTAGTACTTCAATTAAATCTGTGTTTGTCTATGTATATCTACATCTTTCTATTCCATGTTCTGAAATCATCACATTTTCATTTGTAGGTCAAGTTTGGCTATTGGGATGTAGGAACATCAACCTTCCTCCAAAAATAAAACCAATTTTAAAGGTTTCACACCCTCCACACATGATCATCCCAACATCACTGTTCACTGCCCACCACTTGCACCAGCACAGCATTTTGCAGGGGTCTACTAGAAATTGCATTGGTGAAGTCATAAAACTGATAAAACTGAAAGCAGAATTGTGGGTGCAGTTATTGTGCAGACCTGTGACTGTAGAGCAGGGTTCTCAAAGAGCCCTTGCTGTGGCTGGGTGATCTCACACCACTCATTGCAGAGGGAACTCTCTGCCTGCTGATCTGATTCCTCACCAAGGCATGGAACAGCTCCTTGTATTTCAGAATAATTCATTATTGACCCTCTCAGCCCCACAGCATTTGACACTCCATACCACTCCAGCTCTGTTCCATGGGGTATTACTCTTAAGGAACAGCAGAGCAGCCCTGTAGTTAAAAGTGGAATATTTATCCATACTCACATTGATAAGGAGAGGCAGTTGCAAATAACACTTCAATCCTGGTAAAAGTAAGGCTTTTAAGCATGGTGCTTTAGTAGCTGTGTCTTTTAGGCTGGAACATGCTGTGTCTCTGACTCTCCTTCCTATGAAAACTCAGAATAATTATTTTTAAAATTAACCAAACACAGGTCTGTATAAAAAGAAATCATTGAGGTATACAATTCCCTGAATACAGCTGTGAGGTCAGGAGGTCAGACCCATGCTGTGTACCGACAGCAAAAGGTTAGAGTGGATTTTTAAATCCATTATGCTCAAGAGTATGTTCAAAATAGTGAAGAAAAGGTTTGCTTCTTACTTGATAGCCTCACAGCACATGAAAATCCTGAACACTAAACATGGATTTATATTAGAAGACAGCTTCTTTCTTTATGACAGAGTTATTTTGTAATCAAATGCCACAACCAGATACCACAAGAACAACTTAATGATGTAGGAACACAGAGCTGGCACAAAATAAAGTACAGCTCACAACCTCAGGCTGTGTAAACTGATGCAACTTCCTTGCTTATCCATTTATACCCTTTTATTCATTTACTTTGGTAATTCAGAAACCCAATTTAAGATTTAATATGATCTCAGGAAAGAATCCATAACCCTCAAACATCTGCAGTGATAGTCAACTGATCAATACAATGATGGCATTCACATGAATTTCAGCAGAGCACAATTGAGGGCCTGTGCTGAGCTCTGGGATATGTGTGATAAAATATTTTGGTTTAAATCACTCTCCTCTGAAAGCCAAACCTAATCTAGCAGCTCAGGATTCTGGCTTCTCCAGAAGGATAAAGGAAAGCAGACTTACCAGGCTGCAGTTGGGAATCTCAGCTTTCTGCCTCCTGACAGTCAGTTATTCTAAAAACTCAAGTTTATCTGTCGGGTTTTGTGCTTATTTAGGAGCTGAATGAACAACCTGATTTCTCAAATGAATGTTAGAGACAATCAAGTGTTTGACAGGTTTCACTTCCTTGACTGCAGAGACTCCATGGACAGATTACAACCTGGATTTGGATGCTCTCCTTAGGAAAACCACTGCAGGAATATTTTCTTGTATTTCTTGATACCCATCTTTCACCAGCTGTCCATGGAGCTGCTGGAGCCATTTTCTGTGACACTGATCCACCCCTGTCCCCCCAGATTTATTTTTCAGCCCCTTGTTGAGCCCCACTCACCCTATGTGGGACAGCCTGGGGACAAACCCTGAGCACAGCTTGCACAGCAGCACACAAACATCACCTAAAAAGACAGAAACTTTCACCAGGGGCAGCAGAAACCCTGCTGTAGGGCCACAAGTGCCCTTTTCCACTCCCATACCACCACTTGAGATCTGCCCCTCTTTTGGCACCCCATGCTGATTTCAGGATTGGTGTGAGCACCCTCTGGATGAAATGCAACCTTCAGCAAAAGGCAGGAACAAATAAATTTTCTATGCTTTTTCTTTTTCCTCCCAGAATTATTCTCCTGCTATGCTTACAAGGCAAAACTGGCAGCATTATTCCCTTCCTCATTGCCACTGTTGTGATCTGACAGAAGTGCTGCACTCTCTTTTTTCTCCTTTCTTTTTGAAGTGTTGGGCAAATATCCGTAATACAAAAGTGGCAAATACAAAATTCAATTTCTGCTGATGCGAATTATTTTAAAGGTTGCTTTTATACATGGTCAGGGATGGCAGGACTGCAATGCTCTTGGTGTGTGAGGTCCAAAGTAGGAAGAGAAAGTGAATTCACTTCAAAACCCAAGCAAAGACTCATGGAATATTTTGGCAACTGTTCACCAGGTCTAGTCTGCATCACATTTTTAATCCGTGTCCATTTCTCATTGCCAAACCAGTGAGACAATCCTGCTGTCTGCAGTGCTGTCCAGAAAGGACAACATCTTTATAATGCAAAATTTGGAAGGGGATTAAAAAACAAGAACCCCTCCAGAATTAGCTGCCAATGGTTAGAATTGATTTGTTTATATTTGTTTTCTCCTCCTTGGGACGTGTTTGGCTTGAGCACTGTCTGCATCAGCAAGGTGGCCCCAGTCAGGTAACCCAGACCCATCCTGCTGATGTAAAATTAGTTTTGTGTGAAATTCATGATGATGTAAAATTAGTTTTGTGTTAAATTCATTCAAGTAATAATGCTGAGAAAGAATAAGCAAAATATGGAAATGGAGCACACTTAACTCCAGCAAATAATTTACAGCATGATCAGGAGTGACTGAGAGTTAACAGGAGATAATAACTGCCCTTCTGCACCAAAGCATGCTTGCTCCCTCTCCTCATCCTCATGGTTTTGATTACCTTAGGATAAACAGATTGTTCAGTAGGAGATAAACTAAGGACAACACCTTCGAGTTGGGAGTCTGGTTTATATCCTTAACCAGTGAGTTTGGCAACTACACTTTGTTATTTATGTCCCCTGATCCCAGTTTGCATGCCAGGTTATAAAAAATCCCACCCAAAAAAACACATCTCAAAAAGCTTGTCAGTGCTGTGGTGGCAGCAGACATGGTTAAATGACTTTGGATGCCTCTTTAAACCCCCAAAGTCCTCCCTGGAGTTCCTTAATGCTGCTGGCAGAGCAGGGTTCTTCATCCACTGGATCCTCTCAGACTTCTGAGGTTGCTGACATTCTCACTGCATTCTGTGCCAAGTTTGTGTTACTATATCTGTAACTTTAAAAAAAAAATGGTTTTAGGCATCCAGATATCCTGCTGGTCATATGTGCAATTTGGAAGTAAACATCCAATGAGAATAGTTTCTCTAAAGGCAGCTCCAGTAAGTCTGCATTAATTTAGGGGTACTTTGCATGTACCTCCTAGATCCTCAATGTCAAAACTACATTTTTTTATACATCCATTTTCATCTTTATCTAAAACAAAATACAAATTGAAGAGACAGTATTTTCTGATGCAAACAAGAAGCTGCTGGGCTGTGTGTGGAGATTACTTCTACCCCAAGAAGGCAATTACTCCAGGCACTTAATTCCACCCTTATCAATTAACTCCTTTGATGGAAGGAATTTTATCTAGTGGAAACTGCACAGAGATCTGGTCTGAAAACTTCCAGCATTTTGCCAGTGAACTCATTGCAGGGACATTACTGTGCATATCCAAGGTCTCCAACTATTTAAAACTGAACAACTCCTCCAACCAAGTATAAATAAAACACAACAAAAACTGTCCAGAAAGTTCACAAATGACATTGAAGGAGTAACCTCTCCATTGAACAACTCACCCAAAATCTTTTTTTACCACACATTCTTCTTTAAGTCTAATTAGGGGATCTGAGAAGAAACCAAATTTCTCTTCCAGAGCAAGTCATTGCTCAGACATGCCAGTAATGACAAGGATGCTGTGGTAGTACATGGAGCTCATCAAAACCCTTGATAAAATTGGAAAAAAAAAGGAAAACCAGGAGGTTTTTGTGCTCTGTCTGCAAAGCTCAGATGTGCCAGCAGCAGATGATATTGGTCAGAGAAGGCTGAGCACGAGTGGGTTCTTTTCATTGCCTGCCAAAGCAGAGCAGCCTTGGAATGTTCCTGTAGGAAGGGGAAGAATTAGAAGTGTCTCTCTGACTCCTGCTGCTCCAGCTGCTTCTCAGACTTTTGACTTCAAACTACAATCCAGCTGCTGGTATTTTCATTCCAATTAAGTTCTGAGTGTTTTTTAAACAAAATATTTTCATAGACCGACTATTAAACGATTTCATCATGATCTGATTTCAAACAACAAATGCTTACTGAGCTGCAGAGACCGAGTCTGAGAGATGAAGAAACGTGTTTTTGGAGATTATAAAAATGCTAAAAGGATTTAACTTGGCAAGCAGAGGCCTGAGAGCTCAATTTGACTCAAGGGATGCCAAAGTATTGAGGGCTGTGGTAAACAGTAACCCAGACCTCCTCCATAAGCTGTCCATTAATGAGGGGCCTGAGGGACACATTATAAAATTAACAATTGGAAAATTCAAAACAAATCCAAGATCCAGCTGAGAGTGTGCAATGTCCAGGTTATATGGTCAATGCAGTAGCTGTCTTTAGAAGATCATCTTGCAGAGAACTTAGAAGTGAGGTTTTTTGTTCTAAAATAAAAGTGAAATGAATTTTTTAGGAGGCAAAGTATTAACCAGCAACACCGTGAGATGAGAGCTGCTTGCTGCTGAAGCCAGTAGGGCTGATGTGGGTCTGGCACACCTGTCTTGGGGGTGCCAGGATGGGGGTCCCTTTTGGGGGAAAAACAAATGAGGGAGAGCAGATATTCCCCCATCAGATGCTTCTTCCCCTGGCGCAGCTCTGCTGGGTGGTTCTGCAACAAGAAGCAGAAAAGGTGTTCAGAGAGAGAAGAAAAATCTTACAAGCAATGATCCTGTCAAGGAGTTGGATTTGGAGATGAAGGGCCTTTCTCCAAAGCCTCCCAGGAGCCCTTCTGGAGACAGCAAACTGCTCTGGGCATGGAGCACCAGGAGCAGCAGCTGTTGGACTCCATGGTCCAAGACTCTGGTCCAGAATTGGATCTCAACCAGCAAACCAGCTGGCACAAGGTGAGCACTCACCATCTCACAGGGTCACTGCAGGATTCCAGAGAGTCCAACACTTCTCCATCAGTTATGGGGAAAACACCACAGTCTGGATTCTGGAGCCATTCCATCCCCAGGAGAACTCTGCTGGTTTTCTCCAGTGTGCTTGAAGTCGAGCACTGCCCCCTCCTCACCTCTCTAAGAACAGCCTAAAGTGGGGATTGAGAGATGGAGAAACCCTCTCCACCCCTTCACCCTGAAACCACAAGGAGCTCAATCACATGGCTCCTAGCTAAAGGCTGCTTTTGATGGCAGCAAATGTCCTTGGCCTCTGCTGAGAGAGACCCTTGTTCCTTTTTTAATGGTGTGGCTGGAGTACTGCCTCCACAGCAGAATCAGAGAAGTAGCTCAGATAAAGAGGAGCTGGTAAGGAAAAATAAATATACAAAAATGGGAACTGGCCTTTGTTGACTATCAAACACAGAAGTAGGTGCCAGAAACACCAACAGATTTATGAAGTGACCTAACATATAGATCAAGTAGAAGGACAAAAACTTATTTTTTTTTAAAAAAATGTTTGCTTCTTGCTGTGGAAGTTGATTCTCTTTTTTTCCCCCATTGTCAGAAAACTGTCAGGATTTTCTGCACTGTGTAAAGAAGTTCTTGGGACATTGCAGCTTCCCAAGTGTGTAGGAATATATTCTTTTCTTTTTTGCAAGAATCAGCCCAATATGAGAACTGCATAGAAGCACAGGCACCAATACTTCAGTCTTTCTCTTTTATATTGTATGAATAATATATTATATTATTTATAATATATTATATTCTTTATAATTATATTATATTATATTATATGAAGAGCATATAGTAATTTACATGTTTATAGTGGTAGCACTCATAACAAAAATAATGGCACTTGTTAATGTGTGCAAGCTCAAGGAATACCAAGAATTTCTCCTCAAAAGATATACAGTGGATGGAAGAATAAAAAATTTACCTTTTTTTGTTTCATTTCCTGTACATCACAGCTGCTTTGAAGAAAAAGGATAGCTACAAAGAACAAATAAATAAATGAATGAGTGAAATCAAGCTGCTTCTGGTTGGTGGTAGTTTCCTGGAAGTCAGCTGATGGACTAAGGCTGTACAGAGCAGCACAGTGGAAACCAAGAACTCCAGAGCTGATTAAGAAAGGGTTTACAAATCCAGCAGGCAGCTCTGTCGTGTTTGCATGGTATCTTTGTTGTTAATTAATGAAGTGGGAATGTTCCCCCTGAAAAGAAGCATGCTGTTCATGTCTGCTGTGCCTCCCAGAGCAAAAGCAGACACTGGGACTGCAGGAACCACTCAGATTTAGTGACTTACCACTCAGTCATCTGATGCTCCTTTTACCCCCACTTCTACCCCAGGGCTGAAAGTAAACCCCTACAAGCTTCTTTTCCCCTTGGCCCTTTTCTTAAAAAAAAAAATCCATTTAGAACCTTTGAGGGAATATTTTGAGAGGCTGAAAACACCCAGGACAAACCTGGAAAAACCTGGGAAAACCTGGGAAAACCTGGGAAAACCTGGGAAAACAAGCATCTTTCCTTTGTTTTCACTCCAGGCCTCTCAAAGCCCCAGCTCTAATGATGTCTGAAAAGGATTTTGTGAGCAGAATCTGGAAGCTTCAGGCCAGCTGATTGATTGTGTTTAATTGCCTTTTGGTTTCATCAACCCAGAGCCATAAATCTGCTGCGTGTCAAACAGAGGGAGTCAATCAATGGGGCAGGGGCTGTCTAGTCAGGTTACAAAGAAATCTCAATACAAATACAATTTTTTTTCTTTTTTTACAAGAAATCTCAATCTCAAATACAAAATACGGGTGTTTGAGGATGTGTGGTTTTTAAATTACTGATGTGGTGGGTACCTTGATGAGGGCAGGGTGTGCTGGGGGCTCCAGCAGCACAGGCAACAAATGTGGCACCAGGAAAAGCAAGGGGCTGCTGCCTCTTCCCTGCTCATCTGCCTGCAGGGAGGGAAACAAAGCCAAAGGAAAACCACAGCAGATTCCTCCTCCTGTTTTATTGCCCAGAATGGAGGGAGCTCAGCACACAGGCAGAGGAAGGGGTGACAGCATTCCAGGCTGCATCCAAGGGACATCCCTCATGTCTAGGGCTGTGCAAAAGAGGCCAGGCATCAAACCCTGGGGGGATCTCAAAGCTTGCTGGAACCATCCTGAACCTGTTGTTTCCCAAATATTAAACCAGATGAGGATCCAGAGTAATTGTCAACAATTGAAGCAAAAAGTCAAATGAGGGGCAAAGAAGCACTGCCAGACACTAAGGGAAAAAACCCAATTCCTCCACTACTTTTAACTCACAATAATAACACTTTTCCTCTTTTTACCATTTTACCCTGGTTAGTAACATTTTTATTGACCCTCTCAGAACCCTGTCATGAATATGTTCATTATGTGATCAATTATAGAGCATTAGCCTCCTGATTTAAAAACCTGCAAACAGGTTTTTTAATTTCTTTTCAGAATTTCTTGTACAGGCCTAGTGTGCATACATAATTAGAAATATAGTATTTTTAGTAAAAATTATGACCAAAGAGCTACTTAACTCTAAAGAACAAATCAACAGATTATGTTTTATTGACCAGTTGATAAATAAATATTACAACTCCACTGACATGACTGAAGTCTTGGATTACATCAACTGAAGAAGCCCCACCATTTGTTATAGCAGCTGTCAGGGAACAGCTGGAAATTTTAAGGGAGAGAGAAAATACCAATTTGAAAAAATATATAGGCAAAATTTTATTACTTACAATTCCCAGCAGAAACCCAAATGTTTGGGGTTTTTTTCTCTCAATTCTCTGACCTGAAAAATGCAAACACTTTTTAAAAAGAAACTAACTGAAAATAGCTGAAATAGACTCAAGAAAATTGGTAAGAATGGGAAGTATTCATGAAAGAAAAAGCTTCAGCTCTGTCACTGCAGGCCAGGATTTCCTCAAGAGGTTTTGTGGTGGTGGAAAACTATTCTCAAGGGCTTTTGGCACCCAGGGTTTGGCACAGGACCCTTGAAACTCTGGGCCCACGTGAGAGATAAAGCCCAATTCCCCCAGCAGTGTCACACCTGCTCCTCTGGACACCCAAAGCCTCCCCCCCATGGCAGACCCCTCACTTACTGAATTTGGAATTCAGCAGGCAATTTGTGCACCTCTGTGCCAAGAAACCTTTGGAATTAGAAGTCCTGCATGCTGCTGAGAAACCCTCAAATAAATTAAGAGTTGTGCCAGGGAAACACATCTAGAGAAAATATTGCACCTTGGCTACCTCCTCTCAGGTGTCTTGAAAACAGTTTTGTGGATTTTTTCCCCCCATGAATTGTGTTTTCCATTGGTTCCATGGATTTCCAGCAGGGACACCAGGGCTGTTTGCTGGCCTCTTTCTCCACCCTCTCAGGCAATTCAGAGATGCCCCAGCAGAAGAGATGAGCTGCTCCCCTGCCACAGAGAATTATTAGTCCTCCCTGGAAATGAGGACTCTGGAAAAGCTTTCCCAGTAATTCACTATTTCAAGGAAAAGAACCTGGTCCCAGCACCCAGGGCTGGGCAAGGGAAATGGGACCAGGTCCCTCATAAACCATCCCAAAATCCACCCTGGCCTCCCTCACAGCCTCTGGTTCCAGGGCACAAATGCTGGAGAATCAGGAAAAAAAATCAATCAAAACATTGGTTGATAGTCTGAGCAATATGGAAATCTTTGATCTTTCAAAGTGTATTCTTCAAGGACACCTCATCTTCAGCCTGAACTGGAAATAAAGCATCTGAAAAGCAAAATTATTTATGGTAACTGGATGTCACTTGGAGCTAGTGTGTTCTGGTTTGACAAAATCTAAATTCTCCATTTCCTACTTTGACTTTTTATGCCATTGTCTGTTATTAAATAACTGCAACATAAAATGGCTTCATTTCCTTCTGGCTCTTTATCATTCTGATAAAAGTCAAAACACTCCATCTTCTGCAGGGCACTCTTGCTCTAGAAAGCTTCTGACAAAACACTGCACAGGAATCCAATCTCAACATTTTTGGCCAGCTGGGATAATCCCAAGCAAGCCAGGACCTGACATTTAACATCCTTAATAGAGGGGGATCTCTCTTGTTAAATGCATCACTAAATTGAATTTACTGAACAATACATCCCACTGACAGCCTCCACATGTGCCAGCACAGCTTTCCAGGACTCTGCTGCAGATCTGGGTTACCTTTGGCCAACAGCACAGATTTGCAAAATCACAAAGTTTCAGCTGGAAAGGACCCTGGAGATCATCTTGGCCAACCTTGTGTTGAAAGCAGGGCCATAGATGAGGTTATCCACGGCCCTGGCAAGCCAAGTTCCTGAATTTCTACAGCCAGGAATATTCCACAGCTTCTCCAGGCAGTTCATCCCAGTGTCCAAGTGGTCCCAAAGGGAAAAAATTGCTCCTAAAATTCAGATAGAAACACCCTGAAGGAAGTGGTACCTCTTCCCCTTGTTCTCTCAGCACTGTCTCCATCTTCCCTCTCCTCTAGGAGCCCTACAGAAAAGCTGGTAAATCCAATAAAAGGGGATAAAAAAGAAGATAAAAAGGGATAAAAGATTCTTGCTCCACAGAATCTGTTGCATTTAAGCTGCTTGTAACATGCAAGGAAAGCTCAGGAGCAGAGACATTTTCACAGGCACTCTTTCCAAGAACAAACTGTTGGAGGCACCTTATGCTTCATCCCAACAACCTTATTACATTTACTGTGGAAAAATCAATGTTTTTTTCTAATTATTAGATCAAATTACACAAGTACAGAACTTCCTGATTAGGGAATGGACAGATGACCTTTCAAAACCAGGTGTTGGTTGGATTTTTTCCCCTTTCTATGGCTGGGGGGATTTTTTTTTAATAGCAACTATTTACTACTTTTTTATTCTTTTTCCCTCAAGTATGCTTGGCCACTTAAAAAACATAAATAAAACTAAAATTAAAGTTCCTAGGACTTGTCTTCTTGCAATATTTTGCTTTTCCTAAACAGACATACACTTAAAATTTCCTGGACTACAGAAAAATCTCCAAAACTCATCACTGGTATTAACCTTCTCTTGGTTTAATTTATCACTTGGAGATCATTGAACCTTTCACTAAAATGATGCTCTCTACACCTCAGGGTTCTGTGGTGCTTTTTCCCCAAGGGCTAGACATGAAAATTGCTGCACTGTGCACACAGCTTTGCTCATCTTGCTTCCAGAAATAAACCAGTCAATTTATTTCTCTTTAGACAAATTTGAAACTCATAACACAGCTGAACTCTTACTTTTGTAAAGGCAGAATGAACCAGATATTGGATGGTGTAGCATCAACAGAAAAAAGAACAAGCTATATTCTTATCTGATGCATACAGCCTGTGCTACTTGGGATATTATAGCCAAAAATTGCAGTCTTGTCTGATATATATCACCCAATTACAGTAAAAAAAGTGGAAACCCTCCAGAACAGGCAATCTCAACTTGTTTATGGATTTGAGCTGTAACAAACCTCATTGCTACATTATTTTTCCATATATTACACAGAGTTGATTCAAATCAACACCTGAAGGAGGGACAAAAACCAAGGAGATGCTGAAGGGAACTGACCACACACAGAACACACCTCCCATTACCCACATCAATGTAAATCCACAAAATGCACTCTCCATCACTGCCCCCATTAATGGCAACTTTACCTTCAGGTGAGCAATCCCAACTCCTCAAGCCTTCTTCTCATGAACCATCCAAAGGCAGGATTTCCCCTCTGAACAAATTGCAGGGCCAGATTTTATTTTCTGGTGCCTACTCTCCTCTTGCAACTCCACACACTGAGGATATTCTGTTTCTCCCCCCAAAAACTGAGGCTTCTGTGCCCTGCCCTAGAGCCAGGGTTTCCACAGAAGGAAATCAGTCAGCAGGCAGAGGAGAAGAAAGTCTTCAGCTAGCAGGAAAGAATAAAAACTTAATCCATGGATTACAGTAGAAAATTAGGAAAATGGCATAACAGACTTCAGATAACATTTGTGGAACTGTGGAATACCTCCAAGGTGCAAATTTAACTCTCTGAGAGCTAAAAAATGAACACAGAAAAACCAAATCACCTGCTTGAAACAAAATCAGGGCAACAAATAAATTTATATTAACAGCACCTGTCCACCACATTTCTGCATGTTTTCATCCTGTTATTTTAAAAAGGTACCAAAGTAGAAGAGATGCACTTAAATCCATTTCAATACAAGCAGAGCAAGATTCAAGATCTTCTGAAAGGCTATAAAAAAATGTTAAACCCAGACATGTGTCATTACAACCACTGTGGTTTGTCACAGTAGCCACTGTTGCTGCTGATTGGAATAGAGGTTGTGGGGAAAGGGAATTATGGCTTCCAGTGAAGGCAGTGGGAATCTTCCAATCAGATAATTTTTAATTGAAAACCACCAGTTTTAAAGAGGAACTTTTTTAGGGAGTTTCTTGGGGTTGGCATGGGGTTTCCAGTCAGAGTAGAAAGAGGCAGAAAGGAAGCAAAGAACAGTTTGGTGTCTGGAGCACTTCCAGAGCACATGGTGAAGAGCACATCCATCATCCCTCTCCAGGCTGACCTGCAGCCATGTGACCATAAAGCTCTGCCTGGAGCACAGGCTGTTTTGGGGTGTCTTCCTTCTGCTTCCAAGTTAAAAATAAAAAGGAAAAAATACAACAGAAAACTTTTAAACTCTTGCCATGATGCCAAACCTTTTCCCTCTTTCCATCTGTTATGATTTTTTTAAAAATCTCCCATGCAAATGGTCCTCCAGCCTCCCCAGAATGCATCAGAAACCTCACTAATTAAAGGATACAGCCTCAATAAAAAGAGAACATATTTTGGGTCTACATTATGAACACTTCAAGCCATTTTCCATCAAAGACTGTACATTTGTTTACTCAAATAACCCATGCTATTCATGAGTAGACACTTTACAAGACAGAGGCAAAGGCATTATTCCTGAAAGGATTGCTTTGTAATGTAGGATCTATGACAAGGTCCAAAGGAAGCTTCTCTGGACGTGTTCCATCACTTGATGTTCAGGAAACCATTTTGTATGACACAAAGGATTAGGAAAAATAAGCTGCATGACATTTATTTTGTAATTTTAACATTAATATCTGTAGAAACGTTTTATTGTCAGTACAAAAGTTAACAGATTTTAATACTTATTTTACCCAATTAAAAAATTATTAAAAAAAAAAAAAACCAAACCAAACACACCACCACATAAAACAGTGAAATTTGCATTCATATTCCATGGCCATATCAATGTGAATGTTCTGAAAGTAAAAATACAAGGTTCTGTAAAAAAGATGCAAACAACAGTGATATTCTAGCAGAGGCCAGTGCTACACCTACTGTTATGGAATGGTTCAGAAGGAAATACTGGAGTCAGCATGAATTAATCCCCTAAAAGATGCTGATATTCCTATGGCAAGCTGTCATTATAAACAACTTCTCTCTTTTTAACTTAAGTTACAACAGAGGGATAAAGGCAAAAGATCCAGGCCAAAAGGTCTGGAACCTATTATCCAACTGAGGCAAGAGAATTGTAGATAATTTGATGCATGTGCAACTCAGGGTAGAAGCTCAGCTCCTTTTAGAGCAGTCTGTTCTGCTGTGGTCATAGATCAACTCATGTCTCTCCTTACTTTAAGAACCTTCTTCAAAATGTTCTTTATTTTCTTTTCTTTTTTTTTTTTTTTTTTTTTTGAGTGGAACGACTCTGCTTTTCTTGTCAAAGGATTTGGTTGTGATAAGAATAATCATCTGACACTGCAGTTTTTAAACACAAATAAATCAAAAGTTTAATTTCCCCAAATTAGTTATATACTGTAAATATTTATTTTCTTAAAGATCTGAAAACTAGTAAAGTCTGAGCAATATACCTACTAGTCCTCTGTGCTGCCTGCATAGAAATGCCATTTAAATTACAAAAACACAACAACCCTATAAACGATTAACTGTTTTGTACATTACCAATTAGTTAATAAATTAATGATATACCATTTTCCCTGAAAGCAAAGTATTTTCCACCTTTGGATGGTGAAAATTAAGAAATTCTGTGTAAGAACAGCATAGCAAATAGCTGTTAAAAAAGAGACTAATTTGCTAGGTGGATTGGGACATCCATTTTTTAAATCAATACAAAAAATAATTCATTGTAAATATATATAATATATATTTATACATATTTTTGAATATATTTACATACATCCAGCACCTATATACTGCATTTGTGCTCTGTAAGTGTGTGCCAACATATATTTTCTCCAAATATTACAAAATAAACAAGGAAGGCAGACCCAGAGTTTGCCTCAAGTCCGACTGGTCCATTGTACAAACAAAGTCTGTTGCAGCTCACAGGAAGCCAGAAAATTGATAGCAATGGGTATCTAGACACAGCTCATAAACATTCTTCTTTCTTGGGAACATCTGAAAGCTGCAAGTGATGAGAATCTTTATGTAGGTTCTGACTGCTTTCCTCCAAATTTGGGGTTTTTTTTCCTTTTTCCATCTCTCTTTTTTTTCCGCATTTCCTATGTACAAGCAGAAACATGAAGGTCCTGGAGGAAAGCTTTTGCTTTGCATACTGTAGGTAGCTTGATGTTCTTGCCTCTTTGCTCCTGTTTTCATGTTTTCACACTCCCGTTCATGTGCTGGTACTTGGGGAGACAAGGTTCGTAAGGCATCGGGTCGGGGGAGAACACGGAGTCGTCCCCCGAGGAACACGAGCTCCTCGTGTCAGGGTAGCTGGGTGAATACTGTTCCAGAGGCCCACTGAGGTCCAGATACTCCTGTGGCAAGAGGAATAAAACCAGTTTTTAGTCAGTGAAGAGAGCTGACAATAAAATGTCACCACTGGGCGGATTTTGGAAGAGAGCGGTTGGAGAATGACGCTCGCTTACTGCGAATCGGCTGCGTTCAAAACTGCCTCCTTGCCTAAATACCTCATAAAACAAGGAGCTCGACCAGGGAAAGAAAAAACAAGCCAATAACACGGTATTTTCTGAAGTCCAACATCACCAGCATTAGCTGTGTCAGTGGGAATAAACATGGCAACCACATCAAAAGAGGGCTTTTCACTTGCAATGATAAAAATGAAATTTCATCCTAAATAGAACCATTTTTCTTTAGCACATGGTAGTGATTTGGAGAGGGAAAGACGCTTCCAACTTTGTATGCCTTTGGTCACTTTGAATCTCTGTTTTATATTCTGTGATATTAAATTTGTGTTTCAACATGCAGTGGCATACGTGCAAAAAAGATCTGAAGGAAAAACAAAATCAAATTCACACGATTTGGGTTTTTGACACCACATATTTGTGTCTTGTGCGTCCCAGAGTAGCCATGACCAAAGCAGTCATTAAAAAAGGAAATATCATCTGCTGAATCCAAGTTTTGGGTTAAGGCTCTTTTGCTAGAAACAACAGTTTTGGCAAGAGAATAAAGTTATTTTTCCCCTTGAAATGTTCCTTCTCTTTCAACTTCTAAAGGCAGCTGCATTCATTTAAATTCAATCTCTTCATTTGCTAAACCACAAGTCATGATCGGACTGACGAGTCGAGTCTTCCACCTCAGTCAGTATTTTATGCTGCTGTGCTTAGGTTTGGGCTAATTTAGTCCTTTGGCTAACATTCCTTTTTTAAGTCAGAGATTCAGTCATTACCATCTTAGAGTTTAAAAATGGTCAAGGAGGGTGTGGTATATTTTAAAATGCCGGAAAATTTAATAGGGATCAAAAGGAGGGAGTTTGGATCTATTGATTACTGACTATGTGGCTGCCATGGGTCTTGAAAAATCCACGAGGGCAATCCTGTTACATATTTGTGGATTAGCAAATCAGCCCTACGTGAGCAGAAACAATCAGACATTTTCTAAAGAGATAGAAAAAGAAAGGATCCCAGTCTTTGAAGAAACAGGACTTTCCCAGGGGCTATCAGACATGGCTCATCCTGTCAGAAGACTTGATGTAATTCAGATATGAATTCACTATTGATGATAGGATCCTTATCCAGTGTCAAGAGCCAGAGTCACACCAAGGGGCACAAGAATCCAGGTTGGTTTCTGGCGCTGACAAAGCACCACAGCCACGAGGCTGACTCCTGGTGACTTCTGCTCATGTGGGTCACAGAAAAATGGGAATGAGAGCCTTTTGGGGAAAAAAACCCAGCAAGAAAACACATTAAAAACCCAACAAGTGATGACTCAACATGGAAAAGAGCAAGGCATTACTATTTAAGCAGAAATCATTACTTGCACAAAGGCAGAAGAAATTATTGGCTGCCCCAGCAAAACGAGTTGTTGGGTGAAGCAGACCGAGCCAGGGTTATTCTGGGGGGAAAGGGAGAGTGGGGAGAGGATAAGCAGAAGTGAGCCTGGAGGACCTGCACTTCAGGAAGACCACGCAGATTGCACAGAATCCGAGCTCTCCAAAGCTGTGGAGGAAAATGGGACACGTTGGAGTTCTCAGGAGACACCGGGATGACGACAAGCGCTCGGGAACATGAAACGTGCTTTGAAGACAAGTGGAACCATTTGCTTTCTATGTCCAGGGTAAATAGGACAAAGGCAATATCTGATGTTGAAAGATTAGAGATTAGGAAAACAAAGCAACAGGCTGTCCAGAGGCGATGCCGAAATACAGCAGTGGAGATCTGTGAGGACAAGTTACATAAACATCTGTCAGGAATGACAAACGTATAGTGGGCCCTGCCATAGGCCCATCAGATGGACTGGATGTGTTCCTGAGCTTTTTCCAGACGTTTTTCCTATGATTCTAGTCTAAAGTAATTTACATAACCCTAAAGGCCTTTTCAGGTTAACTTTGAGATCATTCCAGGTCTATGAGCAGTACGGGGTTGGGAAGGCTCGACGGTCAAACACACGCAAGAAAGAAAGCAATATCCTTTCCCAGGCTTGGAATTGCAGCCCAGAACCTCCCTCTTGAATTTGCAAACACGTATCCAGTCCAAGCCACCCAGCACTCTGCAATGGCAGCCAGCCCACCTCCAACTGGTCTTGTGAAATCATGTATGAATGAGGCAGGAAAAGATGCAGGGAGTGCTGGAAGATGTGAAAATGGTAACAGGACACAGGGCTACATCCATGGCTCCAGAGAGAGAGAGCATATTCCTTCCATATCTCTCAGCCAGCCCTGAAGGTGCCACTTTGTAGAGTAAGCCTTAAAACCAGAACCCAGATAAATTTACAGCTGCTACTAAAGCCAAAGAATCCTTTTCAACCAGATCCACTGGGCAAATGACGATCATAAAAAAAACGCCACCTCTTTACTCAGGCTCTCCTGTCATCTCCATTGTGAAAAGGCTTTCCCAAAGCTGCTCCACAATCCATTTTTTATTTCTCTGACAATTCAAAAAAATTAGAAAATAATGTTGAGGAGTCACATAGAGTGATTCAAATCTATTTTTTTTCTACAAAGAGGCAATAACAAATACCAAAATCTTGTTTTGAAATGGTCAAATCCAGTTGTTGCAACTTCCCTGTGTAACTGCTTTGTTCTTTTTTTGCTCCTATTAAACATTTCATTTCTCAGAAGTAATAGGAGTTTGTAGAATATTTCTGGGACACCAAGTATTGTCTCTCAAAAGAAATTTCCACCAAAAGAATCAACATTTCCATCACTTGTGATTTTTCCTCAAAGGTGCACGTGGTTCAGTGATAAGAGGACTGATTCCTGTGTGAATACCCTAATCAGTGTGTTCCTTGCTAAAACTAATAATATCTCAGACCTCTGAAAGAAAGCTCTTCAAATAAAGCCTTCCTGCATTCACATACCCCAACCTGAAGCAGTGCTAGGCAGGACCTTTGGATAATTGGATGGCTGTTTGCACATCCCCCGTGGGTCCTCATTCCCTCCACAGAGAGCTATTGCAGTGAACCTAATTCACTCTCAGACACATCATCTGAAATCTGCCATTGACAGCTTCTCCTCTCCTGACCTACATAGCATGGCTGGGAATCAAACTGAGCCAGCAAATGAGAACCACCAGGAACTCCACACCCCTCCCTGACGTGCAATTCCTGCTGAAACACGAACACTGCCCCTCAACCTGCCACGTGCTGTCCCTCAACACTAAAAACATCCAGAGATGCAGGAGAAATAAACAAGAACTCCTCAAAGATGTGGTTCTTTTTAGTTACATAATTCCAGGCACAATGGCAGGAGAGCCAGGATTTCATAGGATACATAGATTAGCTGTGTGTAACCTCAGAGGACAATGACAAACAGAATAAGAAGTGAACTTGAGCAGGATTTCATAATTGAATAAATTCCATCTGTCCCCTGGACCATTTTTCCTGATCAGCAGCTTGTGGGGGGAAGACAATTTACCTACCTCATTAGTTGTGAGAGTGAGAATCCGATCCAAGTCCTCCACCAACTGTTTGAAAGTGGGTCTGTGAGAAGGCACAGCATGCCAGCAATCTCTCATCATCATATAGCTGGAAGAAACACACATTTGCTTGGCTTAATTAAAATCACACATCCTCCTCACAAACCTCTCCATGCACAGTCAGTGCTGCCCTTCACAAGGCAAGCAGTGAGCACACACAGCTCTGCTCATGGACAGCTGAAAATCCCCAAACCTGGCCAACACTCCCTGCCCTCAGAGGGGCTTCCTACTCCTGTCTCTCCCTTGCTCAGTGTCTAAATTACCTTTTTGTGGGCCCAGTTCTGTGGCCCAGCAACTTCAAAGGTATTAAATTGCAATATTTTTTACATTGCAATATTTTTTACATGCCAGGGATTGCAGTCTTTGTGAAGAAATTAAAATGCAAAAAAAAAATTAACTATAGTTAATTGGAACACCTGAAATCACACTCCTCACACAACCAGGGGATAATGCTGTGTTAACACAGGGACTCCCAGATGTATTTTGTTATGTATAAAAGCAGCCTGATGTACCTCCCCTTTGATTAGTGGTATGTGCAACATTTATCAATTTCCATGTTGGTAAGACTAAAATCAAACAAATATGGGTGTAAAAACACAGACAGAGACTGGCTTGTAGATGATTTCTTCTTTCTGCAATAGGATCACAGCAGGGTGTGCATCCTCTGCCAAACATTTCCTGAAATCCTTCCTCTACCTTTTCCTTACACATCTATACCCTCACAAACATGCTGAATTTTAGAGTCAAATAGTTCTGAAAGTGTTTGATTCTTCTGGGGGTAGCAGTGAGCACATGAACTCAGCACAGCTGTGCCCTTCAGCCCTGGCACAGCAATCCAGGGTCCTTACAGCTCGTTGGTGCAGTTGGCAGGTTTATCCATCCGGTGCCCTTCTTTAAGCAGCTTAAAAAGTTCCTCCACTGGGATTCCTGGGTAGGGTGACCCTCCTAAGGTGAAGATCTCCCACATCAACACACCAAATGACCAACTGCAAATCAAAGAGAAAACTGCATCAGTAGATCTGCCTGGAAGCAGGGAATCCCATCCCTCCTAGAGATGTTTAAACCAGGCTCTGCAGGTCTGCCTGCCCAGAGCAGGACAGGGATCTGGGAAGTGCATCAGATGCATGGACAGCATTTAGGATGGGGACTGACCCCAGCATGTTCCCAAATACTCTTTTCCTCTCTCTGGTGTGCTCTGAGCACCCAGGGGCTACTGCCCAGCACTGCATCTTCACAGATTAATGACTTACAGAGCCCTCACAGCTCAGCTGGGGTGCAATTATGTGGCAGGATATTTTGGAAAAAGCAGACTGTTCAAAACAAAAATATTTTGCGTCACCCTGACTGCCTTTTATTTTTTTCTCTCTCTTTTGTTGTTAACTTCTGCTAGGAAATGAAGGGGGATAATTTTTAAGCCAGTTTTCCTGCCTGATCCTGCCTGGCTGGCAAGCTGGGGCTCTGTGGCAGGCAGCTCTGCCAGGTGAGCACCAGCACAGAGCCTGCACTGGCTCCCCAGCTCCTCTGCAGCTCCCCCAGCTCTGCAGCACTGCATTTCAGTAAACTGTTTGCACAAACTTACAATAATATTATCTTTAGCCATCTTCAAAGCCACCATGGGGCCAAGAGTCTCCAAGCCCCAGCACTGAAATCCTCGTGCTCCCTGGCTGCTGAGGAGCTCAGGCTGACTCTCAGTCCCGAGCCAGTGAAGTGGTTTACTTCAGGTTCACTTAAATATTTTGCCAAGATGTTATTTTAAAACTCAAGTTTGATCCACCCTTAACCTGTGTATATAGTTTCCTTTGTAAATGATGTAGAGATTGCAGGAAACGCCTCAGCAAATGATTTTCTTTAGGAGAGAGCAGCTTGGAAACTGCACCCAGGTTAAAGAAAGAGGAGATGCTTCTCATTTTCTCCATCCTGCCTTTTTCCTTTTTAACCCTGCACTGACTTGCATAACCTTTTGCTCCTCTGCTGGGAAGCATCCAACCCTTTACAGTTAATAGCTTTTCTTGGAGAAATAAAAAACAGAATCTTCATCTGTATTGCATAAGAAATAAATGTCCACTTCAAGCACATAGAACTGTAATAGGAAGCAGAATAAACCCTGAGCAGTTGCATCAGCCAGTGGCTCTGTGCACACATTAAAAGAGTTTTGAAGTGTCAGAGTCCAATGATTTCCTATTACATGTGAAGTACTGCTGGGAAGCAACACCACTTCTGAAAATCAGAGAAAACTTTTCCAGCGTACCCAGCCTACGTTTTACTGCAGCAAATCTTAGCACAGATTTTTATAAGAAGTTTTCAGGAACTTTCTTTTTTTTTTTTTTTTGTTGCTCTTTTCTCTCTCTCCCCTTTTATTTTTTTAAACCTGAAGGAAGTCCAGAGCATGTCAAAAGGCAAGCAAATTAGATAGACTCTTTGTAGCTGCACATCCGTAAATAAGTTCAAGGGGGGAAACTTCCGCAGTGACAGAAGGAGGTTAGCATTTTCCACCTTTCATGTGCTTTGAAGCTGGGCAGATTAGTAACAGAGCACTGGTTAGCAGTCTACCATAAAATCCTCACTTTCTAAGGGCAAGTCCTGTTCCATCTATTAATATGTGAAACAGAATGAAAACTCTTAAAGGTAAAGGAAAACAGCGAAACACATATGAAATATCCCAAATTTTAACAAACACAAAGCAAAACAAGCCCACCCCCTTCCCATCCCCAAAACCCCACTGAAATCAGGCCACTTACACATCACTTTGATGTGTGTAAACTCTGTCAAACAGAGCTTCTGGAGCCATCCACTTTACTGGAAGCCGTCCCTGTGAGTTTGGAGAGGAAGAGGAATTAAAATGGCAGCAATTTCCAGGATGATTTCTCTAAGAGCTGTCTGCTAAAGCAAACCAGCACATAATTTACCTTGAACATTTTCAGTGAGAGAACAGCAAGATGGGCTAAAGTACAGAGACTGTTATAAAAATGGATACAGGCATTGAAGATAAAATTAAAAGCAATGAGAGTTCCCAAAACTTTCCCAGACTGCTTGCTAGGAGAATGATGGGATAAGGAGATCAAAATCAAAAGTATCATTCTGCTATGGCTCTTTAAAGACAAAAAAACCCCACAATTAATAAACTTCTGAAAAACAAGCCTGCCTGCAGAAATAAATTGATTACTAAACCAAATAATTTTGGTTTCCTGTCCCTTTTGCAAGGACCCAAAGCTCACAGTCAGAGGTGCTGTTGCTTTGCACACACAGAACTGGGAATTGCACTGGGTCTGAAATGAAGAAGGTTCAATGCCCTCCAATGCTGCTGTACATGGTGGTTCTGGCAGATGTTACCATTAAAATGCCACTGATCACTTAGTGATTTTCACAAATAAGCCACTTAACATGATTGTTAATAACAAGTGATATTTATACAAATAAAATGTGTAGAACTCAACGAGTTCTGCAGAGTTCCCATCAAAACCCAAGTGCAGCTCAGCAGGACCTTAAGAGATCCCCTGAGGAGGTGTCAGGAGCTCAAACCAGGTACCAATGCTACAGCCCAAATGTTTTATCTTCCTGATTTGGTACAGGCTAAGCAGCAAAACAGTGACAGTGTGGGGAATAAAGTTAATTTTCTCTATCTCTAGCCCCACTTTGAGATCACCAAAACAACCTGTCCCCAACAAGCTAAGCACAGGCACAGGCAGAAGGCTGAATGTGACATCACCACAGGTAAACAGGATTTTTATTGTGGTTGTTGCTGGTTTGTATTGCAAGATCCTAGGCTGGGTGCTAAACCAGCTGGGATCAGCAGGAATATTTCCACTTACTACAACTGACTGGAGTCAGGGACACAATAAAAAAAAATTATTGTATTTTAGCATTTCTAATCCTCCAAAATGCAGCCTCTTTGCTTGTCTTTTTAACCAACTATCCCTGTAAGAGGAGACAGAAATGCTCATGTCCTTGATCCCTGCTTTTTTGTCTGGGATGAAAAGTGAGTCTGCTCTAAAAGAAGCCCATTAACTTTACAACCATAGCTCTGAAATGAATCACTGAAAGAAACACTTGTTTCCAGAGATTAGAAAACCATCCACTTACATTAGTAGTCTTTTTATAATAATCTATATTGTTGATGTCTCTGGCTAAACCAAAGTCTGCTATTTTCATGACATTGTTTTCTGTTACCAAAACATTTCTTGCCGCCAAGTCTCGATGGATGCACTGGAAAGAAAAAAAAGAAGAAAAAAAAAAGCCCACTGAAATAAACTGCAGCAAAAGTGGAAGTGCTTCAACACCACAATTAAATCTCCTTTATAGATTTTAACCTAAATGACCAGGTGGGAAAGCCACACATTCACTACAAGCCTGTGAAATATGATTTTTCTTAATCATTGCAATCCATCCCCCCTCAGCTAGTGTCTCCAAGCTGAACAATGGCCCTAAGAAGTGTGTTAGAAAGTCCTGCTCTGCTTAAATCTTATATTTTTGCTAAGGCTGAAAGCTGGGTGGTGACCCAGGCTGTGCCCAGCATTTTTTGATGTACTGTCC